>NC_134787.1:50882308-50919808 GCF_046742065.1 Oratosquilla oratoria
ACACACACACACACTTCAGTGAACGGACGGCGTAGAAGACGTTCTGAAGAAAAAGTGAAAAATAGAGGATTCCAAAGCAAAGGAAGTACCTATTGTATTTGCAGGGTGGGGGGAAATTGCTCGTGGGGTAGTGGGAAAGAGGAGAAGGGGAGGGATTGCTGAGGGAAATGGAAGGAAATGAGGAGGGACAAGACTTGGCCCAGGCAGACAGACGAAATGTAAACATCAAAAAACGGCCCCCCGACCAACTGAGTGACGACGAAATGTCTAATAAAAATGTAAAGATCAGAAACATAGATAAGAGCAGTACAATGGAAGGTGAGGATGATAATTTCAAAGGATTTAATGAAAGGGCGGCGGATACCAACCTCCCCCGACTGACAAAACTGGAGGAAAAACTTCAACAAATGTCTGACAACTGGGAAGTTAGGTTTGGCAAGATGACAAAAATCGCCGAGAGGTTTGAAAAATTGGAAAAACTAGAGAAGGCGAACAAAAACTTAACTGATGAAATAGAAGACCTAAACAGACAGTTAAGAGAAGTAAAGGTGAAGAATGAGGAATTGAAGAGGAATAGTAAAGAAAACAGAGAGGCCATAACTAAAGAAGCTAAGAATTGGAAAGCAACCCAAGAAGACAATAAAGTTTCATTCACTGACATAGTCAAACAACAATTGAAAGAACATACTGAAGACTCGGTTATTAAAGTGATGAGACAAAAGGAGAATATAGTAAGAGATTTAGCAGACAAGAAGAAATGTATAATTATATTAGGAATGGAAGAAAAACACAACCCAGATAGAACCACAAGAATCAAAGAGGAAAATGAAAAAGTAAGCCAATTACTAGAATCAGTTCAGGAAGATGAACCAGAAATTATGAAGCAAATCGAAGAGAAATTTAGACTTGGAAAGTATAGCACAGATAAGACCAGACCAATTAAGATTAAATTCAAGTCACAAACGACGGCAGAGAATATCTTATTTAAAACAGGGAAACTAGCAACAAGTGAACAATATAAAAAGGTATGGATAAAAAGGGAAATGAATAAAGAGGAAAGAGAGGAAGAAAAACAGAAAAGACTTGAAGCTAAGGAAAAAAACGAGAAAAGAACGGAGTCAGAAAAAGAGAGATTCTATTGGAGAGTAGTGAATATGAAACTAAAGAAAGTCGACATACAAGAGAAAAACAAAAGGGAAACAGAGAACACAATGGAAGTGGCAGAAAACTAAGAGTGTCTTACACAAATATAGATGGATTAATAACAGGATTGAATGAGCTGAATGATTATTTGAAGGAAAAAGAACCAGACATAATGGGAATTGTAGAAACAAAATTAAAAGGTCCACTACCACCCAACAGTGTAGGCAATGATGCATATAATTATTGGATTAGAAACAGAGTGAAAAAGGAAGGGGGTGGAGTTATGTTCCTGACTAAGAAGGATATAAACGTGAAGTTTGTCACATATGGAAAGAATACAGTAGAGATGATAATGATGGAAGTAGAAGACAGAGATAAGAAGAGCGGAAAGTTTGTGATAAATTATGTGCCCCCGAAAACAGCCTCATGGGAAGAGAGTGAACATAAAAGTATGTTAGAGGACACAAAGATAGCATTAAACAAGATAATGGAAGAGGGAGGAAGAATAGTTATGATGGGCGACTTTAATTGCAAAGAAATCTGCTGGGAAGAAATGACAGTAAAGGGTGGAGACGGCTCATGGGGAAACGCTCTACTTGAGATGGTTACTGACCATACAATGACACAATGGATACAGGAGAACACTAGGTATAGAAATGAAGAAGAGCCATCGAGACTAGACCTAATAATTACATCTGAACCTAGAATAGTGGACAAAATTTAATATAAAACACCAATAAGTAAAAGTGACCACATATTGATTGAACTGGAACTTAATGAAGAAAAATATATGAAAAGAAATGAACAATATAGAAAAGGAAGAATGATGTATGAAAAAACAAACTTTGATAAAATAAGAGAATTTTTTCAAAAGGAAAACTGGGAAGAAATATACAAAGAAGAAACAACAGTAGAAGAGAAATGGAATATTTTGACAAAAATTTACAAAAAAGGAGTGGAAAAGTATGTCCCAAGACGAAAACAAGAAAAAAAAATATGTTAAATGCTGGTACAACAAAAGTTGTAGGGAGTTAAAAGACAAAAGAGACAAAGCCTGGACCAGATGGAAAAAAGACAGAAGACCTGAAAAATGGAAAATATATACCTGTTATAGAAATGAATATGTACAAACGCGCAGAGAGGAAAAGAGAAAATATGAAAAAGATGTCATAGAAAAGTGTAAAGATCAACCAAAACTATTCTACAGATTTGTAAACAATAAACTGAAAAACAAACAAGACTTGGAGAAATTAAGACAAGAGGGAGTTGAATACACTGAGGAAATGGAAATGGCGGAAATTATGAACAAACATTTTAAATCAGTGTTTACAAGGGAGAACATACAACCTGAAGAGAACGAATGGAAAGAGAAAGTCCCCCCTATGGAAGAAATAGAAGTAACAAAGAATGAAATATTAACACACTTGAGTAATCTTGATGTCAGAAAATCGCATGGACCAGATGAAATAGCAAACTGGATACTGAAAGAATGTAGGAATGAACTGGCAGACAAAATACATAGCATACTAAACAGTTCCTTGAAAGAAGGAAAAGTTCCAGAAGATTGGAAAAAAGCAAATATAGTACCTATATATAAAGGAGGAAATAAAGAAGAACCTACCAACTATAGACCAGTCTCTCTAACAAGTACAATAGCAACATTTTTTGAAAGAATTATCAAAAGTAGATGGGTAAAGTATTTAGAAAAAAACAACGTGTTAAATCCAAGGCAATTTGGATTCAGACAAGGACGATCATGCGTCACCAATTTGATATGTTTCTATTCAAGGCTAATAGATATAATACAAGAAAGAGATGGATGGGCGGACTGTGCATTTCTAGACCTAAAGAAAGCTTTTGACAAAGTACCACATAAGAAGTTGCTTAAGAAATTAGAAACTGAAGGAGGAATACAGGGCAAACTACTAAATTGGATGAAAGACTTTTTGCAAGAAAGAAAAATGAGAGTAGTGATAAGAGACCAGCACTCAAAATGGGATGAAGTAATAAGCGGTGTTCCGCAGGGAACAGTTCTGGCCCCAATAATGTTTGCTATATATATTAATGATATGGATGAAGGAATTGAAAGCTATATGAGCTTCTTTGCAGATGATGCAAAACTACTGAAAAGAGTGAAAACTGAAGAAGATTGTGAATCACTACAGAGAAATCTAAATAAAGTACAGGAATGGAGTAGGAAGTGGGAGATGGAGTTCAATACAAAAAAGTGTAGTATAATGGAATTTGGAAAAAGCAAAAACAGAATAACAGCATATAAATTGGGAGAAGAAAGAATAAAAAAAAGTAGAAAATGAGAAGGACCTGGGAGTCATTGTTATGAATAATATGTCACCTGAGAAACATATAAATAAGATTTTTGGAGAAACTTATAATTTGATAGGAACAATCAAAATTGCATTTACATACCTGGATGAAGAAATGGTGAAGAAAATACTAATCACCCTGATAAGACCAAGATTGGAATATGCAGCGACGATATGGTCACCAAGTACAAAAAAATGTATAAAGAAACTTGAAAGAATACAAAGAGCAATCACAAAATTGGCACCAACACTCTCAAAACTATCATATGAAGAGAGACTAGAAAAACTTGAACTACAGACACTAGAGCAAAGAAGAGAGAGAGAGGAGATTTGATAGCTATTTACAGAATCATGAAAGGCATAGAAATTACTGATAGAGAGAATCTGATAAAATGGGATGACAGAAATACAAGAGGACACGGAAAGAAAATAAAAAAAAGACAGATATAGAAGAGATTTGAAAAAGAACAGCTTTCCTCACAGAGTAATAGACAGTTGGAACAAGTTAGATGAGAAAGTGGTGTGTGCAAAAACAATACATGAATTTAAAAATAGTTTAGATAAAATGAGATATGAAGACGGGACCCCACGAGCATAGCTCCCCTTCCCGTAAAATACAACTAGGTAAATACACACACACACACATATATATCTATATAATATACACAATGGAACAAATCACTCGTTACCGAGAAGTCTTTCAAGTAATTAAACGCGACCGTCGAGAAGCCTCGACCCGGGGTCCGTCGGAATGCGAGTCCACCGCGATTCCGATTGCATCATCACTCGGCATCAAAATGTATGTAATCAGGTATGACATTTTACCCTGGGTTGGAAAATGATCTGCCGTTCGATATCGTTCGTTTCACACAGTTCTCGACTCATTATATATACTGTATATAAGTAATTTCCATTTGCCACAATGACACACAATATATATATATATATATATATATATATATATATATATATATATATATATGTATATATATATATGTATATATAATATACATATATATATGTATACATATATATGTATATATAATATACATATATATATATATATATATGTATATATATATGTATATATAATATACATATATATATGTATATATAATATACATATATATATATATATATATATATATATATAGAGATATATATATATATACATATATATATTGTGTGTCATTGTGGCAAATGGAAATTACTTCTTCGTAAGGACTCGAACCTCTGCTTAGCGACTGCTTGTCATGAAGCAGAGACGATAGCCTTGAGCCATGCCAGACCCTTCAAAAGGAATGACCTGGTAGTTCCCCCAAGGTCGTTCCGAAGGTCGTTCATTTTTTTAGGGTCTGGCATGGCTCAAGGCATCTCTGCTTCATAATAAGCAGTCGCTGAGGCAGAGGTTCGAGCCCTTGCGGTGGAACTAATTTCCATTTGTCACAATGACACACAATATATATATATATATATATATATATATATATATATATATATATATATAAATATACATATATATATATATATATATATATATATATATATATATTGTCACGTGTTTCTTTGTAGTGATGGTCGCAAGTTGTCGGCCAACACACAGTTTTCATCCCCCCCCCCTTTATCGGCTACCTGTCAGGTGTGTAGCTTGACACACAGCAGGTCAAACATGGTTAGATCAGGGGTTTCTTTTGTTAATGCCTTGCCCATAGGTCAAATATCCGTGACCGTTAGCATTGGGGGCGCAATATTGCCAAGTTGTATTATTTTATTGTGGTTATATTTCTTTCTTTGTGTTTTACAATTTCGATTTTATTATATAACCAGATTTCTTGCAAATGGTCTTTTGTGTATCTCTGTTACCATTTGTCAAGACGAACGCTGCGTCGTACTGAAATTCTTGTATATGTGATTTTATTTGAATGATATTCGTATGGTAACATTCTCAACCGCCGGCAGACTGGCTGGAGGTGTACTTCGCGCAATGTCGAGTTTCAGTTTATTATTGTCCTTTTTACTTTCTTTGTGTTAGTATTAAGGTTTTTATTTTGTTACGTGCATAATATTCTTGTGTGTGTAATTTAAAGGTTATGAAGTGGGTTAGGCTTGTTAGCTATCATTTAAAGTGGGATAGGAAAGCACTTCCTATTGACCTTTCGGCCCCTGGCTCCTGTGACCATCAGGTCAATTGGCGAGCCTTTAAAGAGAGGGTCAACCCGTTTCTCTGGGCTTTTTTCCATCCTCTCTTCCCCGAAGAGGAAGTGGCCCCCTTCCGTAAGTTTAAGGTAAACCCCTTTGTTTAAGTGTTGTTCTAGTTAACCTTATGTTGTACTACAGTGCTACACTTATGTTGTACTACAGTGCTGCACGTGGTGACCAGACTTTATATCTTAACTTAGGAATGGTTTAACAATAAGTAAATGCACGGAGTTTTTAATCCGATTTTAATAATATTTATATTTGTAATTTCCTTTTACTGTAATTTTGATTTGCATGTTCGCATAATTCATAATTCCGTTTTCCGTTGTTTGAATAGGCCAAAGTTGTTAAATTTGTAGTTTAATAAAGTGTATAAATGTTCCATTTCAATTTTTCTATCACCGTACTACGCCGGACCTGGCTTATAACCTCATTGTTTTGAAGTAGTACACCTATCACAACCTATCCGTAAATATTTCTTTTTTTTTATGCGGCAGGTTCGTGACAGTATATATATATATATATATATATATATATATATATATATATATATATATGTATATATATATATATATATATATATATATATGTATATATATATATATATATATATATATATATATATATATATAATACTGATGACCCACTTTGGGAGAAGAATAAGCGAAAGTATAAAGATCTGTATATTTCGATCCCTAACTGTGATCCTCTTCAGCAGATGTGAATTACAGAGTAGAGAACAATATGTATTTATACAGAAGTAGTGAGGTAAACAGGAAGGGACGGGGGCTCATATATATATATATATATATATATATATATATATATATATATATATATATATATATATATATATATATATATATATATATATAATTTTTTTTGGTGACAGTTGCATGCGGGATTCGAACCCGCTGTACTCGGCCATCCGTAAATTACCTTCCCAGTGCCCTGGTCCTTTACCTTCCCAGTGGGCTGGTCCTTGAGTAAAACAGGAATTTCGGATCGCCGTAATAAGTGATCTTCCTTCCCTCGGGAATCAGTTCGGTTCCAGGCTTCAAGGATTTTATAGCCTCTGTGGTCTAGTAGTTAGGGCACTGGGAAGGTAATTTACGGATGGCCGAGTACAGCGGGTTCGAATCCCGCATGTAACTGTCACAAAAAAAATTATCGGTTTGATGTCGCTGCTACTAGCGAATTACTCTCATATATATATATATATATATATATATATATATATATATATATATATATATATATATATATATTGTGTGTCATTGTGACAAATAAAAATTAGTTCCACCGCAAGGACTCCGACCTCTGCCTCAGCGACTGCCTATTATGAAGCAGAGACATGCCAGACCCTACAAAAGGAACGACCTTGGGGGAACTATCAGGTCGTTCATTTAGTAGGGTCTGGTATGGACCAAGGCTGTCGTTTCTGCTTCATGATAAGCAGTCTCTAAGCAGAGGTTCGAGTCCTTGCGGTGGAACTAATTTTCATATATCTACTATAATAAAGTAGTTGTCTCTGTCTGCTTATTTGTTTGTTTGTTCACGAACTCCCAGGGTTTTAGGGATAGAACCTATATATCTGATACCCTATGACTCCAGGTACTTGGATACTATATTTCATTTAAATATATATATATGTATTGGTTAGGGTTAAGGGTTAAAGTTAGGTGGTTTATGGTGTGGGAACACGCTACTACTGTAGTATCCCCTAAAGCCGCGTAGCATTTTTTGTTACATAAGAATTAATATGATTAAACCATTGCATGTGTCCATAAGTATTATTTATATTTGTGAAATTAATGTTGCCATCATCCTCTATAGCTTTTGTAAGAAGAAAGCATGTAAATGTTAAATGATTGTATAATTTTACCAAAGTTTGAAATATTGGTTATTTTCATTTAATTTTAATGCGGGCGGAAATGAATTATTCACAAACTCCTACGTTTTTGCAGATAAACCCCTATAACCGTATATATTCTGAAGATAAATAAACTAGATACATTTCTTCACCTTTTAGCTGTAGACATTTATTGTCAATCCACACACACACACACACACACACACACACACACACACACACACACACACACACACACACACACACACACACACATACACACACACACATTCACATACGCACGCAAAAGAATGTGTACATATGATATTTGTGTGTAAGCATGTATTTTCAAACTAGGGTTTCCCTTCGGGGGGGGGCGCACACCTGGGAGTGGGAGTGTTTAAAGCTATATTTCATTTCCAAAAAAATATTTTGGTTAAGGGTTAAAGTTAGGTGGGGTATGGTTAGGTTAGGGATTATTCAAGAACTCTCAGCAACGCGCGGGTAATTTGGCTAGTGTATATATATATATATATATATATATATATATATATATATATATATATGTATGTGTGTGTGTGTGTGTGTGTGTGTGTGTGTGTGTGTGTGTGTGTGTGTGTGTGTGTGTGTGTGTGTGTGAAGCTTTAGCACAGCATCTACATAAACAGGGAAAATTAAGATCACTCTAGAAATGGGTGTCAGCATTATATGGTAGTAAGAAGCTACGAATGTTTGAAATGGAATAGAAAACGTTTTTTCAAATATCGATTTACATCCTTGCTCTTATTCCGATAACATTAATGGGTATCGGTCTTATATGCATTAACTGTTATCAATGCAATGACGAATGTTTTTATACCTCACACGACATCGACCTTATCAAATACACACAAATATCACTGTATTAGTTGTCGAGCACGATACCACTGCACCGTCAAGCGTAATATGGGGAGAGGAGGGAATGGTAAGGTAGACTGTGATGGGGAAAATTCACTACCCTCTGTGCACCATCCCTTCGTATTTTGAATTGTTCTTCACTGGGGCACTAGTAGTTGCGTATGGTCGTTTTTCACACCTCCAAGTTTGTCCTAGCCAATAAAGGTTTCTCCCCCCCCCCCCAGTTTTTGCCAACGAAGGAGATCAAATGTCCAGAGATCAAATGTCTGGAGACCAAATACATAACCCCACACAATGGAACAACGCGGCTTATCGCGTCAGAACAAAGCGGGAGGACTTTTTATCCCTGGGTGACTTAGATCGCTTTTACACTAGCGTACAATAACTTATCGCACGAGTACCTTTAATTCCTGTCGACAAACAGATGGAACGGAAGGATTGAGTGTGGCAACCTCTATTTGTCAATATGTAATAATAGAGTTATTTACGATGATGTGGATGTTGAGAGAATTATTCCCAGACGCACGTTGTACCCCGTGCGACAGCTGTGTCAGGGAAGTAGGTTTTTTGAATTTTCCTGAGCAAAGATCCCCTATGATTATGACGCCTGAGCGATGATGATGATTGTTGGGCCATGACATTTTAAGATGGATGTTTCATACTCACTGTTTTTTCGTTTAATAAATTAACTCTGTCAGGAAAAAAATTGCGACCAATCCCAGTGCAGCAATTAAACAGACTGGGATATGTATAAAACGTGCGCAGTTCAGTAGTTCCCACATCAGAATCTGATCTCCTCACCACTGCCACGAAGGAATACAAGACCGTACTGCTTTACCACTGCCGAACGAACTGAATACAGGAATCTGCCACGTCGAAAATGCCAGGAATGAGAAAAGTAGATTACCCATGCGGTGACTAAGCGATCCTACGGAAACAGAGACGTTATCGTCGAGGAAGAACCGCTTTCACCTGCACTAAAAGATATGGAAGATTCACCATCAGATAATGAGGAAAGTACCATCGGTACGCCAATAAATGCATTTTTGCAGTGGGATACGCTGCTGGATATCATAAAACAAGCAACGAATCTTCCATCTTCTATTCCACGTGGAAAAAAAGGAATATGTGTACGTGACATTTAAAATTGAGCGACACGACAGAAGCGGCAAGAAAGGTAACTTTGCTGACGATAGTGGAGCATGGGATTCAAAGAGTACATCAACGAAAAAACGCTATATACTTTGTGCCGAGGGGAAAATGGAATTCTTTGAAAAGAAAGCAGGGCAATATGGCAAACTAAAACGTAAAACGTTCGAGACATTCGATTCCCAGCCAGAGGAAGAGGATATAGCAATTTTCAAACAATATTACACAACGCTAAAACGAGACACAAATTTCAGGCGGCGTGTGTCTTGGTTCGAAAGTGTTTAAAAGTGCGTATCCCCTTTAGTATATAGGGAATTCCCTATCGTCCTCCCTGCCCCGAGGATAGCCCGGCGATCCTGCAGTGGACTTTCAACAATTAACCCATTCCTTAGGGGAGCAAGAGAGGTGTGTGTTCCCCCTGAGCTGAATTAAATCATCTGGAGACAGCTGGAACAACAGAAATTTCAGTCTTCAAATTCAGAGAATGAATGAAAAACCGGAGATAATTTTTTAAAACAATTTTACTGGCGGAAAGAAATTAATAAAGTCGACTGGCGCCAACAAGAACGAAAAGGAAACGTGCCACCCGGTATGGAAGGGGGTTTGGTCCTTGAGTGTAGGAGAAAGTGCCACTGAGTGCCAATGACCATGGCACCATCGTCAATACTTTCAGCTTATCAAGGAGAGTTCTCTTTACTAAGCTCTTCACCCGCACGCCAACCAGTACTACCATTATGTCGATATGTAACAGGTGATTTGATACGGCCATTGTTTTACTAGCGCTTCTGTCCTGATGGACAGTATCACGCCGCACCACGATAAGAGGGTCATATTTGAGGGGCTTATGTATGTACATAGATAAAAACCAAAGTACACTCTGATATCTGCTACTTGACCTTCTTCGTTACCGACATGGTGCCAAGGTGATTAAGATCGCCTGCCGACAGCCTTAGTCAGAGGGAAAGTCGCCATCTGGCACGGAAGAGGCCTTCGAGTAATGAACGGGTGCCAGGGAGACGAATACAATCGCCTGGCGGGAGCCATGATTATAAGGAGAAGAAAAACGCCATCCGCTACAGAAGGGCATGGTGGTGGTGGTGGTTTGCCTTCACGTAACTTGACCTAACCTAAACTAACTTAACCAGAGGTCTCAAAAACTGAATGTACAGTATACAGAGTGTGTATGTATATATATATATATATATATATATATATATATATATATATATTACAAGAATGATATATACATACTTTATAATTGTATACATCAATCTCGGCGATAGCATCGTCGTTTTACTTAATATGTATATATATATATATATATATATATATATATATATATATATATATATATATATATATATATATATATATATATATATGTATTACAAGAATGATATATACATACTTTATAATTGTATACATCAATCTCGGCGATAGCATCGTCGTTTAACTTTACCCTCGACGGGAGTCGAGGCCTTTCAGATACACAAAACTATCCAAGGTCTTATAGAGACCAATAACTTCAACACGAGACGTTATTTTGTCTTGTGTGAACAGTTGAATATTTTCCTCAGTTGGAACAATGACTCGAGAGAATCTTGGCAACTCGCGAGCCGCGGGTCGCCAGCGTTGTGCCTCGCTACATTGCCTTTAACCCGAGCATTGTGTCGGGAGACAGGAATGCCCCTTTATTCACAAGGTGCCAAGTAGACATCGGGTGAATGTCGGTTGGGTGTGTTTTGAATCGGCTATCCTCTTGTAAGGGGGATAATTCCTCCGGTGCATATAGTTATTTTCACCAACATTTATGAAATTCTTGGCATATATGTATATGTATATATGTATATATATATATATATATATATATATATATACATACATATACCAAGGCTTTTTCCCCCTTCCAAGGGAGGTAGCCAAAAAGGGGAAGGCATAAAAACACTCCCACCCATTTCATCCCTAAATACACTCCACACCCCTCCCACCCTTCCTCTCATCTGAGCACCTCCTGGATGACGGGTCATCCCTGCACCCTGCCCACCGCCCTGGGTCAGAAGCAGTGTCGCAAGACACAGTACATCCACAGCAAGGCCGCTTCATTTAATCGGCGACCCCCCCCCCTCTCCGTCCCCCTTTGCATATAAGGCGAGGACGGGGAGAAATCCCTTCGGGCTGCGTCAAAATTTACTCACACATACTACCCCACCCCCCACCCCCCGCCCATTCCTCCTCATGCAGTCACAACATCATCCATATACAACCATTCTCCACTCACCTCTGTCTTCCGTCCTCTCCCTTCCTTCCTCAACAGACATTCCCCTCTTCCCCAAAGCCCCCTTCACCCCATCCATCCACCTCATCCTAGGACGTCCCCTCATGTTCACTCCCTCCACATCTGCCTTCCATACCTCTTTTACTAGTCTTTCTTCACTCATTCTTTCCATGTGTCCAAACCATCCTAATATTCTTTCATCAACCCTATCTCCCAAATCCTTTTTCACCCCTGTTCTCCTCCTCACCTCCTCATTTCTCACTCTATCCAGCCTAGTAACCCCCACCATACTTCTCAGACACCTCATCTGATATATTTATATCAATTAATGAAATCAGCCATACTGAGTCCACTGCTGAACAAAGGCCTCCTTCATAGCATTCCATGAATCACAAGACCGTGCCATCCTCTGCCACGTCACCCCTGCAAACTTCTCGATCTCGGCTCTCCACCTTCTGTCTGGTCTCCCTCTTCCACGCTTCCCATCTCGCGGCGTCCACTCAGTTACACACTTGCTCCATCGTTCATCAGTCGTTCGCACCAACATATCTGCCCAATTCCACTTCCTCTCTTTTGCTGCCTCCACAATATCTTTCACTCTAGTCTGCTCTCTAACCCAACTTGCTCTCTTTCGGTCTCTCAGTGTTATTCCCATCATTGATCTTTCCATTCTCCTCTGTGCAGTCCTTAGCTTTGTTTCCATCGCCCTCATCAGCTTCCAAGTCTCACACCCGTAGATCATTGCCGGTAGAATGCACTGATTGTAAACTTTGCGTTTCAAACATAAAGGTAGAGAGCCTCTCAGGATAATATTATACTTACCAAACACTCTCTAACCAATTGTAATACGTCTTTATATTTCATTATCATGATCTTTCGTCACCTTCACCTAAATAATTATACTCTTCGACTTCCTCAAGACTCTCACCATCAATTACAATCTCTTTACTTTGAATTTCGTGTTGGACATTACTTTGGTTTTACTTTTATTCATTTTTAAATCTACTTTGAGACTTTGTTTAGATCGCTCAGCATATCTTGCAAGTCTGCTCTTTCTGAAATAAGAATAATGTCGTTCGCAAATCTTAGGTGGCTCAAATATTCGCCATTTCTGAGCTCTCTTCAGGGAGGGTAAGGGCTGTCGATCACGATTCCAACACGTGGTCTAAGACCATGGTGGTGAATCACACATTTCCTACATGTTAATTATATTAAACATGTATCTGCAACAGTTTCCAAGTTGGGGCTCTCTAAGCTGTGAACTTGAGTATTATCTTTCAAAGAACTGATCTTCAAAAGTACTAGTACACAGGAATGAAAATAAAGTCTCGTACACACTGTGTCCCATGGCCATGGCGGTGATAGTGGCGCTGTTGAAAACCGAGGTTTTCAAAGCCGCCTGCGCATTGCTGAGCTGTTTTAAACCGATTCGATTTGACGGGCATGCAGATGTCGTCAGTGCCACCTCAGCCTTTGTCGAGGGAGGATGTGGGCATCACGTTCTCTGTCATGGCCACTTCTGCTTGCCCCAATCAGTGAACGAGAAGCATCACCCAGTATTTTATAGATTTACTGAAACATGAAACAGCATCCCTGTGTATGGAACATCAAGAGCAAGGAATACAAAATGAAGAACATAAAAGAGTGTGAGTCTTAATGATATAAGGAAAGAGTTATTCTGAACCGTGAGATTAAAATGAGTTTATATTAGGTTAGGTGCGGTTGTGCTCTTCAAAAAAAAAAAAAAAACACGCTAATGACATTACTATTGATTTGCGATAATTATCTATAGGGTTCAAAATACTCAGACTGATAGGAGCTACCCAGTGATATAGATAAGAATTGCATCTGTAAGACTGGCAAGCAACTTTATATTTACAGATTTATTTTTTAATAAAAACAAGCACCTGACTTCGCCAGCCACGGCTGCGCCGTGGGTGCTTGGCCTGCGGCGCTGGTCGCTTCGCTTCGCTCGCGCCCGGGCTACGCCCAGTTTTATCCGACAAATTAATGCTTCATAAAACCTTCAGAAACACTGTCTTCAATTTGTCCATCAAAAAGTTCAATACTGTCAAACATTTCATCGGAATATTGAAAATATTTGTTGTTTCGTAGAGAATCATTGAATTTAATCACCTTTCGATGAAATTCCCGCACAGATTCCTTAACACAAATTTTTTTGACAGCCTGGTATAAGCTTGGAAAAGTTTGGGCATGTTCATTCCGTAGTCGGCAACTCAAACTCTTATCATTTTGTAAAGCGGCTTTTGAAATTTTCCGAGTACCTGTAACCCACTTCCAAAAATGTCTTTGACGCTTCTTTTTGTCGGCTTCGGTTTCTAAAGGCATTGTTCCTGGTGATCTAATCGTAAGATTTGTTGCCCTCCTTTTTTAACGGTTAAAACTTTTATTACACACGTGTCCCTTTTTGCCGGTTCAGTGGGGGACACACGTGTCCCTTTTTGCCGGTTCAGTGGGGGACAAACATACACCCGGGTTCATTAAAAGGAAGGATTGCAGCCACCTACAGGCAACATATTTTGATGCTTTCTTCTGCTCCCAACACTGGCAATATATTTGCAAGAGGGATTTTTAGGTTAAGTTAGGTACCATTGTGTTTTTCTCCACCGTAGCCATCGTCAAAATAATGATAGAAAATAATAATAATAGATAAAAGGTAAGTTGAATATATAATTGAAAAAATCGCTAATAACGTTACTGTCAATTTGCGATCTTACCTATAAGGTTCAAAATACTCAGAATAATAGGAGCTATCCAATGATATAGATAAGAATTGCATCTGTGAGACGTGTTCCTTATGCCCACTCAGTATGGATCTCAATGTGGACATTTAGCTCGGCATGCACACCGCCACCTGCTACATGAAGCTCTGCATGAGGAGACAGTGTGAACCCGGCTCAAGAATGAGAACGAAAGCTATTCTTGTATTGGTTTGAAGTAAACCGAACTATCGAAGAGGAAGTTGTGAAAAAAATCACGATTTTGGTGACATGGACCCAATTATTTCCGAATTTCCATATTGATACCATTTAGAGAAACAATGGAAGTCGACCAAAAATATCACCTCGCCCTCCGAACTCCGTCCTGCCAAGGTAAAAACGTAACATTCTTGTTTACAAACCCACAACGATCCTTGCATCTCAGTTGTGGGTTTGTAAACAAAGTCGCGTGTTTGTCAAAAATGAGTAAATAGATAAGTAGGTGAATAAAAAGAAATAAGAAGTAAATGAATATATGAATACACAGAAATATAAGTAAAAATAAAGACAAACAGAACAAATAAATAAACAATGTTTTGGAGAGTAAATAAGTTATTAACTAAATTACTAAACAAATGAAACAAACAGATACATAAACATATCATATAAATAAATAAAATAATTAATCAATAAATAAATATATAAAGGAGCAAACAAATAAACGATTAGACGAATAAATAAATGCAATATGTATATATATATATATATATATATATAATATATAAATATATATATTTATATTAATATATATATATATATATATATATATATATACATATATATATATATATATATATATATATATATGTATATAACACACACACACACACACACACACACACACACACACACACACATATATATATATATATATATATATATATACATATATAGGCCTATATATATATATATATATATATATTAAAAACAGCCTTCAAGAACTTCATTCTGGTTAACATCAGACGATTCTATTTTGCTTTGAGAAATCCCCCTCAATGCTTTTGAGCGGAGTCCATGACAGGCAGTAAGTATGAGTGTAACCCAGTCATGCAACATAAACGAGTTTGAAGGCCATGGCTGACGGAGATTGCAGATGTAGTTCTTAGGTTAATCATAATTTGGTAAATACACTGGTCCACGCACAGTTTGCTTAGGTCCTCGCATGCAGGAGGGTTTCGGAGGAAGAAGGAGGAGGAGGAAGAAAGAGGAGGAAGATAAGGAGGAGGATGAAGAGAAACAGAAATAGGAAGAAGGATGACGAGGAGGAAAATGAGAAGAGTGGGAGAAAGAGAAGGAGAGGAGGAAGAGAAGAAAAAGAAAAACGAGGAGAAGAGGAAGAAGGAAGAAGAGAAGATGAAGGGGAAAAGAAAAAGAAGTAAAGAAAAAAGGAGGAAGAGAAAAAAGAAGGAAGTGAAGGAGGAGATGAGGAAGAAAAAATAATAATAGTAATAAGGGGAGTTACAAGGAGGACAAACGAAGAGCAACAGACCTATTGGTCCTAACATGGCTGTTTCGGTGCCTAACCTTTTTTCTATATATAGCAGAGCTGGGCGCGTTCCTCGGTGCGTTCCGCTTTAGTTTGGCCGCGGTTAGCGCTTCCAAACTATTAAAAAATATATAGGTGCCGGTATAGTATGTGGTCTACCTTTTGGATGTGGCCTACGAAATTTTTCTTTGGTATAGTATGTGGCCTATCTGACTTTTATTTCGGTATAAACCTGTCTCTTAAGCTTTAATAGTTTGGGAGCTCTAGCAGCGGCAAAACTAAAGCGGAACGCACCGAGGAACGCGCCCAGCTCTGATATATAGGAACAAATAATTCTAATCGGGGACTTGTAGCTAAGTAAATGTCGAGACGTTTTTTGAATATCCATACCGTGGAACAATCGATGAGGTTGGATGATAGACCATTCCATATATTAACAAAGCAACTGAAGACATAGTATTTTGCCACATTTGTTTGAAATTGTTTCCCTACAATTTTACATCCTTTACTCCTAGTTGTATTGGAAGTGTCAATAGTAAAATCATTTTCCATGTCCATGTTTTCAATTCATTTGGCAATTTTGAAAGACGCCAATTAGATCCCCTCTCAATCTCCGTTTCGAGAGACTAAACAAATCTGGTTCACTTAAGCGCTCTTTGTACGGATTGTCTCGCAACCGAGGAATGAACTTTGTTACTCTACGTTGCACTCTTTTTAATTTCTCTATATCCTTCTTGTAATATGGAGACCAGTACTAAACACAATATTCTAGCTTAGGTCTGACTAGAGCATTGTAAAGATTAAGAATATTTTCATCAGTTCTAAACTCAAAAGTTCTCCCTATAAATCCAGTTAATTTGCAATTATTACAACCTCCGAGCCCAATTTGCTTGGTTTGAGATCATTTGAGATCACAACACCGAGGTCTTTCTCTTGTTCTACACTTGCCAGATATACACTATTCACTGTGTAGTTGGTCTGGAGATTACTGCTACCAATATGAAGTACTTAACATTTATCTATATTGGAAAACATCTGGAAATTTTCTGCTCATCCGCATAAAGAGTTCAAATGAATTTGCAATTCTTATCGTTGTGTTAAAGATATCACCTTATTTACAATTTTGACATTATCTGCAAATTTGGATAATCTACACATTACATTTTCATCCATGTCATTAATGTACATCAGAAAGAGTACAGGACCTAACAATAAGCCCTGAGGCACTTCACTTGATACACAACTCCAGCCATTGATATATCCATCGGTTAATATGTATTACTAAATCATGGGCTTCTACTTTGCTTAGTAACCTAATATAGGTGGACTTTATCGAACGCTTTTTGGAAAAGTCAATATAATGTCAACTGCCCTCCCTTCTTCATACATGCCATACAAATGCAAGAAGTCGAGAAGTTTTGTCAGACAAGAGCTCTTATTATGAAAACTATGTAAATCTTTAATGATATTTTTATTCAAGAATTCTACAATTTTGTCTCTCAGGATGGACTCCATTAGTTTCCACACAATTGGTGTAAGGCTAATTGGCTGATAATTACCGATATTTGCCACTTTTTATGAATGAGGGCACGATATTTGCTAATTTCCTCTCATAAATAAATCTTCCAGAGAGTAAATTTAAGTTAAAAATCGCACTGAGAGGCTTGCAGATTGCTTCTTTAACTTCTTTTTGTATTCTTGGGTAAATTTTATCTTGTCCATGCGATTTGCATAACTCGCATCTGTCCTGAGAACCATGAGACAAGTTCTTGCTCATTTTCTTCTGAAAGATGCATTAATCGTATTAGACACAGGAAACCAGAGGCAAATCATAGGGTGAATTCTAAGTACTTCAAGGCCTTTGATGATAAAATTATGAGAATCGCAGCAGTTACTGACCATGGATATTAGGAATACCAGTATCAGCTTAAAATGTGGTTTAGTAAACATTCAATCTGTAGGCAACAAAACACTTCAGATTAGGGAGTTATTAAATGAGGGAAATTTTGATATATTTGCCTTATCTGAGACCTGGTTGAATAGCTTAGATTATGCTTAAATTGATTAAATTTCTACCACTCCTTTCTTCATATTCCGAGAGATGGGAGAGTTGGAGAAGTTGGTCTGTTTATATCTCATGCTCTGTCACACATTAAGATTTTAAGGCGCATTGAGGTTACAAGTTTTGAATATATAGAGGTTAATTTTAAAAGTAATAAGAAATGGGAATTTTTTTATAGTTGTTTACAGACCTCCATCATCGAGCTTTAAAGTGTTTTTTGATGAATTTAGTACCCTGGTTGAGCAGATTGATATGGTATCCCTCAGTGTAATTTGTGTAAGTGATTTTAATATTTGGATGGAAGATTCTGATATTATTGAAAACAGTTTTAGTGATTTAGTGGAATCATATCAGTTGTCTAATATTGTCAATGCAGTGACTTCATCTACTGGTCATATGGAAATAAGCTCCAACGCAAGGACTCGAACCTTTGCCTTAGCGACTGCTTATTATGAAGCAAAGACAATAACCTTGAACCAGCCAGGCCGTACAAAAGGAACGACCTAATTCACGACCTGGTGGAATCAGGTCGTTCTTTTTGTACGGCCTGGCTTTGCTTCATAATAAGCAGTCGCTAAGGCAAAGGTTCGAGTCCTTGCGGTGGAGCTTATTTCCATTTGTCAAAATGACTACTAGTCATATGTTGGACTTGGTTATTGATGACCTAACCACTAATTTAGTATGTGATATTAATGTTGAAGAAGTATATACTATTTCACCAGTCCATCGAGTAATTACTTTTGATCTCCTTATGTTGACAGTAATCTCACCTCCGTGCCAACTGGTTTCTGGTGATATATTTCTCTGGTGTCACCTTATTCATTATATTCGGTGAAGCCCTATATCTATAGGGTGCCCAATGGTCCACACCGTCATTATGACGGTACCCCATATATCTATGAGGAATTTTCCTGTTTGCCATCAGGGACGTGCCAGTTAGCAGTGGGTCCTGCGACTGTGTGTTTGACGTGGTCTTTGTCTGATCTTTCTTACAAAACCTGTTCGATATGGATGGCCCTGCAAAGATTTCCTCTCTATCGACATAGCTCTTGTAATCATTAAGATTCTCAAGACTATCCACCACGTCAAGGTGTCAACTCTCGGATATATATATATATATATATATATATATATATATATATATATATATATATATGTATATGTGTGTATACATATATATATATATATGTATGTATATATATGTATATATATATATATATACATACATATATATATATATATATATATTTATACAGGGTGTTCCAAAAAAATTGATGTCATTTTGCAGGCCAATAATTTTGGCAATTTTCGTTGAAACGACCTCAAATTTTCACAGCTTGCATAGAAACAGTTCAAGATTTTATGTTTAATGTTTGACATTTATTTCTTTTCAGGTTGAGAAATGCCGTTCACTTCAAAAGAAAAGTAATTTTGCGTGTTGGAATATGCTCAAACACAGTCACCCAAGACCGTGCAGCGTGCCTTCTTTGCAAAATTTGCCAAAAATGCACCAACTAGTAAACAAATTTGGACCTGGCACCAAAAATTTAAAGAGAAAGGCTGCTTATGCAGGGCTAAAGGATCTGGACGGCCATCAACATCGGAAGAGAAGGTCGAGAAAGTTCGTGAAACATTCCTGCGAAGGCCCCGGAAGTCTGTAAGAAGAGCAAGTGTGGAAACCCAGATTCCTCGAACAACAGTTTGGCGCGTTCTGAGGAAACGATTGCAAATGAAACCCTACAGGCTGCAGCTCCTTCAGGCTTTAAAGGATGATGACAAGCGAAAACGTAAAGAATTCTGCTATGATATGCTAGAGAAACTTGAAGAAGACGAGTTCGATGAGCGTCTAATTTTTAGTGATGAACCCACGTTTCATACGAATGGCAAAGTCAATAAGCATTTGGGGCGAAGAAAATCCCCATGCCACAATTGAGCACGAGAGGGACTCACCAAAAGTGAATGTGTTCTGCGCCATCTCCAAGAATCAAATTCATGGACCGTTTTTCTTTGAAGGAAATGTGAACGGGGATGTTTATCTGCAAATGCTTCAGAACTGGCTATTTGATCAGCTCATTGAAAATGAACATGAAAGCTTCATTTTTCAACAGGACGGGGCTCCACCTCACTGGAAGCTCACTGTACGGGCCTATCTCAATGAGAATCTGCCAGAGAGATGGATCGGGCGTGGTGGTGAGGAAGACAATTTGCTGCTGAAATGGCCACCACGATCACCTGACCTGACACCGTGTGATTTTTTCCTCTGGGGATATGTGAAAGGACTCGTCTATGTCCCCCCTCAACCAGAGAATCACTGCCGCACTGGAGAATGTTACCAAAGACATGCTGCAGCGTGTTTGGCACGAGTTTGAGTACCGACTTGACGTGTGCAGAGTCACAGGCGGCGCTCATTTTGAACATTTGTGAAACTTGTGAAATCGGTCATAGAATCTACAAATCTTTGTTTTTTTCTTTGAAATGTCAACTAATAAAACTTATGATGTTCAACATAAAGTTTGTGCAGTTTCATTGAGATGCACTGAGTAGTTTCCTAGATATTGGCATTTAAAATGACGTCAAATTTTTTGGAACACCCTGTATATACATATATATATATACATATATATATATATATATACATATATATATATATATATATATATATATATATATATATATATATATACGCCAAATGGAATCGTCACCTTCCCGCCCACCTTTAAAACCCGTCAACACCCTCACCTCTACCTGGAGGTGCATCCTCCAGGGGCTCACAAACGGTCCCCGAACCGGCGACTGTTCCTCTTATCCTGTTTCTATCATCTAATGACAGAGAAAAAATCGATCCCACACTAATATACCACAGACAAGTCCAACATATCTTCTTAGGAAACTACATGAAGTAGTCAGAGAACCGTTGTGGTTAGTGTTGGGCATCAACAGCCTTAATTCATCTCTTACCGAACTGAAGGGTGTCCTTTGATGTCTGAGGATTGGGGAGTCTTTGCCAGGTTCAGCTCTTCGCGAAGACTAACGAGGGTCTTATGTTGCATCCAGGTCCTCGAGTAATATTAGGAAACATGGCACGTGCCTACTCTGCAAAACAAATATCTCGAAGCGTGAGTGGTCATTTCAACATGGCCCTTCCAACTTCCTCTTTTTTCTTCTTTTTTTTCTTCCTCCTCTTCTACTTCTTCCTCTTTTTTCTTTTTCTTTTTCTTCTTCAGCTTCTTCTTCCTCTTTTCCTTTCTATTCTACTTCTTCCTCCTTTTTCTTGTTCTTTTTCTTCTTCAGTTTCTTGTTCCTCTTCTCCCCTGTACGAGGTAATGACTGCAGAAGTTTTCTATGTTCATTTATTAAGTAAAAGGGGTTATTGACACCCCTACGGATCAGATCCACGCATCACTCTTTTATGACTGGGAACTAATCTCCACTCCAAGACGATTGCTTATCAACTTCTGCCTAATGCCTTTCTCTTCCCCTTTGTAAATCGGTCCTCTACCACCGCGGAGCCGACTGACTCCAGATCTTCGGCGCGAAATTTCCTGTAAGCATGGAAGTGCCGGTTATTAAGGAAGAGCCCCAAAACGAAGGAAGATTTATTATTTCTTTTAGACAAAATCGATGACGTCACAAAAGCCACCGAGAAATTCACTGATAATGGAAGGTTGGTTTAGTATACTTAGTACACGTGGTTACGAATAGCATTAAAAATACATACTCATGTGATCGCATTCTCTTTCGCATAGGAATGAGAAGTAATTTTCACAAGAGGGCTTTCAGCATAAACTACTGTTTAAAATAAATGTGCTTAGAAGAAAACATCGAGTACATAGACCCGTGGAATAATTTCTACGATAAAAAACTTTTTAACCGAAATGTGCTCCATCTTAATCCATCCGGCTCTGCTCCCCAAGGTAGACTCCTTCATGACACAATGGGGGCATAAAAAAAAAAAACAGAAATGAGGCCTCCACTAACTATATCCGCAATAGGAAATGGGTCAGCTGCACAATGTGTCATCTTGGCCTTTTGAATGATTATTTAAGCATATCATCAATAATAGTATTAAGATGAAACAATTTAATATCCTCATTAAATTCAACTCCAATTGGCCGAGCAACACCATGTTATCCCATCACAATATTCATAATTTTCCGGACGAAAATTTTCCAAGAATGCTTAAGGAGTGTAGATTTGAAATCTGCGACCGGTTAACTGAAATATTCAATAAATCGGTAGACACTGGTTCTGTTCCAACTGCTTGGAGGCAGGCAAACGTTGTTCCTGTTTTTAAGAAGGGAGATAGATCGACCATAGGCAACTACAGGCCAATCAGTTTGACGTCGGTTATAGGAAAGATGCTTGAATCAATAATAGTAAATAGACTCAGAGAACACATTGAAGGGCATAATTTAATTCGTGATTCACAGCATGGTTTCTCCAAAGGTAAGTCATGCGTGACTAATCTTCTATCCTTTTACACTAAGGTATATAAGGCGTCAGACAACAATGAAAATTACGATGTTATTTACCTTGACTTTAGCAAAGCGTTCGACAAAGTGCCACACCAGAGACTACTAAATAAAATCAAAGCCCATGGCATAGGAGGAAAAGTGTTAGAATGGATTAGAGCTTGGATTAGTAACAGAAAACAGCGGGTCACCATAAATGGAATAAAATCTAGGTGGGGCAATGTTACTAGCGGGGTCCCCCAGGGCTCGGTTTTGGGTCCCTTATTGTTCATTATGTATATAAACGACTTAGACGATGGGTTAAATAGTGATGTTAGTAAGTTTGCGGACGACACTAAAATAGGACGCCTAATTAGGTCAGGAGAAGACGCCCAGATTCTGCAGGATGATCTTGATAAACTGTTAACATGGTCGGTGAAATGGCAAATGAACTTCAATATCTCTAAGTGTAGCGTGTTAAACGTAGGGCTACACAACCCCGAAAATAGATACAACTTAGATGACACGTTTTTAGAAAAATCTGAGTGCGAGAGGGACTTGGGAGTTCTGGTGAGTCCGGACCTTAAAACCAGGAAGCAGTGCATTAGCGCCAGAAATAAAGCAAACAGGGCATTAGGCTTCATTGCTAGGACGGTAACAAATAGAAGTGCAGAGGTAATTATTAAACTCTATCTAGCAATAGTTAGACCCATCCTGGACTATGCGGTACAGTTTTGGTCTCCGTCCTACAAAATGGACATAAATTCACTAGAATCAGTACAGAGAAGAATGACCAAAATGATACAAGGACTCGGAAATTTGCCTTACGAAGAGAGGCTTAGGCACCTAAACTTACACTCTCTGGAAAGACGCAGAGTGCGGGGTGATCTAATAGAAGTGTTCAAGTGGATCAAAGGCTATAACAAGGGTGATGCAAACAAGGTCATCATAATAAAACAACAGGGCAGGACTCGCAGTAATGGGTATAAACTGGACAAATTTAGATTTAAGAAGGTAATAGGCAAGAATTGGTTTACAAATAGGGTGGTCGATGAATGGAATAAACTTAGTAACCACGTAGTAAGCGCTGAAACTATCAGTTGTTTTAAAAAACGATTAGACAACTTTATGGATGGGGACGACAGGTGGTGATGGATACGGAGCTGCCTAGTGTAGGCCTTATGGTCTTTTGCAGTCTCCTTTATTTCTTATGTTCTTATGTTCTTATGTTCTTATGTTTAAAGGAATCTATAAAAATGTTGCTAAATCATTATCACACCAACTATCTGGAAGTTTGTTCTTTTTGGAATTACCTGTCAAATAATCTAACAATTTATAAAGCTTAGTCATATCAAATCCTGCTTCATCAGTTTTATGTTTATAATACTGGGCCTTTCTATCTCTTACATATTGATTTAATCGATTCTTACAAATCTTATATTCCTCCTCAGCATTAAAAAATTTCAAACTCCTCCATTTAGATTCCATGCGCTTCTCTTCATATTCAATATCTCACCATTAAACCAGGGTGACTCATCTTTAACTGCAACATTCTTCTCACTATATGGGCATCTAGTGTCACATTCACATTTAGTTATATCGTTGTAAAGACCCATGAGGCAATCCACATGCTCATATCAATAACAAATTATCATGCATACAAGACTATAGATGCAAAAAAAAACAAAAAAATAGCGTTTTTTTTTTATAAAAAAAGATGTTTTTTATGATTTTCATATTGTTTTTTTTATCTCGTCCAAATTTGTTCAGATATTAAATATTTAGTATATAAAAACAGGTGCAAGTATGTTATTCATCCCTCCACATATGTGCATCTATCTTATTCAAAGAGGCATTAGACAGAGTATAAAAATAAACAAGTAATTGACCATATAAAGTCACTGTCAGATGCTGCAAGCCTGCAACAAGTGTAAATACTGTATATGGGCCAGTATGGCTATTGGCTGGCTACCTTACAAAATTTACTTTTTATCTTAGCATACTCTTCAAAGATTAAACACTCCAATTTCCCATAATGACCCTGGACGTTGTCTAAACACAGATCCGCCACTTGGACAGTGGAAAAGGTGTTAACATAGTAATGGGGGGAAACTGTTGTACTCCCCGCCACCCATCAAGGCTTAGAGCTTACTTTCTACCTGACTTTTTGCTCACTATCCCTTAACTTTAACCTACAATCATACATAAGTCCTTGAGATGCAACTCAGAAAAAAACCGTGTTTTTAAACATGTTTTTTCTTTTGAAAAAAAAATGGATATTTTCATTTTTTATATATTTTGTTTTAAAATAACTCAGCAAGGAAAGTAACCATATTAAAAAAAAATCTATGTTAGAATATCAAATAAATCAGTATATCCCTCACTTAAGGTTTTCTATGGTGTTAGGACACTTCCATTTTCTGCGGTTTCATGTTTTGATGTGTTTTATTTATTTTACAAAGTACAGTTGCCCCACTTAGTTTTGGCACAGTTTAAAAAATGTTTCGGACAAGAATAGCAACTCGCCCAGTATTCTTTTTTATTACATTTTCGTGTCTGTTCATTTACTTTTTTTTTTTTTTTTTTTGGCTAAATAGTAACTACCTTAAAATGTGACAAACAGCGAAATACTCAAAATGGTGTAGCAGACGACACATTTTTCTTGACTTACTAATGACATCTATCACTCTTATTTGACAATACGATTAATATACGTTGCAGAGGTAGAGAGAGAGAGAGAACGCAGGAATTCGTTCACGTAGTGGTCAATGGTAGACTAACAACCAGCTTCAAGCTGTGAGTGGTGTTGAGTGTAGTGACAAACTAACCAAAACTAACTCGTATACTTATAAGTTATGTTATAACCCTATTATTAAATCAATTATTTTCATTTATTTATTCAGCAGAGGGCTTGTGATCCAATTATGTTATGTATGATTGTAGGTTAAAGCTAAGGGATAGCGAGCAAAAAGTCAGGTAGAAAGTAAGCTCTGAGCCTTGATGGGTGGCGGGGAGTACAACAGTTTCCCCCCATTACTATGTTAACCCCTTTTCCACTGTCCAAGTGGCGGATCTGTGTTTAGACAACGTCCAGGGTCACTATGGGAAATTGGAGTGTTTAATCTTTGAAGAGTATGCTAAGATAAAAGGTAAATTTTGTAAGGTAGCCAGCCAATAGCCATACTGGCCCATATACAGTATCTACACTTGTTGCAGGCTTGCAGCATCTGACAGTGACTTTATATGGTCAATTACTTGTTTATTTTTATACTCTGTCTAATGCCTCTTTGAATAAGATAGATGCACATATGTGGAGGGATGAATAACATACTTGCACCTGTTTTTATATACTAAATATTTAATATCTGAACAAATTTGGACGAGATTAAAAAAATCATAAAAACAAGTTTTTTTTTATAAAAAGGGATTGTTTTTTTTTTAGCATCACAATTAACATAGGATAATTGGATCACAATCCTTCTGCTGAATAAATAAATGAAAATAATTTATTTAATAATAGGGTTATAACATAACTTATAAGTATACGAGTTAGTTTTGGTTAGTTTGTCACTGCACTCAACACCACTCACAGCTTGAAGCTGGTTGTTAGTCTACCATTGACCACTACTCTACGTGAACGGATTCCTGTGTTCTTTCTCTCTCTCTCTCTCTCTCTCTCTCTCTCTCTCTCTCTCTCTCTCTCTCTCTCTCTCTCTCTCCTCTGCAACGTATATTAATTGTATTACTTGTCAAATAAGAGTGATAGATGTCATTAGTAAGTCAAGAAAAATGTGTCGTCTGCTACACCATTTTGAGTATTTCGTTGTTTGTCACATTTTTAAGGTAGTTACTATTTAGCAAAATAAATAAATAAATAAATAAATAAAAGAAAAAAGAAAAAACAAAGCATGGAAATGAACAGACACGAAAATGTAATAAAAAAAATGTCCAACTCTTTTCCTCTATTACACTTTGCATTCATACACACAATCTGATCATCGAAACCTTTTCGGTGGAATTCGAACGTATGCCTCGCCAAGATCTAACGGTCTTTGCACTAATCAGTACGATGTGCAATATATATTAGTATTCATTTTGAGGTCCCACCAGAATGAAGATATCATCATAGCCACTATTCTTAACTGATTTTGTACTTTACTGACTTTCATATTTAAGTCTTTCAAATCAACTGTTCACATACCTTCTTCATAAAGTGTCACCCATTGCAGAAAGGGTTATAATCTTCTTCATATTTAAATGAATCTACGGTTTCTCCTCTTTACGCCATTATTATTTTCCCCAATCTGTTTTATTTAGCAATTGTACACAAAGTCGTCGTTTACGATGTAGGTTCTCAAAGTGGGGTCCGTGGAACTTTGACAGTGGGTCCTTGAGAGACATTTGGCAATACTGGTGGAGTGTCAACCACTGGCAGTGTACATCCAGCAGCCGTCAGGAGTGTATGTATCGTGAATCATCAGGTAAAAAAGACTTATTTCTATTGTTTTCGTGTATTGATTATTTCTCTTTTGTTATTTTGTGTTTTGCGTAAGTCCCTCTTTTGTGCCAACCAGCCATGTAAGGGAGCCCTCGGTTTATTTTCTGTCATAAAAGGGATCCTTGATTTACTGCATCCTACGCTTAATTAACTGTCCTGACTTTGGTCATGTTACACATTACTTAATCTCGGTACTTTAACCGCAGGTTCGCAGAAGGGCCGTTAGGACCGCAGATACATTGCCTCATTTTTGGGAAGGAGTCTCAAGAAATAATTTGGTTAATGGTAGGCCTCGTCACGATCCTCACCTTGCAAAACATGTTTTTGTTTGAACAGCGTATTTGTACTGTTACATGAATCTGTAAATGTCACAGCTGAGTAGCCTTGCCAGACCCAGCTCGGACAGGTAATGTCCTTCTTGCCTTGAAAGAACATTCATTTGTAATCCAGAATTACAATCCAACTTGTTCAGTGTGTGGAGATGTATATTGAATATTACACCTACAATAACTATAACGGAAAATTAAGCTGTATGGTTACAATCATAAAATACATACAATTGAATTGTTCACCCGTGTTCAAAATAAAGGGTTAGTAAGTGAATAAGCGACGAAATAAATACAAATCTTATATTAGAATAAGATATTCAGAAAATACTTTTTAGCATAGAATAGAAAAGATTACCTTTGCAACTTCGACGTTTTCATGTCGCATAAGTATGGATGAAGTTTGAGGAATTTCTATTTTATCGTCTGGTAGCCCATTTGGCGCTCGTGAAAATAATACTTTTAGATGTCCACACACACAGTTAATGAATGAGACAGTGAGAAATAGGGGTGTGGTGTTTCCAACTCCCCCAAATGTGCGCCTACGCGACATTTTGGCTTATAGTATTGTTGTTGCAGAAATGGGGTGGAGAAGGGTGTGTCGGGTTTCCTCGGAGCCTGACCGGCCGACCCAGCCTAGGTCGACACTCGCACGAACCAGGATAAAACCAACAAACCCACTTGAGCTTCAATTACTCCCTCGGCACCATAGTCAAAGTAACGTTCACGTAATGTTACAGGGAGAAGAGAGGGAGAGATATGGTGGGAGAGGAGGTAGACAGAGAGAGAAAGATAGAGATATATGGCAGGTGGAAGAGAAAGAGAAAGAAAAATATGGCAGAAGTGTGTGTGTGTGTGTGAGTGAGAGAGAAAGAGAGAGAGCTAGAGAGAAAAG
The DNA here is from genome assembly GCF_046742065.1 of Oratosquilla oratoria. NCBI lineage: Eukaryota > Metazoa > Arthropoda > Malacostraca > Stomatopoda > Squillidae > Oratosquilla > Oratosquilla oratoria. The sequence goes on from NC_134787.1 coordinate 50,910,646, forward strand.
GAGATGGCGGGTTGGGGGAAAGAGAGAGAGAAGGAAAGGGGATTAAGAAAGAGAAATATGGCGGCGGGAGGAATAGAGTGAGTTAGAGAGATGGCAAGGCGGAAAGAGAGAGAGAGAGGGGGAGGGATAGAGAGAGAGAGAAATATAGCGGCGGGAGGGGTAAAGATAGAGAAATGACAAGGGAAGAGAGAGGGGGCGTGGGAAATAGAGAAAGAGAGAAATATGGCGGGGGTGAGAGATACATAACAAAGAGAGAAAGAGAGAGGGTGATATATCGGAGGGAAGGAGAAAATATGCCGGAGAGAGGTGGAGAGAGAAAGAGAGTGAGAGGAACAGACTAAGTGAGAGAGAGATGGCGGGGGGGGAAGGGAGAGAGGAGGGACAGAGAGAGATATATGATAGGCGGTAGGGAAAGAAAGAAAGGAGGTAGAGAAAGAAATATATCTCCCAATCACTCTTTGTCTCCCTGTCTGTCTCACTCTCCAACACCGATAAATCTCCCTCTCCTTTTATCCCCAACCATATATCTCTCTCTTTACTCTCTCTCCTGCCATCTGTCTCTGTCTCTCTCTCTCTCTCTCTCTCTCTCTCTCTCTCTCTCTCTCTCTCTCTCTCTCTCTCTCTCTCTCTCTCTCTCTCTCTCTCTCTCTCTCTCTCTCTCTCTCTCTCTCTCTCTCTCTCTCTCTCTCTCTCTCTCTCTCTCTCTCTCTCTCTCTATCTGTCTGTCTGTCTTCGTCTTTCTATACCTCACCCCCGCCATATTTCTCTTTCCCCACCCCCCATCATATCTCTCTCTCTATCCCTCCACCCAGCCATATCTCTTTCTGTATTCCTCTCCCTCTCTCTCTCCCATTCCCCTCGCTATATCTGTTTCACTCCCTCTCTGTCCCTTCCCCTCTCTCTCTCTCTCTCTCTTTGTCTTTCTATCCCTTACCCCCGCCATATTTCTCTTTCTCTATCCCCCCATCTCTCTCCCCACTGTCAACTCTCTCGTTATCTGTATCCCTCCCCCCACCCCGCCATATTTTCTCTCTCTTTCGCTATCCCTCCCTCTCTCTTTCCACCCCGCCATATATCTCTAACTCTCTGTTCCTCCCCCCGCCATATTTCTTCCTCTCTTTCTCTATCCCTCTCGCTATATCTGTTTCACTCCCTCTCTGTCCCTTCCCCTCTCTCTCTCTCTCTGTCTTTGTCTTTCTATCCCTTACCCCGCCATATTTCTCTATCTCTACCCCCCCATCTCTCTCCCCACTGTCAACTCTCTCGTTACCTGTATCCCTCCCCCCACCCCGCCATATTTTCTCTCTCTTTCGCTATCCCTCCCTCTCTCTTTCCACCCCGCCATATATCTCTAACTCTCTGTTCCTCCCCCCGCCATATTTCTTCCTCTCTTTCTCTATCCCTCTCCCTTCTCTCTCTTCCTCACCCGCTCTCTCTGTATCTCTCTCCTACACCCACTCATTCACTCTCTCCTGCCATATTTTCCTTCCTCGCTCTCTTTCTCTCCCACCTGCCGTATCTCTCTCTCTCTCTGTCTACCTCCCCCTCGTCATACCTCTATCTCTCTCTACATCTCCCTCTCTCTCCTTCTCTCTCTTCCCCCTATCTGTCACTGTCTCATTCATTAACTATTTGTGTGGACATCTAAATGTATTATTTTAACGAGCGCCAAATGAGCTACCAAACGTTGGAATTGATAAAAAATTTCATCCATACTTGTGCCCGCCGAAGAGCAACGTGTATACCCCCGGTCTTGTAGACGTTCCTTAGGCTTGGCGAGGTCACTTTTTCAGAAGCGAGGTGATAGCAGCATCCATAGTATGCAGATGTATTTAGTTGTCTGTATCAACAATAATTCAGTTAGTTCTGTTCACGTAGATGTTATACAATAGTTAGCTTTCGTAAACGTGGTTTTTATGTGACATGAAAACGTCGAAGTTGCAAAGGTAATATTTTCTATTCTATGCTAAAAAGTATTTTCTGAATATCTTATTCTGATATGAGATTTGTATTTATTTCGTCGCTTATTCACTTACCAACCTTTATTTTAAACACGGGTGAACAATTCAATTGGATGTATTTAATATGATTGTAACAATACAGTTTAATTTTACGTTATAGTTGTTGTAGGTTAATTTCACATTTTGAACAAGTTGATTTGTAATTCTGGATTACAAATGAATGACCTCATTAGCGAGTCCAACCACCGCGGGCGTCCATTAACTCTTTGAGGCTACTGCCTAGTTTAGGCCACCTTTCAAGGCAAGAAGGACATAACCTGTCCGAGCCGGGTCCGGTGAGGCGACTCGGCTATAACAGTTATAAGTTCAGGTGATAGTACATTACATGCTGTTCAAACGAAAACATGTTTTGTAATGTGAGGATCGTGACGAGGCAATTTAGTGTAAACATGTCCAGGTCTCCCATTAACCATATGATTTCTTGAGACTCCTTGTTACGTGGGTGCCACGCCGCCCACACAAAGCTGTACCACGTGGGCCAGAGGTTCCCAGAGCCGCCACTTGACCAGGACGAATGGACGATTCTTTGTCACGGCGACCCGCGCAGGACGCACACAAAGCTGTGCCACGCGGGCCGACCCGGGCTTTGGAAGAAGGGGGATGCGCGACGTGGGTCAGTCCTGACCGCAGGCCACAGGTTCCCGGGGCCTTCGGGCGATTTTCGTTGTCACGTGAGGCCACACATGCGCAGTACAACCCTCCTCTTCGGCCCTCTTCCCCCTCCCAGGTCTACAGAGGGAGGGCACGGTGGAACTTGAGGGCACTATTTCGACGGCCGCCGTCCGCGGTGGTCCACTTCTCCTCCTCCCAGTTCTACAGAGGGAGGGTACTCCAGGAGGAGGACTCAGCGCTCGAAACCGAGCAGGAGATCACAGCGACGAGCTGTGGGAGGACTCTTCGGCCGCCCGGGCCCCCAACAGGAAAGTGTGTAGGTATTTATACTATTGGTGTATTTGTTGTCTTGTTAAGGCCATCACACTGGTCCATGTGTTGGTGTCATCTTACATTTGTTAGATAGGATAGTGTTATTCTGTTAATCCAAATAAAGCCATCTTACAGGTGTTGATGTGTTTCTCCACCCCCCCCCTCTCTCTCTCTCTCTCTCTCTATATATATATATATATATATATATATATATATATACATATATATATATATATATATATATATATATATATATATATATATATATATATATATACCGAGTCTATTCATTCAAAAAGAACCCTTTGACACTCTTTCCCATAAATGAGGCAATATATCTGCGGGCCAAACGGCCCTTCTGAGAACCTGTGGTTAAAGTAACGAGCTTCAGTAATGTGTAACATGAACAAAGTCAGGAGAGCTAATTAAGCGTAGGATGCAGTAAATCAGGGGTTCTCACCTTTTTTTCAACCAAAGATCCTTTTTATGACAGAAAATAAACCAGGTGCTCCCTTACATGGTTGGTTGGCACAAAAGAGGGACTTACACAAAACACAAAATAACAAAGAGAAATAATCAATACACAAAAACAATAGAAATAATCTTTTTTGCATGACGACTCACGATACATACACTCCTGACGGCTGCTGAATGTACACTACCAGTGGTTGACACTCCACCAGTGTTGCCAAATGTCTCTCAAGGACCCACTGTCAAAGTTCCACGGACCCCACTTTGAGAACCTACATCGTAAATGATGACTTTGTGTGCAATTGCTAAATAAAAAGATTGGGGAAAATAACAATGGCGTAAAGAGCAGAAACCGTAAATTCATTTAAATATAAATAGTATTACAAACCCTTTCTGCACTGGGTGACACTTTGAGAAGAAGATATGTGAAGAGTTATGTCGAGTTGAAAGACATAAGTATGAAAGTCAAAGTAAAAAACTAGTAAAAAATAGTGGCCATGATGAAATATTTAGTTTGCTGGGACCTCACACTGAATACTAAAGGAATACAGGGAACGACTGGGGAGATAAGATCCAAAACTTGGTTGTGCTCCTTTAAAGAAGGGATAGCGGTACAGGACTGGAAGTGGGTCAACGTGGTACCAATTCATAAAAAAAAAGTAAGGAGAAACCACTGAACTCTTGACCAGTGTCCCTGACCACCATTACAGCAGAATCATAAGAGAAGTGTGGAGGATACATGGGTTGAAAATATAAAAGTATTGAGAGATAATTCATTCTGCTTTAGCAATGGAAGACCATGGTTACCGAAACTAAAATATTTACTCAAGAGGTAGATTGTGTGCTACAAAATAACTAAATAGATAAACAAACAAATAAAATTGATAAAAAATAACAAAACTGGGTAGACTGTGCGTACTTAGATCTAGAGAAAGCCATTGATTAGGTACCTCACAATTGTTTGCTATGGAAACTGGGATGTACTGGAGGACATAAGGATAGTTACTGTGATGTCAAGATGGCGGACAGTGACTAGGAGAGACCAACAAAGGTCAGTATTTGCACCCGTGATGGCCTTGAAATGATGGAAGCCACGGCAAGCTATGTCGTCGATTTAGGATGAATGAAGTAATTAAAAATGCCACTATAAGTCTATATATATTGCACATCGTACTGATTAGTGCAAAGACCGTTAGATCTTGGCGTGGCATACGTTCGAATTCCATTGAAAAGGTTTGGGTGATCAGATTGTGTGCATGAATGCTAAGTGTAATAGTGGAAAAGAGATGGGACAACGAGCGTAGCTCCTTTCCTGTATACTCAAATTAGGTAAAAACACACACACACACACACACACACGACTCGATGGCGCAGTTGGTAGAGTTCCCGATCGCCACTACGGTGGTCAGGGTTCGAATCCCGCCCAGGGCTGAAATAATTTCAGTATCGCTGCGCTGCGAGTCGTTACTCCAACTCTCGCGGGCGGGGAGTTGTGAGTGTGTGTGCGTGTAAGGTCACAGCATTACCCATAGATCGATCATATATGAGCTCTGAGCTCTCTTCCGGGAGGGTAATAGCTGTCGATCACGAGTCCAACACGTGGTCCAAGACCATGGTAGTGAATCACACATTTCCTACAGGTTAATTATATTAAACATGTATCTGCAACAGTTTCCAAGTTAGGGCCCTCTAAGCTGTGAACTTGAGTATTATCTTTCAAAGGACTGATCTTCAAAAGTACTAGTACACAGGAATGAAAATAAAGTCTCGTACACACTGTGTCCCATGGCCATGGCGGTGATAGTGGCGCTGTTGAAAATCGAGGTTTTCAAAGCCGCCTGCGCATTGCTGAGCTGTTTTAAACCGATTCGATTTGACGGGCATGCAGATGTCGTCAGTGCCACCTCAGCCTTTTGCCGAGGGAGGATGTGGGCATCACGTTCTCTGTCATGGCCACTTCTGCTTGCCCCATTCAGTGGACGAGAAGCATCACCCAGTATTTTATAGATTTATTGATGCATGACACAGCATTCCTGTGTATGGAACATCAAGAGCAAGGAATACAAAATGAAGAACATAAGGAGTGCGAGTCTTAATGATATAAGGAAAGAGTTATTCTGAACCGTGAGATTAAAATGAGTTTATATTAGGTGCGGTTGTGCTTTTCAAAAAAAAAAAAAAAAAAGCGCTAATGACATTACTATTGGTTTGCGGTACTTATCTATAGGGTTCAAAATACTTAGAATGATAGGAGCTACCCAGTGAAATAGACTGGCAAGCAACTTTATATTTACAGATTTATTTTTTAATAAAAAATATGCCAGTAGGAAGGATTGCAGCCACCTACAGGCCATATTTTGATGCTTTATTCTGCTCCCAACACTGGCAATATATTTGCAAGAGGGATTTTTAGGTTAAGTTCGGTACCATTGTGTTTTTCTCCACCGTAGCCATCGTCAAAATAATTATAAGAAGTAATAATAGAAAAAAGGTAAGTTGAATATATAATTGAAAAAACGCTATTAACGGTACTGTCAATTTGCAATCTTACCTATGGGGTTCAAAACACTCAGAATAATAGGAGCTATCCAATGATACAAATAAGAATTGCATCTGTGAGACACATTCCTCATGCCCACTCAGTATGGACCTCAGTGTGGACATTTAGCTCGACATGCACACCGCCACCTGCTATATGAAGATCTGCATGAGGAAACAGTGTGAAGCCGGCTTAAGAATGAGAATGAAAAATATTCTTGTGTTGGTTTGAAGTAAACCGAACTATCGAAGAGGAAGTTGTGAAAAAAAAATCACGAATTCGGTGACATTGACCCAATTATTTCCGAATTTCCATATTGGTACCCTTCAGAGAAGCAATGAAAGTCGACCAAAAATATCACCTCGCCCTCCGAACTCCGTCCTGCCAAGGTGAAAACGTAACATTCTTGTTTACAAACCCACAACGATCCTTGCATTTTAGGGGTGGGTTTGTAAACAAAGTTGCGTGTTTGTCAAAAATAAGTAAAGAGATAAGTAGATGTATGAAAAGAAATAAGAAATAAATATATGAATAGAAAAATAAGTAATAATAAAGACAAATAAACTAACTAGATAAATCAACAAAAAGGTGAAGCCTCTTCTCTCCAACCGTTTTGCAGAGTAAAATAAGTTATTAGCTAAATTACTAAAATGAAACAATCAAATATATACATAAATAAATATATCATATAAATAGATAAATTAATCAATAAATAAATATATAAAGAAGCAAATAAATAAGATATTAGGTGAATAAATAAATGCAACAAGTAGATATGATATATATAAAACAGCCCTCAAGAACTTCATTCTGGTTACCACTAAACGATTCTATTTTGATTTGGGAAATCTTTTGAGCGGAGCCCATGACAGGCTCGCTGAATGATCATTTTGGTCCCAGTGCCTGGCCGTCGGCCAAAAACTCATAAAATCAATCAACCCATGACAGGCAGTAGGTATGAGTGTAATCCAGTCATGCAACATTAATTAGTTTGAAGGCCTTGACTGACGCAGAGCCGGAGATTGCAGAATCACACTTTGTTAAATACGCACGATCAGTTTACTTAGGTCCTCGCATACACGAAGGTTTTGTAGGAAGAAGGAGGAGGAGGAAGAAAGAGTAGAAGAGTGAGGAGGAAGAGAGATAGGGATAGGAAGATAAGGAGGAAAATGAGAAAGAGTAGGAGGAAGAGAAGAAAAAAAAAAGGGAAGAAAGTAGGAAGAGAAGATGAAGGATAAAAGAAAAAGAAGTAAAAAAAGAGGAAGAGGATGAGATGAGGAAGAAGAAAAAAAATAATAAACGGAGGAGGAGGAGTTATATGGACAAAAGAAGAGCAACAGTCTTTTTGGTCTTAACATGGCTGTTTCGATGCCTAACCTTATTTTCTATATATAGCAGAGCTGGGCGCGTACCTCGGTGCGTTCCGCTTTAGTTTGGCCGCGGTTAGCGCTCCCAAACTATTAAAACAATATAAGTGCTGGTATAGTATGTGGCCTACGACAATTTTCTTTGGTATAGTATATGGCCTACCGGACTTTTATTTCGGTATGAAGCTGTCTCTTAAGCTTTAATAGTTTGGGAGAGCTAACCGCGGCCAAACTAAAGCGGAACGCACCGAGGAATGCGCCCAGCCCTGATATATAGGAACAAATAATTCTAATCGGGAACTTGTAGCTAAGTAAATGTCGAGACGTTTTTTTAATATCCCTACCGTGAAACAATCGACGAGGCTGGATGATAGACCATTCCATATAACAACGCAACTGAAAAAATAGTATTTTGCCACATTTGTTTGAAATTTTTCCCTACAATTTTACATCCTTTACTCCTAGTTGTATTGGAAGTGTCAATAGTAAAATAATTTTCCATGTCCATGTTTTCAATTCCTTTGGCAATTTTGAAAGATGTCAATTAGATCTCCACTCAATCTCCGTTACGAGAGACTAAACAAATCTGGTTCACTTAAGCGCTCTTCGTAAGGATTGTCTCGCAACCGAGAAATGAGTTTTGTTACTCTACGTTGCACTCTTTCCAATTTCTCTATATCTTTCTTGTAAACTGGACACCAGCACTGAACACAATATTCTAGGTTAGGTTTAATCAGAGCATTGTAAAGATTAAGAATAATTTCTTCAGTTCTAAACTCAAAAGTTCTCCCTATAAATCCAGTTAATTTGCAATTATTACAACTTTCGAGCCCGATTTGCTTGGTTTGAGATCATTTGAGATCACAACACCGAGGTCTTTCTCTTGTTCTACATCTGCCAGATATAAACTATTCACTGTGTCGTTGGCCTGGAGATTACTAATACCAATATGAAGTACTTAACATTTATATTGAAAAACATCAGGGAATTTTCTGTTCATCCACATAAAGAGTTCAAATAACTTTGTAATTCTTGTTGTTTTGTTACAATTTTGGTATCATCTGCAAATTTGGATAATCTACACTTTACATTTTCACCCATGTCATTAATGCACATCAGAGAGAGTACAGGACCTAACAATGAGCCCTGAGGCACTCCACTTGATACACAACTCTAGTCGGGGCATATTCCGTTCAAAACAACACGCTGCTTACGATCAGACAGCCATTCACACATCCATCGGTAAATGTATCTTACTATACCATGGTCGTCTAGTTTGCTTAGCCTCATTTGTGGGACTTTATCGAACGTTTTTTTTTTAAGTCAAGGTATATAACGTCAACTGTCATCCCTTCTTCATATATTCCATATACATCATGCAAGAAGTCGAGAAAGTTTGTTAGACAAGAGCAGAAACCATGTGAATCTTTAATAATAGTGCTAAAGATGTCACCTTGTTTGCAATGTTGGTATTACCTGCAAATTCCGATAATTCACAATTTATATTTTCATCCCGTTTCAGTTAAATCTTATCTTTATTATTATTATTATTATTTTTCATCGTAGAAATTATTCCACAGATCCATGAACTCGATGTTTTCTTCTAAGCACAATGATTTTAAGCAACCATTTATGCTGAAAGTCCTGTTGTGGAGTTTCCCGTTCCGATGCGAGAGAAACTGCGATCACATGAGTATGTATTCTTAATGTTGTTCGTACCCACGTTACTATATACACTAAATCAACCTTCCATTATCAGTGAATTTCTCGGTGGCTTTTGTGACGTCATCGATTTTGTCTCCAAGAAATATATTTTCCTTCGTTTTGGAAATCTTCCTCGA
>NC_134787.1:50924808-50949808 GCF_046742065.1 Oratosquilla oratoria
GATTGTTTTATATTTAAAAAGATAAAAAAAAAATCGCCAACCCTGGTGTCCAATAACCTCATACAATAATACCTGTTAAGTCCGGCTAAAATTGGCATTTCAAAGCATAACAGTGCCTTAAAAATAGTTTCTTATTTCACTATAAAAGTTTATATTAAGGGGAGATACCTCTGCCAGATCTAAACATATTAAAACTAACCCAATCATCTTAACATTTTTACACGATGTCAAGGATACTTGGAGAGCAGAATAGCCAAAAAAATTAAAGCAATCCATTAAATATTCATATTCTATATATTTATCTAAAGAGCAGTTACTCTTTAAATATGAATAACTAGTTCCCATGTTGCTTGATTTACAAAGCAAAGATATTACCTGAAAGCTATGCATATCTCCTACAAACTTGGTGTGAATAAAAAAGATATATTGAAAAATGTTGAAATTATATATACATATATATATATAAACAATAAATCAACCAAAATAAAAAGCAGAACTTTCATTCAAAAATCCTTTATAAATTCATTGAGAGATGAAATGTTTTTACCAAGTAAATAACTTCCTCATTTTATGAGAATCATTGTGCATTTAATTTTTTTAAGATAGAGCAAAAAGTATAGAAGTTATTAAAGTTTTTATGACAAAAACTAACATAAAAATGGGTTTTTAGATATCGCTTGATAAAGATTTGCTTACTGCTGCACAAAAAACTATGCTTCCTACAGATAAAACCATTAAATAAAAGTTCTTCCTTAGAGTGTGTAGATTAAATACATATTTTTTGTAAATTGGACAGGAAATAAGAAAAATAGAGCAATTTTTCCACATGTAACTTCACTGAAAATTTGTAGATTTAGTACCGTATATACGGTACTGCCAATAAACACCCCAGCAAACATTTCAGTAATGATCAGATACTCACATGCACACTCTACAGTAATCTAGAATGCACCAGGAGAATATCCAATAGTACTTGCTCCACCTGACACTTGATAAGGCACACTAATTTTTTCATTGTTTCATTCTCTATTAATGAACATTTACGTACAGAAATGTTATCTTCTTCCAATTTGCCTTCCATTAATTGCTTATGTAGTGACACAGGGCTGAAAATTATTGGGAATGTGATGGCGTCCATGACTCTCGTCTGTTGACAACTCACTTCCACTATCTTTTTTGCACTTTGTGTGTAATATTTTCATCTTGGCAGACATCTGCTGGCTTCTGCGTTTCTTTGTCTCACTTATTCGTGGCATTCTGGATGATGTCACACCTTTAGTCGTGATAAAATGTGGGTAAAACAAACGCCTACGCAATCACAATTTCAAAACACAGAGGTGGAGGGGTGAGGGGAGGGGTTGCTGCCGGGAAACACCCACAGCCCAACTGATCGTACCGTATAACAACCGAATTTTTTTTTTAAAAACTCGTAATAATCGGAAAAAAACATATATAATGAATAATATAATTCACCATATGGCAACACCGCGCACCCATGCGTATGTTGGCCGGGCCATTTAAACGGTTTAATGGGACAATATGCGTAAATAATCGTACGCGTGGCACCGCTACATGTCCAGGCTACCTCCTAGTGTCGTCAGCTAAAAATGCATAATTTCATGATTTTCCATGATCCAAGACAGGTATCTCCCCTTAACTTATACTGCATTGAATAAGTCAATAGTTGATATATTTGTCCTGTATACAATGTTAGGTTTCTAGTTTTGATATATTTGTCCAATATAAAATGTTAGGTTACAAAGAAAGCAATGGCCTCCGCTAGCGGACCCAGGGATCTGGGTGCGCACGTCCTGTGTAATAGTGGTCCTTGAAATATATATATGTATATATATATATATATATATATATATATATATATATATATATATATATACATATATATATATATATATATATATATATATATATATACATATATACATATATATATACATATATATATATATATATATATATATATATATATATATATATATATCGGATTCTCGTATATAGAAGATTCCTGCTCAAAAGGGCACTGCATGGCCTATAGCCACAACGAGCTCGAAAACTTGCGAAATCGTAAGCACGACGTAGCATGCTCGAGGCCGAGAATCTACGAGTTCGTTAATGCGACGTAGCATACTCGGGGTTGCCTTACACCTCCACACACCCCCACCCCACCCAAGTTCCTTGACTAGGGGTCGCGTTTGGGGTCATGCCCTTGGAGGGGGCGTAGAAGGGGGTGACATCAAGGGATAGCCGAGGTACACCACGAAGGACTCCAGCCCTTGGACCATCTGGTCCATGAAACTCTGGAAGGTTTGTGCCCCTTTCCAGAATCCGAAATTCATGACTGGAAATTCAAGATGGCCGACTGGGGTGGTGAGAGCCAGCCGTCTTCGGGATGTCTTTTTCCTCCGCCACGGGAATTCGATGAAACACAGGCATCAAGTAGGTTTCCGAGGAAACCGTCTTCCCTTTGCAATCTATCGCGGAAGTCCATCACATGCGGGAGAGGATACCTGGCCGGTTAGGTAATCGTGGCGAGTACTTTATAGTCGAAACACGCTCGCCACTCCCCTGTGCTCTGGGAACCAAGTGAAGAGGCAACGGCCAGCTGCTGACCGAAGGACGTGCAATCCCTTCCGGAAGCATAAGTTGAAAGTCTTGCTTTGCTGTTTGCAATTGTTCCGGCGAGAGGCGTCGTGATCGGGCGAAACATGGTGGGCCGTTCGTGAGGATGGTATGCTCAATGGTGCGACGTTGTTTTCGCGGGTGGGGTTGGCCTGCCGTAGTCATGGGGGAACTCTTGGACGATATGGTCCAAGGGTGAAAAGTCTTGTCTCCCTTCTTCAAGTATTCAGTGATGTCCGCGGCATGGAGGGCCGCCAGGTACGTCCTGACGTGAGATGGCAATGGTTGCTTGTGGCGACATACATTATGAGTAATTTGTCGGTCATCACGCGATTGAGTTCCTGCATACGCGCCACAACCACCGAGGCTCTACAGTCATCGTAGGTAATGTTACACAAATCCTCCGTGGCGGGTTCCTTTGTCTTGTCACATGCAGGTTCGTGCTCGGGGTGATTAGTCAGGGTTGGAGAAATCTGAATTGCAATCTAGGAAGGAAGAGCGGCGACGACAAATCTGAACTTGCGTGTGTTTGTGAATTGTTGATCGTCGGGGGCCAACATACGCCCTACAGGTGGGCAATTCGGTTTTTTGTTCTTTATATTTCACTGATGCCTTGTTCTTTTGAAGTGTACCGAGGATTTATGCTTTTTCAGCTGAAGGGGATTTTATTTTTCAAATGATAACTGTATATCATAACATGTGGGACATCAGTGATAAGGTGGGGCATTGCCAAGAAAAGGTTAAGAACCACTGAGCCACAGGTCGACGTTGTATGTGATTCACTTAGGTCTTTGGATCACGTGTTGGATTCGTGATCGGCAGCTATTTCCCTCCCGGAAGAGAGCTCAGAGCTCGTATGACCCTATTGGTAATGCTATGACCTTACACGCACACACACACACCCAACTCCCCGCCCACGAGAGTTGGAGTAACGACTCGAAGCGCAGCGATACTGCAATAATTTAAGCCCTGGGCAGGATTCGACCCAGGTACCGCCGGCACTGCCGTACTCACAATCTGGAACTCTACCAACCGCGCCACCGTGTCGTGTGAGTTGGGGTAGGTGCTGGACACCCATTGTCTGTCATAGGTTAGGTGAACTTGCGCCAAACTACCGGGGGTTACCAATGTAACATATTGTTATGTGGGCGTGGGTGACGAAGTGTAGAAAGAACTCCGTATTAATGCTCTATGTTTATCCGGCGAAAGAAGTTAAGCCTACACGCGTGTCGATCGGCCCAAGTATGAAAGGCGACTGCGACCTGATCGGTAATTTGGGGGTAAGGAAGGAGGGGATGCCCGTGGGGCGGAGAGGGGGGGGGAGGGGAAGGAGAAAGTTAGAAGTGAAGAAAGAAGTAAAAGATTTATAGTGTGTTGGGCTACCAACGTGCTGTGTTTTCTATGTGAATTTTCTTTGTTTTGTATCTTAATACCGCGAAGGAAGGTTTGTATGGTCTTCTAATAACCGGACTTTGGGAGTCACACCCGTCATGATGAGCAGGTGTATATATAGGTAGGTTACCCGCCCATATACTCCTATCCATCACGCTAAGTGTTCTTGTTTAGAATTGAGTTGCTTTGATGCGGTGTCTGAGAGTGAGAGTGGTGTATAAACTTTCGTCTATGTCTGTCTGCATGTACGGGTACTATGCTTGTAGGGTGCCGATAGGAGTGGGAGTTGTTTACTTCGTATTTATATCGTGAATTGTGACATTTGATTCTGTAATGTTTTTTCGTAACTTAGTGACCAGTTTCTATGTTAGCGTTTTCTGGTAGTGATGCGAGTTCTTGTAAAAGTGGAGTTTCGAGTGTGAATAATCTTTCCCATGTATTAATTGCTTGTGTGTGTAGTTGCATGTTAATCGCTGGAGTGTTTGTGTCTTTGTGTAATGTTTCGGCTGTTATTCTGTCTGTGTATTTCGTGTTTGTAGTAAAGTGTAGTGCTCTGTTTTGTACACTGTAATTTCTGTAGTGGTGTCTTTCGAAGCGGGATAGCCAGATATGTTGGAGCGCTCATCACATGAGCGATGTACAAGGTTCGCTTTTGTCTTGAGGACAGCTCTCTGAAGCGTTGGAGTCTTTGTAGATTCCATTTAGCTAAAGCTGCGACCTGAGCTGACCTCGAAAGGCTTATATATCCCATCGGCGGACCGATAAGTAGCGTCCTTCTGGTTGCTACAGAATGGCCGGGCGCCCGACTGACGCTTCTGGCCGCATACACATGACTTTTTCACAGGCGCATTATGGCCGTAGTCCAAGCATGAATGATCTGAGGCTGAAGGCCAGCTGTACAAGTAGTTGTTCATCCACATGCCGTGGCTGTATTAAAATACGCCTAAATAACGCCTCGACGTTCCTGAGGGGAACTCTGTCCACTACACCGCGCGCTACAACGAAGGACTAAGGGTGGTGGGGCGAAGGTTGGATGGGTGAGGGGGGAGGGGAAGGGTGAGGGATGATGGAAACGAGCACAAGGAGAAGGGTGGGAGGAGGAGGAGTGGGAAGAGGGTTAAGGTGGGAGAAGGAAGCGGGGCAGAAAGAATAGGAAGGGTTGGGTGAAGAAGAGAAGTGGGAGGAAGGGGAAAGTAGGAGGAGGAGGAGGAGGAGGAGGAGGAGGGTGGGAGGAGGAAGAGGGGATGGTAGGAGCAGGGGGAAGATGTATTCTTGTTGGGGTACATGTCAGGAGGGTTAATGTGGCTATAGCGAAACTCCGACGTACAAAACTTTATGTTTGACACGTTTGTACAATGTTCTGAGCATAGCGGAACCACCCGTCAAAATACTAAGAAGGGTCTCAGTTATTACATAATATATATAGAGCATCTGTAACGACCAACTCTTCTCATCTGCACACATCGCGTCGACTTACGTTTATCATGCAAGCGGTCAGGTGATGCCTACTGAGCCGATTCTGTTTAGAATTTCTATCTCTCGCTAGTTTACGATGTTGGGTTGGTAGACTGCCGAGTAGTGTCCGTAGGTTGCTGCAACGTTTCGGTCTCCACTTGAGACCATCTTCGGATTTAATGGTTTGAGTGCGTGCATGTGTGTTTTGTTGGGGGGAGGGCGTGTGTGTGTGTGTGTGTGTGTGTGTGTGTGTGTGTGTGTGTGTGTGTGTGTGTGTGTGTGTGTGTGTGTGTGTGTGTGTGTGTGTGTGAGAGAGAGAGAGAGAGAGAGAGAGAGAGAGAGAGAGAGAGAGAGAGTCTGTGTCTGTTTGTCACTTTATATTGGCTTGTTACTTTTTGATTGAGTAGTTTCGTTGAAAGTTGTGTTCCTGATTGGCTGCACTTTGGTTAATAGGAATCCCAGGGAGGGGTCACGTGCGCCTTTGAATCGAAAGAATCTGCAAGACGGAGATGCGTGTGTGTGTTCGTGGCTGGCTTTAATTCTGCAACGTAAATGGCTTCAAGAAATGAGTCGGCGAGTCTCTTTCTCTAATATTGTTCTTCTCTCTTCTAGGTTCTGTCGGGTAAGAGAAGTTATATATTCAGAGTTGTTGTAGTAATTCTTCATGGCTCCGTTTTGTAGGTGGACGGTTAATCGTCTAGAAAGTTTCGTTCTCGTCATCGCGATGTATAAACGAGACCCACAGTTGTGCTGGTAGCCGACGTGATTTTCTTGTCGAGGCGATGACGGTTCGGAAGTGCGATTTCTCAGTAAAAGTTGTGACGTTTTCCGGTTCCTGTAATACGGGGTGACATGTTGTTCTTAGGGTCAGTGGTTTTGATTTCTTTTTTAATATGATGTCTTTAAGGATTCTTTCGTCAGCAACGTGACGGGGTTGAAGCGTTATCCCGAATACCCTGTTCATCTTACCTGAATAAAATCGTTTGGCGACAGCCAGTATGACATCACAAGTCGACTTTTGTAGTTAAAGGATCAAATAGGGTTTCTCTCAGATGAGTAAAATCGCCTGGCGGCAGTCACAATAAAACAAACAGGCCTTGTCACCGAAAGGGTTGAAATCTAACCCTCTGGGCAATGCATAAATAGAGAGAAAATATTATTCTTGTTCTTTCCAGGCTAAAGAACTCAGCACATAGATAGAACCTCTCCTGAACTACATTCCATTACCTCATGAAGACCTCAACCACAAGCTCATCTCGTGGGGACTCAAATCCACCACCCACCACGAGAACTTCAAGCAAAGAAGGCAGAACGGAACCTGGGGACCTCGAGGCGAAGAATAACGAGGAAAGCGTCGATGGGCTGGATGAGGTGCTGGCAGCCATCGGCATGGGTCGCTGGCATTTCTTGCCCATCGTCTGCAACATCATGGGTGAGGTTCAAATTGTTAGGTTAGGTCAAATTAGATGTGCGAGTGTGTGTGTGTGTGTGTGTGTGTGTGTGTGTGTGTGTGTGTGTGTGTGTGTGTGTGTGTGTGTGTGTGTGTGTGTGCGTGTGTGTATTTTTATGTATACACGAACACCGGGTGTTGCAGCAGAGCGCATAATTTCCATGTCAGAAATCATGTAATTCTAATACACTGTATCAACGTGTCAAGTTTCCATGGAGACCCAGTATATATATATATATATATATATATATATATAATATATATATATATATATATATATATATATATATATATATGTGTGTACAGTGAGACCTCTCATTAACGGACTAAAAGGGGGTAACGGTGTCCGTTGATGTGAATAATCCGTTGATTTGAGTGTTTTGTGTGTGTGTGTGTGTGTGTTGGGGAGGAGATCACCTCTTAAGTTCTATAAAATCATAGGATACATACATACGTATTAATACCAAAATATCTGTAATAATGTAATTAGACCAGTGCTAGCCTTACAGTCAATATTCATTTGACGAGCAAATTTATCAGCAGCGGTCATGATCTCAACACCACGCACTTTGATCTTTACCGAACGTTGCTGAACATACCATTTATACACCGCGTCATCAAGGTGCTTACTACGAGGAATTTTCATATGCTTACGAGCATGTTCAACACCTTTCTTGTCCTTACTAGCACAGACATCAAAATGAGTGGCATATTGCTTTAACTTATCCTTCGCTTTACGAATATCACTCACTGTTTGTTTTTTAACTCCAAACTCCTCACACACTCTGGCCACAGACACACCTGATTCCAACTTCTTAATTAGCTCTAATTTCTTCTTAATATTTAGATTAATACGCTTTGCTTTAGCTTTGGGTGGCATAGTGATTGCACAGCACTAAACAACAGCACAAAAAACACCGAAAACACAGCGAAAACACCGCAAACACAGCTAATAAACGTCCAAACGTCCACACCAATCACGATCTTGTTAATTAGTTAATTAGTAAACAAAACAAAGTGCGCGCCATCACGCCATCAGCCACTCAGCGGACAAACGCCGAACTAACGGACGCAATCTCCCTACCCACGAAATTTAGACTGTCGGACCGGACCAGCGGATTTCTGATCGTCGCATCCGATATCCAGTAATGCGGTGTCCGTTAATGAGAGGTCTCACTGTATGTGTATATATATATATATATATATATATATATATATGTATATATATATATATATATATATATATATATATATATAAATTTTCACCATTTTGTCCACATTGTCAAAACTTGATGGAAGTGTTCAGTGTACCCCGATAAAGCTCAACCTATTTGTGCACGTCCTAAAATTAATATAATTCGTTCTGACAAACCCCCACGTGAGAGTTACTCCTGTTGTTTTGGGTTGAGCAAAATGACTTGGCGGCAGCTCAACTAAGCGAGTAAAGTCGTAAGAAGCAGCGAGTGTTCTCATGTATTCATAATAAAAAAAAATTTAAATGTCTGTATACACTTTGTTCTTTGTCATTGTTACCACACGAATAAAATCGCCTAACGGCAGCCAGAATAAAAGAACAAAAATAATTCCTGGTAGGGGAGGAAGAAGTATAAAGAAGAAAATTACCCGAACATATTCCAGAATAAACACCAACACCCGTCAACAATTCAAGAATAAGCACCTGTCAAAGTATCAGTAGAACAAAGTACCAGTGAAAAAAACAGGCAACAGCTCCTTATTATTTTCCAAATCTTAACAATCATACACTATACAGACAGGTTCCCAAATCATCTGGGGTGGAGGATTGTTGGTGTCCTATTCCCTTGATACTGTGGATTATTATCATCAAGAAATCTAGGGATCAGATAATGTATGTGTTATATGTTTGTAGCGCACCGTGCATTATTAATCTAATTACTCCTGAATATTTCACACACACACATTTTTCTTCTTTTTTTCTTACACACCACCCCGTTCACGGGATAGCATGGTTGATACTAGCAGTCAACGTCATTAGTTCACCCTTCACGGCACCTTCATTACCGTTCCGGTGTTTCTTGCCTTACCAAGACACTCAGAACTCCAGGTAGGCTACTCCCTCTAACCTGGGTTCAAATACTATCGTAGACAAGTATACATAATGTTCGTGAGAAACTGATGATAATCGGTTGTTCCTTCACACCCCGCCATCTCTAGCCACTTCGACAACAAATGTAACTTGAGTGAGGGCGGAAGAATGTTGACCCAGAAGAGCCCGAACGCTTCCTGGGGCGTTGCACTGCCTGACGAAGTGGACGACGGAGGCAGAGGCTGTCCGTACGGTTACGAGTACGATACTTCAGTCTTCACATCCACCGTGGCTTCCGAAGTGAGTTCGAGAGAGAGGAACAACTCGATGTGGTTGGGAGCCGGGTTCACAGAACTTTTGTCATTTGAGTTATTTTCTGTGTCATGTAGACCATAGTAGGTCAATGATCACAGGGAAATATACATGAGTGACCACTGGGAACGAAAAACTTAACGAAGTAAAGTGTAAAGTATATATATATATATATATATATATATATATATATATATATATATATATATATATATATATATATATATATATGTATGTATGTATATGTATACTGTACATGTACGTCCTCCCCACCCTATATTTCAGTTCTGTTTTGTCTTCCTTTGTTTTCCATAATTTCTAATCTAATCAACTGAATAAGCATAATCCTGGACCAACGTCCTCACTCCCAGTTCCAACCGAGAGGTCGGGGGTGCTAGTAAATGTGATGTTAATTATTTCTATGACTTCAGAACCCAATAAGGGCGGACTTTATACATTCCAATTTCGCAGTGGAACCTTGTGTGCGATCGAAATGTGCTTCAGCCTCTCTTCCAGATGGTAGCGTCCTCTGGAACCATTGTGGCCAACCTCATCTCTGGAAGTGTGGCCGACTTGTAAGTTCTATCTTATGTGTCCAGTGACGAAAATTTAGTCGGATATCTTAGTAAATGTCCCTTTGATGAAGAACGTGAAAAAAATAAGAAGAAGGTATAGGCCATACATCAACGTGCTCCCAAATGTCCATTATTCTTTGTGTATAGACATGGTCCAAAATTTTCCGACAGATAATTTCATAGTATTCCTGCATGCTACCAGACGAAACCACGTGATGTTCATGTCATTCTTACGATGTTTCCCTATTGCACCAACTGTAAGATATCTTTGCATCACTGCCACTTTTCTATAATATTTAGGTATAGTGAGGTATACTTGCACCATCGTATGTAGGTGATGACGCTAACAGCACCATCTGCCAATAGGTAGGGACAGCAAAATATTGTAAGTAGACTTTAGAGTCTGAATGTTCGTCTTGTCTAAGGGTCACTCATCCAGACAAACCATTGATGGTGGCGGTTGCAGACCTAAACAATGTTGCTTGATTCACCGCCCTCCCCTTTCTTTCTCTCTTTTATGCTCTCCCTCTCCTGCCAACAGCTACGGAAGACGTGTCCCCATAAACATCGGGGCGATCCTCAACGTCGCCTCTGCGATCATAATCATCTTTTCGGGTCACTACTGGATCGCCCTCGTCGGAAGGTTCCTCTTCGGCTTCAGCACCGGCTTCGTCATCTGGCCGACTTTCAACATGGGTGAATATCGACCTCCACCCATGTCCTCCTCCACACCGATTGCTTTACATATACCCGGACAACCTTGACAGTGAAGGATTTAATGTTCCCCTGTCCGACAGCTATTGAGGAGACGCCGCCGAAGTACCGGTCTCTGATGGGCATGCTTCTCGGTATTCCCTTCTCCGTGTGGGTCGTCGCGATGTCAGGGGTCGCCTATCTCATCCGTGACTGGAGGAATCTGCAGGCAGCAGTGTCCGCTCCGGTGCTACTCTTTATTCCCTGCCTTTTGTGAGTAGTGATGAAATATCGGCAAAATCAAATTCCGGTAGTCGAAGCAGTCTAGTACTGTGGAGCCCTGTCCCCGCTATGGAAGCTTACTGAAGTTAGTCACAACTACACTAGATTAACATTGGCTAAGTAAAGTGACGGGAGATCTTTCAGTCCACAAAAAGGCCGGACGTAGGAATATATTAAACACACACACACACACACACACACACACACACACTTTCGTCGGATGGACGGCGAAGATTGGAGTTCTGAAGAAAAAGTGAATTTTTCGTGGATCTCAACGCAAAGGAAGTACCTTATTGTATTTACAGGGAAGGGGAAAGCTCGTGGTGTAGTGGGAAAGGGAGGAAAAAGGAGAAGGGGAGGGATTACTGAGGGAAATGGAAGGAAATGAAGGGGAGGACTTGGTCCAGGAGACCAGGCGTCTTGTAAACAAGAAAAGGACCAATGGTTTTGGTGAAGGAATGAACAAAAATGTAAAGATTAGAAATATAGATAAGAGCAGCACAATGGAAGGTGAGGATAATAATTTCCAGGGATTTAATGAGGGGGGGGGCGGATACCAACCTCCCCCGATTAGCAAGACTAGAGGAAAAACTTGAACAAATTACCGAACATTGGGAGAATAGGTTCGGTAACATAGCAAAGATTGCGCAGAGAGTTGAAAATTTGGAAGAACTAGAGAAGGTGAACAAAAACTTAACTAATGAAATGGAAGAATTAGAAATACAGTTAAAAGAAGTAAAAGAGGAGAATGAAGAATTAAAGAAGAAGAATAAAGACAACAAATAGACCATAGCAAAAGAAGCACAGGGTTGGAAAAAAAATCCAAGAAAACAGTAAAGTTGCATTTACTGACATAATTAAACAGCAAATGAAAGAACAAACTGAAGACTCAGTTATTAAAGTGATGAGACAGAAGGAGAACATAGTAAGAGACTTAACAGATAAAAAGAAATGTATAATTATATTAGGAAAGGAAGAGAAACATAACCTAAATAGAACCACAAGAATCAATGAGGAAAAAAAAGTAAGCAGTTTACTAGAATTAGTTCAGGAAGATGAACCTGAAATCATGAAACAAATTGAAGAGATGTATAGACTCGGAAAGTATAGTACAGATAAGACCAGACCAATTAAGATTAAATTCAGGTCACAAACGACGGCAGAGAATATCTTAGCAAAAACAGGGAAACTAGCAGCAAGTGAACAATATAAAAAGGTATGGATAAAAAGAGAAATGAATAAAGAGGAAAGAGAGGAGGAAAAAAGAAAAGACATGAAGCTAAGGAAAAAAACGAGAACAGAACAGAGTCAGAAAAAGAGAAATTCTATTGGAGAGTAGTGAATATGAAAGTAAGGAAATACGACATACTAGAGAAAAACAAAAGGGAAACAGAGAATACAATGGAAGTGGCAGAAAACTAAGAGTGTCTTACACAAATATAGATGGATTAATAACAGGATTGAATGAGCTCAATGATTATCTGAAGGAAAAAGAACCGGACATAATGGGAATTGTAGAAACGAAATTAAAAGGTCCACTACCACCCAACAGTGTAGGACACGATCCATATAATTATTGGATTAGAAACAGAGAGACAAAACAAGGGGGTGGAGTTATGTTCCTGACTAAGAAGGATATAAACGTGAGGTGCGTCACATATGGAAAGAATACAGTAGAGATGATTATGATCGAAGTGGAAGAAAGAGATGAGAAGAGCAGATAAATTATGTGCCTCCAAAAACAGCCTCGTGGGAAGAGAGTGAACATAAAAGTATGTTAGAAGACACAAGGGTAACATTAAATAAGATAATGGAAGATGGAGGAAGAATAGTTATGATGGGCGACTTTAATTGCAAAGAAGTCTGCTGGGAAGAGATGACAGTAAAGGGTGGAGACGGCTCATGGGGAAATGTTCTACTCGAGATGATTATTGACTATACGATGACACAATGGATACAGGAGGACACTAGGTATAGAAATGAAGAAGAACCATCGAGACTAGACCTAATAATCACATCTGAACCTAGAATAGTGGAAAAGCTTGAATATAGAACACCAATAAGTAAAAGTGACCACATATTGATTGAACTGGAACGAAATGAGGAAAAATACATGAAAAGAAATGAACAATATAGAAAAGGAAGAATGCTGTATGAAAAAAGAAACTTTGATAAAACAAGAGAATTCTTTCAAAAAGAAAACTGGGAAGGAATATACAAAGAAGAAACAACAGTGGAAGAGAAATGGAATATTTTGACAAAAATTTATAAAAAAAAAAAAAAAAAAGGAGTGGAAAAGTATGTCCCAAGACAAAAACAAGAAAAAGAATATGTAAAGTGCTGGTACAACAAAAGTTGTAGGGAGTTAAAAGACAAAAGAGATAAAGCTTGGACCAAATGGAAGAAAGACAAAAGACCTGAAAAATGGAAAATATATACTTGTTATAGAAATGAATATGTACAAGCGTGTAGAAAGGAAAAGAAAATATATGAAAAAGATGTCATAGAAAAATGTAAAGATCAACCAAAATTATTTTACAGATTTGTAAACAACAAACTGAAAAACAAACAAGATTTGGAGAAATTAAGACAAGGAGGAGTTGAATACACAGAGGAAATAGAAATGGCGGAAATTATGAACAGGCATTTTAAATCAGTGTTTACAAGGGAGAACATACAACCTGAAGAGATCGAATGGAAAGAGAAAGTCCCCCCTATGAAAGAAATAGAAGTAACAAAGAATGAAATAATGAAACACTTGAGTAATCTTGATGTCAGAATATCACATGGACCAGATGAAATAGCAGACTGGATTCTGAAAGAATGCAGGAATGAACTGGCCGACAAAATACATAGCATAATAAACAGTTCCTTGAAAGAAGGAAAAGTTCCAGAAGATTAGAAAAAAGCAAATATAGTACCTATATATAAAGGGAGAAATAAAGAAGACCCTACCAACTATAGACCGGTCTCTCTAACAAGTACAATAGCAAAAATTTGTGAAAGAATTGTCAAAAGTAGATGGGTAAAATATTTAGAAAACAACAACAACAACAATGTGCTAAATCCAAGACAATTTGGATTCAGACAAGGACGATCATGCGTCACTAATTTAATATGTTTCTATTCAAGGCTAATAGATATAATACAAGAAAGAGATGGATGGGCTGATTGTGCATTTCTAGACCTAAAAAAAGCTTTTGACAAAGTACCACATAAGAAGTTGCTTAAGAAATTAGAAACCGAAGGAGGAATACAGGGCAAACTGCTTAAATGGATGGAAGACTTTTTGCAAGAAAGAAAAATGAGAGTAGTGATAAGAGACAAACACTCAAATTAGGATGAAGTAATAAGTGGTGTTCCACAAGGAACAGTTTTGGCCCCAATAATGTTTGCTATATATATTAATGATATGGATGAAGAAATTGAAAGTTATATGAGCTTCTTTGCAGATGATACAAAGCTATTGAAAAAAGTGAACACGGAAGAAGATTGTGAATCACTACAGAGAGATCTAAATAAAGTCTGGGAATGGAGTAGGAAGTGGGAGATGGAGTTCAATACTAAAAAGTGTAGTATAATGGAATTTGGAAAAAGCAAAAACAGAATAACAGGATCATATAAATTGGGAGAAGAAAGAATAAAAAAAGTTGAGAATGAGAAGGACCTGGGAGTCATTGTTATGAATAATATGTCACCTGAGAAACAAATAAATAAGATTTTTGGTGAAACTTATAATTTAATAGGAACAATCAAAGTGGCATTTACATACCTGGATGAAGAAATGGTGAAGAAAATACTAATCACTCTGATAAGACCAAGATTGGAATATGCAGCAACGATGTGGTCACCAAGTACAAAAAAATGTATAATACAACTTGAAAGAATACAAAGAGCAATTACAAAATTGGCACCAACACTTTCAAAACTATCATATGAAGAGAGACTAGCAAAACTTGAGCTACAGACACTAGAGCAAAGAAGAGAGAGAGGAGATTTGATAGCTATTTACAGAATCATGAAAAGCATAGAAATTATTGATAAAGAGGATCTAATAAAATGGGATGATAGAAATACAAGAAGACACGGAAATAAAATCAAGAAAGACAGCTATAGAAGAGATCTGAAAAAGAACAGCTTTTCTCACAGAGTAATAGACAGTTGGAACAAGTTATATGAGAAAGTAGTGTGTGCAAAAACAATACATGAATTTAGAAATAGTTTAGATAAAATGAGATATGAAGACGGGACACCACGAGCATAGCTCCCCTTCCCGTAAAATACAACTAGGTAAATACAACTAGGTAAATACAACTAGGTAAACACACACACACACACACACACACACACACACACACACACACACACGAGTCAAATTTGTTCGATGGAGTACAGAGACAATATCTTGTTATCTTGTATGCTACAATTAGGTGGACAGTACACACACATACACGAAATACAAAAAAATAGTAGGATAGGGTTGATGAAATATTTTTGGGATGGTTTGGGCACATGGAAAGAATGAGTGAAGAAAGATTAGTAAAAGAAATGTGGAAGGAGTGAACATGAGGGGGCGACAAATAATGAGATGGATGGATGGGATACTGGCATTGGGAAAGAGGGGAATGTCTGTTGAGGAAGGAAGGGAGAAGACAGAAGATAGGGGTGAGTGGAGAATGGTTGTGTAAGGATCATGCTGTGATGCATGGAAAGGAGTGGGTGGGGGATGGGGAGTGAGGGAGTATGTGTGAATGATACTCTGAGGCAGACCAAAGGGATTTCTTCCCGTCTTCTCTTTTTCTGCATGAGGGGACGGAGAGGACGGGGGGGCACCGATTAAGTGAAGCGGCCTTGCTATGTTTTACTGCCTTGCTTCTGACCCAGGGCAGTGGTGAGATGCAGGGATGACCCGTCATCCAGGAGGAGCCAAGAAAAGAGAGGAGTAGTGGTGAATAGCAGTGGAGTATGTGGGGAAGAAATGAGTGGGAGTGGATTTATGTTTATATGTATATGTATATATGTTTATGTATACCATATGTAAATATGTATATGTGGACAGCCATATATAATTTTGGGTTGTCAGTTCCTGCTTCCTTATTGTAAAGAAGTATGAATAGATTAACCAAACCATTAATAGATAAGTACATAGACAAACGCGGTAATAATAACCTGGTAAGTAAATGAATAGATAAATAAATGAATAGGATAAAACATTGTTTACTGACTGCAGTGCTAAACCCGCGTGGTAATCTCATGTTGGACTGAAATCACACTCTCCAGGTTCCTGGATGAGTCTCCGAGGTGGCTGATGCAGAATGACCGCAGGGAGGAGGCCGTCAGGGTCCTACAGAAGGCGGCTCGGCTCCACAAGGCCGAGATTCCCTCGCCCGGAGCTATTAAGGCACTTGCCGATGAGATGTTCCAGGTTAGGTCCGACAAGAGAGTAATGTTCTAGGTTATGTCCTAAGAGGTAGTAATGTTCCAGGTAAGTCCGACGAGAGAGTAATGCTCCAGGTTAGATGAGATAGTAGTGCTTCAGGTTAATTCCGACGAGAGAGTAATGTTTCAATTTACTCCCGACAAGAGAGTAATGATCCAGATTAAGTCCGACGAGAGAGTAATGCTCCAGGTTAAGTCTGACAAGAGAGTAATGACCTGGGTTGAGTTCAGCAATAGAGTAATGCACTAGGTTAGGTCCGACGAGAGAGTAATGCTCCAGGTCAGGTCTGGCGAGAGTAATGCTCCAGGTTAGGTCTGAAAAATAGGGAGCACTACTCATGGTGATGTCAGATATTGGAGAATAATGATCCAGATAAGGTCTAACGAGCTGGGAGTTCCACTCACGGTAAGGTCCGGAAGATGGGTCCGATACTGTAAGGAAAATGTCCAAATAAAGTCTAAAAACAGGGAGTAACATTCACGGTAAGGTCAACAAAGAGGGACCTTTGATAAGGTCTGAAAGAAAACTGGTGTTTCAGGCTAGGTCTAAAAAGTGTGAATAATATCCACGGTAAGGTCACAAAATATCAAATAACCTTTGTAAGATCGGAAAGAGGTAATACTCATGAAGTTCAGAGAAGAGTCATATAATATTCTTATCCGTAAAAGAGACCAATGTTCTAAAAGAACAACTTCGATGACTGCTGGCGCAGACCCAAAAGGGAACGTGTCGTGTAATCTTTTGTCAATCGGAATTTCCCTTTGACTCTATAAAATTAAATGGTGGAAATCAAATCAGCTAATTTCACTTCTGTGGTAAAAGGGTTTTACAAATTAATACCACCCTCCCGTATTGGCTGGCACTTTTCTTTTTAATTTGGATGTTGACCGCCTATTTAATTCATCACCGAGGTTTCCCCTAAATAGCCAAAACGCTATAGCCTACATATCTAACTACTACAGGCAACCAAAAAGAGAAAGCTTTCACCCAACACCCCGTCCGTCAACTGGATGGTCGATCTTAAGCAGGGAATCCTCCAGTTCGTGAGAACTCCTGCCATGAGGACAATCACTCTCCTGATGCCTATCGTATGGTTCATGCAGAATCTCAGCTACACCGGCATCTTGCTCAACGCCAACAACTTCAGTAGGTAAGATCAGAGGACAGATTGTCCCTCAGATGCTTTTCTGTCACGGGTGGGGTCACTGGTCAGGTAGATTTACAAAAAGGTTCTCGGTCAAAGTTAAGTCTTATTTGTGTGGTTTCATCTTCGCTTCATCTTCTATTCATCTCGACTTTGATCAACATAGTTTCATCTTCTTCCCATATCGAGTGTTACTAACATGTGGATTATTTTTTCCCAACTCGAATCTCATTTCCATGTGGTTTTATCTAGACTTCTCTTCGTCTCGACTTTGATCAACAAGGTTGTATCCGGGCATCATTTTACCTTCATTTAGTGCCTGATCAACATGTGGCTTCATCTTGGCTTCATCATCTTCTCCACAGTGAGAACCCCTTCG
Source organism: Oratosquilla oratoria (assembly GCF_046742065.1). NCBI lineage: Eukaryota > Metazoa > Arthropoda > Malacostraca > Stomatopoda > Squillidae > Oratosquilla > Oratosquilla oratoria. The sequence continues at coordinate 50,942,633 of NC_134787.1, forward strand.
TGTACGTGGCGATGAACAGCGCGATAGAGATACTGGCCATCTTGTTATTCACGCCACTGACCTTTCGATTCGGACGAAGGATCGTCACGACCCTGGGGTTCCTGCTGGCAGGACTCTGCTTACTGGCTGTCGTATTCATCCCAGAAGGTGAGTCGCGATGTGATGCAAGAATAGATCAAAGGATACAGGAAATAATGAGCAAATATGCATTAAATGAATATGAATTAAGTAAACATATAAGCTGTCAGAAATGAATTTGGATGAAGACTTGTTTTACTTCATCTACCTTCACTGTATATATTAAAGTCACCGTTCAAAAATAATCTAATACCACAACTCTCTTGAGATTACTTGAATGTAAGACATCCTTTGGAAGGTTGGGATTATTGTTTACACCTGACTTCCAGCTACCGGTGGAGTGTCTATATGCAGGACAGAATATCCTCCTGGACTGGGACACAGTTGTTCCTGGTTCGATCCCCGGTCAGCGATAGGGAGATGTCCCAGCCGCACATACGGGGCTTTACAAGCCAGTGGTTCTCGAATCTTTTGTCCCCCTATAGCACCTTTTTCACTGTGTGAGTTACAATGACAAATTAAGCCAACGAGAGACCTTTAGATTCATAACGAGGTCGGACGCAAAAAAAAAAGTATATATATATATATATATATATATATATATATATATAATATATATATATATATATATATATATATATATATATAATGTGTGTGTGTGTATTATATATATACACTATGTGTATATATACATATATATACATATATATACATATATATATACATATATATATACATATATATATATATATACATATATATATATATATACACAGTATATATACAAAGAAATGAATGAACAATAATAGAACAAAATAGATAAACAAGATAGATGTTAATGATAGTAGATAAACAAACAAAACAAAATATAGTAAAAACAATAGAATAAATATAACTAATATAAAATTTTTCCTTAGGTGATTTTTCAAGGTTCAAACTGTATCAACTTCAATCGCCTCAGCTAGAAGTTTATTCCATTCACTGTCATAATAGCACTGCCCACCGGACTCGCTATTTACAAGTATGGCTTACTCAAAATTGAAATATCTATAATTATTTTTACCTTCATCTATGCCATAAGGAAAAAAAATAGGCTCGAGAATCTTTAGGACCGCCCTTCATTAAAAGATAAATATCTTAATAACTTGAGTATGAAGAAACTGGCCCTTATTCCCGTCCCCCTGATACCCTAAAACTCACCTCTTGGGTGAGAACTCACTCTTGGATGAGGTACCCCATTTCTAAAATCCTTGTTGACTACTATGGCGGACATCTGAGGTGCCGTGTACCAGTGTCACATTTCTGAGCTAACACCTAAATTGTAGACCCGAGCCAATAACAATGATTCCAGACTTCATTGATATCCATCCCAGCTCAACCTCTACGTGTACTTCTCACCATACAACGTTACTAGACTGTATTACTCCTCAGTGGATAGCCCGGTGGTCCTGTGAAGGATCAATAAAGATAATTCGAGCAGCAAACATTCCTCTGTGAGCTGGAAAGAAGGAACGAACAGAACCGATAGGAACTCGTTCAGTCACATTTATATTTCTTCTCTCTTTGCCCCTTCAGATTTGCGGGTTCTTCAGTGGGTATCTGTTGTTATGGGATTCACAGCTACCTCCGGTGTCTTCCAGGTGCGTACCTTGGTAATATTTGAGCTATGGTAAAACACACACACACACACACACACACACACACACACACACACACACACACACACACACACACACACACAAATATATATATATATATATATATATATATATATATATATATATATATATATTCCAAGTTTCTTGTTTGAACCATCTTTGTGGAAAATTAAAAAATTATTAAGACTATACAAATAAAACTAGTTTCTTCATGCTGTTAGAGACATTGACTACAATAACCTGCAAGACGTAATCATAAACGATCCTCGTTATCTTCCCACTTCGACCAACAGGTGAACCTCGTGTACATTTCCGAGTTGTTCCCGACCACCCTAAGAGGTCGTGGGGTGTCTCTCTGCACCCTCGTGGGCGACTTGGGCATGCTCGTCGCTCCCTTTATCGTCAAGTTTCTGGTGAGTGACCTTATTTGACCTCGTCTTCCTCATGACCTTAAAAAAAAAAAAATTATGAAGCTCTCCTTGCCAACTGAGGGGCATTGTCGAGTTACGTAGATGAATGAAATAGTCTGGCGGCCGAAAGAACTGCGAGAGTGCAACCCGGCACGAAACAGGTTAATCGAGGTAGGCTATGAGTATTGACACAGTTTTACTGCAATTTCTATCTTCCCCAGTTTCCAATAGAAAAAAAAATTAAAACATGCAAGTGTTCCCAAGTTCTTTAGAACTACGACGAAACTGACTTGCTTCCTCGTGGTCCCTAGCCCCTTCCGTACAGGTTGGTATATTTTCTTTAACCCTGGGTGTCGTCAGGCGATTTTATTCGTCCCTGTGGTGTTGGTTGGCACTCAGCACCAGGGTCACGGAGGATGGCCCTCCGTCGAAGACGCATGCCAGGTCACATGTGTGTTGCGCGTTCTTCTTAACTTGGATCAGTCTACCTTCAAGCCCCGCTCACACCAACACGTTTCGCCTATACGTTTTTACTTCAATGTATACGCGTCCTGTCGTACTAGGAACGCACGGGTCGAACTGATATCGAGATAACACACTGTGCGGTGCCAGAAACGCAAGGTCAAACGCATCGACCGCCAAGGCTCCCCAGATTTCAAACCTGCAGTTCTAGGTCTGTGTTAGTACGGGTTGCTAACTTTGAAAATGGCTGTGTTCGATGCGTTTCTACCTTCCTGATCGGTGATACTTCGGTGTCAGTACGGTGTTTGCATTTCCATTACGCTCTCACTTCTATACCAGTTCGGTGTCACCCCGGTTTCGATACGGTTTGGAGGGCTACCGCAGCCTTGATGCTCTACTATTGCGAGGTCAACTCGGTGCTACTACGGTGACTTTATTATCACTTCGATGCACGCGTTGTTAGTTCTATCTTACTTCACGTAATGCAGTTGAATTTCGATACTACTTCTATGTCAGTTCGTTCTGGAACATCGAACTGGCTACGCGGCGGCAGGTTTGAACAATTTGGGGAGCTTTGGCTGTCGATGCATCTGACCTTGCGTTTCTCTGACACCGCACAGTGTTATCTCGATGTTATCTCGGTATCAATTCGACTCAAACTTTTCTAGTACAGCAAGCGCGTTTACACCAAAGTAACATCGAAGTTAAAAGGTATAGGCGAAACGTGTTGGTGTGAGCGGGGCTCACCGATCTGGAGGGTAAAAATGCATCGAACGCAGCCATTTTCAAAATATGCAACCCGCACTAGCACCGAGCTAGAACTGCGTTGGTGTGATTGGGTCTCAAGTAACCCCTGGTGCCCCCAGTGGAGTCTTCTTACATTTGTTTAACTTAGCCTCCGGGAGCAAGGTTAATATATGAAGTTTAATGCATCACACGACGTTTAGGGCGCACACTCGTTACAGCTCCTCCATAACCTTTGGTCTTCTTCAGGCAGAAACGGCGGTGCCACCTCCGCTTGTCTTTGGCACCTGTTGCTTGGTCGCCAGTGTCTTTCTGCCCTTCTTCCCCGAAACCAACGGTCAGACCCTTTGCGAAGTGGTCCAGGACGTCGAAGACCGACGGAGAGCCCAGCGCAGCCTAAGTTCCTCCTGCTGCTGTGCCTACGTCGGGAAGAAGGATTCCAGGACGATCTCCAACCTCTCTGGGATCTTCCATCAGGGGTTTGTGCCAGACTCTATGGAACCGGTCTCGCCGACCTAATCCTTTTGATTCTCGAGTTTAGTTTGTTTTGGTTAAAGATGATTGTCAGGTATCATGTCAGAGCAAGAAGTACTCGGAGGACGCATACCTCCGCCAGAGGAGTATCATTGCCTCACACACACACACACACACACACACACACACACACACACACACACACACACACACACACACACACACACACACACACACACACACACACACACACACACACACACACACACACACACACACACCTCAGTCGAAGTGACAACGAAGTTTGGAACTCCAAGAAAACTTCAAATTTCATCGATCTCAACAACGAGGGAGTACCTTTGTTGTATTAATAGGGAAGGGGAAAGCTCGTGGTGTAGTGGGAAGGTGAAGAAAAAGGAGAAAGGGAGGGATTACTAAGGGAAATGGAAGGCAATGAGGAAGGTGACGAACGGGTTCCCCCGGACGTCAGAAGAAATGTCAACAAGAGAAATTCTATTGGAGAGTAGTGAATATGAAAGTAAAGAAATGGTTCATAGAAAAGAAAAACAGAAGGGAAACAGAAAACGCAATGGGGGTAGCAGAAAATTAAAAGTGTATTATACAAATGTAGATGGCTTAATAACAGGCTTGAACGAACCGAAGGAAAAAGAACCGGACATAATGGGAATTGTAGACAAATTTGAAAGGTCCACTACCACCTAACAGTGTAGGACATGGTGCATATAATTATTGGATTAGAAACAGAGAGGTAAAACAAGGGGGTGGAGTTATGTTCCTGACTAAGAAGGATATAAATGTGAGGAATGTCACATATGGAAAGAATAGAGTAGAGATGATTATGATGGAAGTGGAGGACAAGGATGGGAAGAGCAGGAAGTTTGTAGTAAATTATGTGCCTCCTAAAACGGCTTCGTGGGAAGAGAAAGAACACAAAAATATGTTAGAAGACACAAGGATAATATTAAATAAGGTAATGGAAAATGGAGGAAGAATAGTCATAATGGGTGACTTTAATTGTAAAGAAATCTGCTGGGAAGAAATGACAGCGAAGGGCGGAGACGACCTATGGGGAAATGTACTACTTGATATGTATACGCCACCATATACATGATGAGTAATATCACTCACACACTCACTCACCCCACTCACTCCCTCACTCACTCACTGGTCCACCCGACTGTCCGGCACCACTCTTGCTGACTGGGCGGTTGCCGACACAGCACTTCCTGCCCGTGTGACCAGCACCACCACAAGCAACCGATACACACACACACACGAACATACTCATAAGTGCAGTCAACCTCTAACTCACAAAACACACGACAACCAAATAATAATGAACCCTTCCCCCTGGAAATATTATATACTGTAAATAACATATAGCTAGTAATTAAGAACATGATAGTTTATTTACGGGAAACCAAACATTCCCATTAAAAACCCTTATTAAAACATTTACCAGCACCTCCTATTTTTGCTGTGTCAGCACTTCCGACGAACAAAAAGTCGATACTCCAGAGCAGAACCAGTCGGTCCGATGATACGTACAGAGACATTAAAATAGTGCAGTGTGGTATATAAACGAAGTGACATTCAGATAGCTTGGAACTAATATCTTGAGAGATAGACACAAACAAAATGATAGTGCTTAATGTATCAAACATTTACCCATATTTCAAGAAGTGATTGACATTGTGTAAAATATAGAAGAAATATTTAATAAACGAAAAAGATGTTACATTGAGTTTGGTGTTGCCGCCTTAAGTTCTGTGTTATGTATTTACTCAACACCAGTTGAGGATACAGATATGATTATAGAACATACAATGACGCAATGGATACAAGAGAATACTAGGTATAGAAATGAAGAGCCAACGAGACTGGACCTAATAATCACATCAGAATCCGAAATAGTGGACAAGATTGAATATAAGACACCAATAAGTAAAAGTGACCACATACTGGTTGAACTGGAACTAAAAGAGGAAAAATACATGAAAAAATGAACAATATAGAAAGGGAAGATTGATATATGAATTTTTTTTTTATATAAAATAAGAGAATTCTTTCAAAAAGCTGACTGGAAAAGAATACACAAAGAGGAAACAACAGTAGAAGGAAAATGGAATATTTTGACAAAAAATTATAAAGGAGTGGATAAGTATGTTCCAAGACAAAAGCAAAAAAAAAAAAAAAGATTATGTAAAATGCTGGTATAACAAAAGTTGTAGGGAGTTAAAAGACAAAAGGGATAAAGCTTGGATAAAATGGAAAAAAGACAAAAGAACTGAAAAATGGAAAATATATACTATTTATAGAAATGAATATGTACAAGTGTGCAGAGAAGAAAAGAGAAAAAACGAAAAAAATGTCATAGAAAAATGTAAAGATCAACCAAAACTGTTTTACAGACTTGTAAACAACAAACTGAAAAACAAACAAGAATTAGAGAAACTACGACAAGGAGGAGTTGAATACACAGAAGAAATAGAAATGGTAGAAATTATGAACAAACATTTTAAATCGGTGTTTACAAGGGAGAACAGGCAACCTAGAGATATCGAATGGGAGGAGAAAGTCCCCCTATGAAAGAGATAGAAGTATCAAGGAATGAAATATTGAAACGTTTGAGTAATCTTAATTTCAGAAAATCGCATGGACCAGATGAAATAGCAAACTGGATTCTGAGAAAATGCAGGAATGAACTGGCAGACAAAAGACATAGCATAATAAACAGTTCATTGAAAAGTTCCAGAAGATTGGAAAAGAGCAAATATAGTACCATTATATAAAGGGGGAAACAAGGAAGACCCTACCAACTATAGACCGGTCTCTCTAACAAGTACGATAGCAAATATTTTTGAAAGAATTATCAAAAGTAGATGTGTAGGGCATCTGGAAAAAACAACGTACTAAATCCAAGGCAATTTGGATTTAGACAAGGACGATCATGCGTCACAAACTTAATGTGTTTCTATTCAAGGCTAATAGACGTAATACAAGAAAGAGATGGATGGGCTGATTGTGCATTTCTAGACCTGAAAAAAGCTTTTGATAAGGTGCCACATAAGAAGTTGCTTAAGAAATTAGAAACTGCAGGGGGAATATAGGACAAACTGCATGAAAGAAAAATGAGAGTAGTGATAAGAGACAAACTCTAATTGGGATGAAGTGATAAGTGGTGTTCCACAAGGAACAGTTCTGGCCCCAATAATGTTTGCTATATATATTAATGATATGGATAAAGGAATTGAAAGTTATATGAGCTTCTTTGCGGATGATGCAAAACTATTGAAAAAAGTGAACACTGAAGAAGATTGTGAGTCGCT
>NC_134787.1:50954808-50962308 GCF_046742065.1 Oratosquilla oratoria
TGATAGAGGATCTCGAGGTGAACAGGTGTTGGTACCCGAGCCGGTGGTCCCAGGGCCCAGAGGCGGTTGGAATAGTGTGGCCTCCACCTCCGGAATCCACCGAAGGGTTGTCCCGCCAAGGATCTGTAATAAGACTCGAGAACAGCAGGTGGTCCCTTGAAATGTGTCATGGGACTAGGAAATGGGCGACTGCTCCTTGCGTCCAACAGGTCACCGCGACGCTGTAGCCTGTCCCTCCCACACTCTAGCACCTATTATTTCTTTTGACTATGAGGTAGGATTCTCATTTAGTATCAGAAAGCACTAAAACTATCATTTAGTCCTCTGAGTTACTCCATTGTCTCAAATGAGCACAAGGTCAAGTTACTAGGCGCCATTAAGGGCACTAAATCTTATTAACCATAAAGTTCATAAAAATTATGTAAGTAAAAATATGCTAGCAATGATGAATAGGTATCCAGTGGTAGAAGGGATGTTAAGAACTTAAAATTGTATGTCCATTAACCGTAAGGTAGGTATGAATTACTCTAAAATACACTTTAAGCACTCGTGTTTTTTTTTTTCAGTTCATCCCTTTTGCAGAAAGGGTGTCAAAAAGTCACTTATACACCTTCCGCGAACGAAGAGTTCTAGTTGGACCATCGTCTTTATTTACTGTATCATTCATTGTTTCCTCATTAACACGTCGTTCTGCTAAATCATGTTCATGCACCGGGTACACTCGTCCCACATTACTGTTCTCCAGTGGTGACAGGCATTCCTCAACTTTGATCCGATCGGTGTGGCTAGAAACCTCTCTGCCTGTTTTAATATTTTTAAGTCTGTACACAACCTCACTGATTTTTTTTCACCACGCGGTACGGACCGTCATAAAGAGGTTGCAGCTTCCTCCGCACGCCCTGCTTTGGTACGGCGGGGATGTAGACACGCTGACCCAAAGCTATTGCTTTGTACTTTGACTTAGGGCGATATTTCTCACGGTCCGCGGATCCCTTTTCTAAGAATGACTGACAGCGGTTAAAAACCTTGTTTGCAATTTGGCAAGTTCGCGCGTTTAGGTTGTCAATATTGTACCATGGCCTTTGATCACTAAAAAATGTCAAGTATGGGATGGAGGGGTCCTTGTTGAACATTAAGAAGTGAGGTGAATCACGCACCGTTCGGTGGTACGCCGAATTGTAAGCAAAGACTGCCAAAGGTAGCATGACATCCCAGTGTAAAGGGCTTTCCATACTTAGGCTTCTGAGAATTTGTACTATCGTCCCATTCACTCGCTCGACGAGGCCGTTACTTGATGGATGATACGGTGTTGTCGTCCGTTTGTCAACCTTCAGCAGTGTACATACTTCTTCCAGAACCTCGTTTACAAATTCACCTCCACCATCAGTGATGATTTGTTGTGGAGCACCGTGAATACTGATAAGGTGGGTGATGAAGGCTTGAGCTATTTCCTTGGCTTCCTTGTTCCTCACTGGCACAGCGACGAGAAACCTTGTGAGCACATCAATAATCGTAAGTATGTACTTGTAACCTTCAGACGTGGTAGGAAATGGTCCGACCACGTCTAAATGAGCCCTTTCAAATTTTTCTAATGCATCGGGAAACCGTTGCAAAGGAGCCGGTGCATCCCGTGAGGGCTTGCACTTTGCACATACACTGCAGCGCTTCAAAAATGCCTTAACGTCGCGATCCATCTTCAACCAGAACGCGAACTTCCGTAGTCGTTCCAAGGTTACTCGATGACCCCCATGACCGGAAAGGGGAAGACAATGCGCGAGGTGTAGCGCGGTCTCAACGAAATGGTCGGGTACAACTACTCTGTATTGTTTCTTGTCATAGACATTAGTGACAGTGTGGTATAATATGCCATCTGGCATTATAGAAAAATCTGATAAAGGAAATTTTGATGTCGGTGGTTCCGCTGTTTCTCCGCGTAGGTACTGTTTTATTTTGCCCCAAAATGGGTGTTCATCCTGTTTACTTCTAATTTCATTTGGGTCCCATTGGACAATTTCATCCGGAGCTTGCACACTCCTCTCCTTTTCCTTTGTTGTTGACCTATCCTGCGCACTTCTCTCCTTGTCCTTTGTTGTTGACGATACTACGAAAGAGTCAATGGGGTGGTCTGCCTCCCTTATTCTAGACAAGGCATCAGCCACTAGGTTTGATCTTCCAGGTATGTACTGAATTGCCAAATCAAAGTCCGCCACTGCCATCTGCCATCGTAACACGCGCGTACTCGATCCTGAGTATCCGAAAAGCCATTGTAGTGGTCTGTGATCGCTTACCACCGTTACCGGAAATCCTAATATAAGTGGTCTGTTCACTGTCAATCCATAGTACACCGCGAGCGCCTCCCTCTCAACCGCGGAGTATTTCCTCTCACTGTCATTTAGCGTGCGACTGAAAAACGAGATAGGTCGTCTATGACCGTTCTCGTCAGGCTGTTGTAGCACGCCCCCGATCGCAAAATCACTTGCGTCTGTGTTGAGCACGAAGTCCTTTGTGAAATCTGGGTATGAAAGGGTCACATCCTGCGTGAGGGTATTCTTTAGTGTTTGAAAAGCCTCATCTGCTTCCTGTGTCCAACTTAGTGTAATTTTTGCATTACTTTTGTGACGTGGCCCCTTCATGATAACCGTGAGAGGTTTTGCAATATGTGCGAAATTTCGAATAAATTTTCTGTAATAGTTTGTGAGTCCCATGAACTGTTGTAGTTCATTTAACTTAACTGGTCTCGGGAAGTCTCTTATGGCTGCGATCTTTTCTGCTTGAGTCGTATGCCTTCCTTTGATATCAAGTTACCCAGATAGTTAATCTCATCCTTAAAGAAATCACACTTTTCCAGTTTGAGGGAGAGGTTTACCGATTTTAGCCTTGCCAACACATCCTCCAAGTTTTTTAGATGTCCGTCCCAATAGGACCCAAAAAAAAAACACATCGTCCATATAAACAAACGCTGCTCTGCCAATTAGCCCCGTTAATGCCATGTTCATCACTCTCTGAAAACATGAGGGGGCATCCTTCAATCCAAATGGCAAGGTACGGTATTCGTAATGCCGTCTGGTGTACTAAAGGCTGTTTTCTCTCTACTATCCGGTGTCAGGGGAATTTGATGATATCCCTGTCGAAGATCTACACATGAGAATATTGTGCTCTTCCCTAAACTCCTTAAGAGTGAATCGATGTTGGGCAGCGGGAATCTGTCATCTTCAATTACTTTATTCAATCCTCGAAAGTCTAAACACAATCTTAAGGATCCGTCTCTCTTTACAACTGGTACTAGGGGGCTGTTGTAAGGCGATCTAGATGGTTGTATGATGCTCTTCCTACACATCTCCTTTATCTGAGCTTTCACTTCCTCCTGGTGTTTCATAGGAATAGGGTATGGACGCTTGAAAACAGGTGGTCCGGCACATCGTATCTCATGGAAGAAGTACGGGGTAACTGTAAAGCCACGTCCACATGGTCGAGCACTGCCCGCCGGCACGAGGGCTTTGCTCGACAACGGGCAATTTCATCGGGCAAACCATCAAACTGTCCGTTCCCGGCACCATTTGCGGGCAGTGGATGGATGGAGGGCTGACATCGCTGCCAAACGTACGAGGTGAGGAGCGAGCAAAGTTAGCAAACCCGCTCAGTAAAGACCGCCAATTAATCGCTCGCTCAATCGCCCAATGGCAAAAGCCCTCTGTTATACGCTACTATCTTTTTATTTCCTTAAGCCACGTCCACACGGTCGAGCAGTGTCCGTCGGGCACGAAGGCTTTGCCCTTGTACGAGCAGTTTCAGCGGGCAAACCATCAAACTGTCCGCTCCCGGCGCCAATAGAGGGCAGTGGATGGAGGTCTTCCGTCACTGCCAAACGCACGAGGTAAGGTGTAGGCAGATCCACTGACTACCACGTTATTAGTACACCATGTCCACACCGAGTGCTAGTGCATATTGGTCACGACAAGACACTATAACTTCGATTGATATATATAAATCACATGAATGTCTGTGGAATGTAAGGTGTTTTGATTACAGAAATAGAGACAAACGTGCTGCTGGTGTAATGCTTTGCCTCATATTTGTCTCTTGCCTCTGAATATAGCTCTCCACTTTCGATACAAGAATATAAAAACTGTTTATGTCCATCCGCACGTAATTGCGGAACAAAGTTTCATTTTCCTCATGCAATTCACGTAGGATTGTCACAGAGCTACCCATTCTTTCACGTCTCTGCAACCACTCCCGGCACCAGACACGTCTCTGTGGTCTCTTGTTTTTCTTTTTAATGCAGGCACCAATTATGATAGAATATAGTGCTATCTTCTTTCGAAGTATGGAGCGCACCATGGTGATCTTACCGTAATGAACCACTCGCTCACAACAACTGCTGGCGTCCGACTGCCCTCCAACCACCTCAGACAGCTGTGTGGACATCTTACGCGGGCATAGACTGCAGACTTTGCCTTGCCAGGCACAGCCTGCCAGGCACAGCTCGACCGTGTGGACGTGGCTTTAGAGGCTCATCCTCTAGTGAGAACACTTGTTCATACTTTGTCACTAGCGCCCTCAACTCTTTGTTCTCCTTGCTATTTTGTTCTGGAAATTTTGAATTAACAATTTCAAGCAATTTTCTGATACGTGAATCCTTTGATATTAATCCTATAACTTGCCTTTTGAATTCAATATTCCAATTTGTTTACATTTCTCCTCTTGAGTTTGGTCAATTTGCACTTCCCCCAGTAGGTTTACCTCTGGCTACCTTCTGCTCTCTCCCGGGGCACGAACTCTGCCCTGACGTTTGGAGGTATAATTCCTAAACTCTTGCTTTTAACTACCAAACCGACCGTCCCACAAGAGAATCCAGCTAAACTCTGGGCTTTGATAAAACGGACGGGGAATGTACACTTGTGTGGTTCTGCTCTCTCCTTTGTGATTGGTTCACATGGGCCAGGGGGTGATGTAACGATGTCATTCTTGTGAAGACCGGGTGTTGATGACGTACGCCCACTAAATTCCTCATGTTGCAATGTTGTCTTATTGCTTCTCTTGTCTGAGGCCCTCGCATGCCCATACTCACACCAGTTCATCAAAACACTCTTCTTATCCGCAAGGCACTCAATATTTCCCTGTCTAGAGGGTATGAGTTCCGCCGGGACCCTTTCGCCTCGTATGTATATCTCTAGTGGTGCTATTTTCAGTCTCACCCGGTTCTCTAGCGCAAAATCCATGCCTAGGATTAAGTCCACCGGAAGTTTCGTTTCACTCACAACAAGAAAGTCATGCTCAACTTCCAAGGATGGAAAGGTTAATGTGAGTAGTACGGATCCTGTATGACGTAGTGGAGATCCATTCACTGTTCTTAACTCGACTCCGTTTCTTTCATAGTGGTTCCTCTTACTGGGGGCCACCGCCCCCTCTTGTACTAGGGACACTTCCGCACCTGTATCTAACATAATCTTCCGCGTCTCACCATCAACTCGTGCATTTAGTATAATCAGGCCTTTCCCTTTTGTTGTTTTGTTTGTGCAACTTGCACCAGCAGGGTTGAACTCCCTCTGTGTCCTTTTTCTGTTGCTACTGGCTTCTCTATTTTTCTTGTTAATAATCTCGTCGTCCCATCTTTCTGAACTTCCTGTGGCCTCCCTCGTTTTTTGAAATATTATACTTCTGGGTTGTCCTTCCTTGTATCAGCGCCCAATTTCGTTTGCCTGCCAGGCCTATCGAAGGGCAGTTAACTCTGTCATGTCCCCACCCCCAACACTTTAGGCACTGAGAGTCAGGGCGGTGTTGCCCCTGCCACCTGGAGGTGTTAGAGGTGTTCATTCCTGTTTGGTATGCGTCATCCCGAAACCAACATCTCTCCTTAGAATGGCCTGTACGACGGCAAACTTCGCAGTGTGGCATGAAACGCCTCCTTTTAGGTTCCCTCTCACCCGCACTATATTCTAATTCTCTCTTCGTACTCTTATCAGAGCCAAACCCATGTGCTCTGTTAGTCCTGCTTCCTCCATCATATCTCCTTTCAGACCTTCTCTTCCCTGGCACCTCCAGTCGAGATCTGGTATGAACAGCTGTCATCATGTTCACTTCTTGTTCTGACGTTTCTTGCAAAATCTCTCTCCTACTTAGTTTGAGTTCTGGGTGACTTGTAACATAACTAAGTGCCCTCGTCATCAATTCAGTGTAGTTCTCAGGAGATATTGTGGATGCAGACTCTGCAAATCCTGCTGGAAATATGCTAAGGAACCTCCTTTGGGCCACATAACGGGCAGGTGCCTCCTTCATGGGGTCACGATCTATGATTTGGGAAACTAGAGATTGTAATCTGATGTTGAAATTCTCTAGAAGCTCGCCTTTGAATAACCTTGCGCTTTCCAATTCACCGAATAACTCATCACTTGAGGTTGACTGCGGATAGAAACTCAAAAAACATTTTCTTAAATCCATTCCAATCATTAGGGAAACTGCTCTTACACATGTGGACAGCCTTAGCTGTAGTTGACCCAGGTAGGGTTCTCGAAATAACGACCCTTATGCGTCCTACATCTGTCCAATCGGCTGATTGGCACTGATTGTCAATCATGCGTATCCACGCATGTGCATCTGGACAGACAGTGTATTTTGGATGTTGATCCATTCCCGGCGCAATGAAGTATGGAAGATCATCAACCCTTCCAATTTTATCTTTGCCTCGTTTATCCAGCTGTTCGGATAACGTTTTGCAAATAATATCCAGATCCCCCTCCATGTGCCCCAATCCTTTATGATCCTCCGGCGCAGATGACTCATTCAGCGATAGGTGCATAGCCACGCCATCACTGATTAACTCCATATTGGGATCAAGGGTGTCTTGTTCCACTCGTTCTACAGTGTTTCCAAGGTCAGACATTCTTTTCTTTTTCTAGTTGAGTTATCGCCCACTGTAGCTGTTTACCAACTGTAATTTTGTTTATGTTTTTTTTTTCACAACTTGACTTCCTGCAATATCACTCTTCACACATCACCTGTATGTTACTTCACTTATAACTGTCTTATTATCTACCACTGAATCTGTATACTATCACTTCACTTGTAACTCTTATTATCTACCACTGAATCTGTATACTATCACTTCACTTGTAACTCTTATTATCTACCACTGAATGTGCATGCTATCAACAGCAACAATATCGTTCTCTCCCGTGTAGAGTTATGTATCTGGGTAATTTGTGCTTGCGTAAGGGGAAATGATCCCACCGCTAGCCACCACTGTTACGCTTCTCCGAAGACCAAAGACTATGTCCACCGGAGGGAGCGAACTAGGGGTAATGCTAGGTAAGAGAACAAACCAGTGGTCTAATTTCTGTGTTTATTTCGAGTGCTAGAGTGTGTATTGTATATGGGAGTGGAAAATCAGACTACTTGCCTTGACCTGATACTCGGAGCAGCTGTCTAACGACTGACTTTCTTCTGTCTTTTTAATTTAAGGAAACCTCGGTTACTGTTAAGCACCTCCCTCTAAGGCCG
>NC_134787.1:50967308-50979808 GCF_046742065.1 Oratosquilla oratoria
TCTGATTCTCATTCAATGTGAAAATGTTGTCACTTTTGATGTTGTCAATTCCCTTTAGAATTTTAAAGACCTGTATCAAGTCACCTCTGAGTCTACGCTTTTTTTTTTTTTTTTTTAGGGAAAACAGAATCATATGTTTTATCCCCCCAGCCATGTATCTATCCCTCCCTCTTTCCATCTGTCTCTCTTTCCCGCCTATCATATATCTCCTTTTCTCTCCCCCGCCATATCTTCCTCTCTCTCTCTCTATCCTTTCCCCCAGCCATGTATATATCTCTCTATCCCTCCCTCTTGCCATCTATCTCTCTCTTTTCCTCACTCACCCTCTCATTCTCTCTCTCCTTCCACCCGCCATATCTCCCTTTCTTTCTCTCTCTCTGTCTTTGTCTTTCTATCCCTCACCCCTCGACATTTCTCTTTATCTCCTTTCCCTCTCTCTTTCCCCACCACCTATCATATATCTCTTTTCCCCCCCTCTCTCCCCCCCCCCGCCACACCTCTCTCACTTACTCTCTGTTCCTCTCACTCACTCTCTCTCTCCCCCACTCTCTGGCATATTTTTCTCCTTCCCTCCGATATATCACCCTCCCTCTCTTTCTCTCTTTTGTCTTGTATCCTTCACCCCCTCCATATTTCTTTCTCTATTTCCCACGCCCCTCTCTCTCCCCCTGTCATTTCTCTATCTTTACCCCTCCCACCGCCATATTTCTCTTTCTCTATCCCTCCCTCCCTCTCTCTCTCTCTCTCTCTCTCTCTCTCTCTCTCTCTCTCTCTCTCTCTCTCTCTCTCTCTCTCTCTCTCTCTCTCTCTCTCTCTCTCTCTCTCTCTCTCTCTCTCTCTTTCCGCCTCGCCATATCTCTAACTCTATTCCTCCCGCCGCCATATTTCTCTTTCTTTATCGCTTTTCCTTCTCTCTCTCCCCCACCCGCCATCTCCCTCTCTTTCTCTCTCTCATGCACACACACACACACACACACACTTCTGCCATATTTTTTCTCTTTCTCTTCTACCCACCATATCTCTCTCCTTCTCTCATAAACACACACACTTATGACATATTTTTCTTTCTCTTTCTCTTCCACCCGCCATATCACTCTCTGTCTACCTCCTCCCCCACCATACCTCTCTCTCTTTCTCTCTCTTCCCCCTATCTCTCACTGTCTCATTCATTAACTGTGTGTGTGGGCATCTAAATGTATTATTTCAACGAGGGCCAAATGAGCTACCAGACGATAAAATAGAACTTCCTCAAACTTCATCTATACTTGTGCCCGCCGGAGAGCAACATGTATACCCCGGTCTTGTAGGAGTGTCTCTCCTTAGAGAGAGAGAGAGAGAGAGAGAGAGAGAGAGAGAGAGAGAGAGAGAAGAGGAGTGAAGACGCCTAGACGGAGGCAGGAGTTTAGAGTGGCTTAGTAACATCAAGAAGATGAGGATGGGTTAGGTTAGGTTAGGTTAAGTAAGGTTAGGTTACGTTAGGATAGGTTAAGTAGGGTTAGGTTAGTTTAAGTTAGGTGAGGTTAAATTAGGTTGGGTTAAGTTAGTTTACGTTAAGTAAAGTTAGATTACGTTAAGCTAGTTTACGTTAAGGTTAGGTTAGGATAAGGTAAGATCATGTTAGGTTAATTTAAGTTGGGTTAGGTTAGGTTAAGTTAGTTTAGGATAGTTTAAATTATGTTGGGTTAAGTTAGTTTAGGTTAAGTAAGGTTAGGTTAGGATAAGTAATGTTAGGTTAGGTTAAGGCAAGTTAAATAATATTACGTTAAGTTAAAGTTAGGTTGGGTTAGGTTAGGTTAAATCAAGTTAGATTAAGTTAGGTTAATTAAGGTCAGGTTAATTTAGGTATGATTTGGTAAGATTAGGTTAGGCCAGACTTTATTATTCATTGGGTCAGGGGCCCGCCGACGTTGGAAAACCCGAAATCAAAATAAAATAGAATTCGGCGAAATTCTTTTTTTTTTTTTTTTTATATTTTTATTTCTACCGAACTGCCATCCAGCGCTGGCAAAACGAAAAAAAAAAAAAAAAAATGGACCTACTGTTTGTACACAACATGTGAAGCTTGGTATATGCAGTTGCTTGTGTGGTCATCATCTTGGCCAGTAAAAAGGTATAAATGAAACAAAAACTGAAAAAAAATTATATTTCCCTCAACCTGACAACATGGCTTCCTAAAAGCTTTATATAAATAAATGTGTTTGGGGGCATTTTATTTTTCTTCGCCCTCCGACCTACGGGGAAGGATCCACGGTGTCCGGTATAACCCAATCAATAACAACAACAAAATCTGGCCTTAGCTATGATTAGATAAGGTTAGATTAAGTATGATTAGGTAAGGTTATCAATTTCATCAGGGTCAGAATGTATCAGTCTTGAGAAAAAAAAATGAGAAGCAGTTTCAAATTCAGAGAATCTAGAATGTTTTGAGATAGAAAAAAATATCGTGTGAGGAAGGTCCTGGTTGCTGTTGGTCGGACAATTCACTTCTTGGGCAACCGAGAATATCCAATTCTTTTATTTGGCTTTCTGGTCGAATGTCGTTTGGCATGTCCATCGAGTTGAATAGCTCTCGGGGTATAAGTAAACAAATAAACAAACACAAAAATTAAACAAACAAAACAACAAATAAACAAATACATAAACATAAACAAATAAATTAAAATAATAAATACAATAATAGTAATAATAATAATAATAATAAAAAAATAATAATAATAACATTGATGAAATGATAGTAATAATAATAACGATAATAATATCAACAATAATAATAATAACGATAATTATAGTAATAATGATAGTAATAATAAAATAGATTAATGACAAAACAAATGGATAAAACTGCCAATACCTTTTAATTCACACTGTTCTACAGCCCGTCCTGGCTAATGCGGACTCAATTCTCCTCTTGTCTTGATATAGATTCTGTTATCTCTTGCACCAGGCCCTTTCAGTGACAAAGGATTACCTCAACTGAATGAAATCACTGGGTAAGGACAACTGTAGCATCCCCCGAGAAGATCTTGTGTTATCGGTGCCAGGACACTTCATGTGTGAAGGGAACAGCTTTCAAAAGCTCTTCTGACAGGCACTCAGGATAGCTCACCTGGTCTACTTTATGACCCCGAAGGTGACCACTCGGGAGAAAAGGTCCAGGATGCCATGCAGTCTCACCAACACGCGTGGTGTCCCGTTACGCTGAGCTAGACATCCTGCTGCATAGGCGGCTGGGAAATTTCACGCCTGGGACATCCAGAGAAACCGTCTCAATGTTCTCACAACTTCGTATATTTTCCTATCTGGCAACCCCTCGAGGGTGCCACATTTTGAATATATTCCTTTCTGGCAACCCCTCAAGGGTGCCACCTTTTTCTGTAAGATTGTTAGGGATGTCTGGCAACCTCAGGAGTTTTCCTCAGGACTTTCCAGCATTTTTTGTACAGAAGAGAACTGACTTTTAACTGGTTAGACGAAGAAGAGTTTGGTTCCCCTCTACATGTAGAGACGTACCTCTACAGTGGTGGCAGCAGTGGGATACAAACCTACGTAAAATACTGCTCCTCCAAAGACAAACTCTACGACAGCGGCCCCGTAGGAACATAGCCATCTTCCCGGCTTTCTCAAGCAGGCTACATCAGAGCACCACTTGATTGATCGCTTAATCAAATTCTACGCTTTTCGCCAGCAACCCACGACGCCCGCCACCATCACCACCAAGACGAATCGGACAAGCAGCCTTTCCTCCAGGCAGAGATTCAAGCATCATACGAGACAACCCCTCTTCGCTTCATCGTCCATCTCTCCTACGAGGCAACCCCCAGCTGCCTAACGTGTAACGTGACGCCCCGACGCCCCCCTCACCCAATTGCACAACGAGCAACACGACGCAGCACCGACTCGCCGGACACCCTTCACTGTAGTCACCACGCCCCTCCTACTTCATCTTAGGCAAGTAGATATTTTTCCATTTTCAATGCCACCTAGGAGGAAAACGGTCTCCACACATCTTATTTCATACATGAACGTGTCCAAACCCTACTCTGACTCGACAGATAGACCCCGTACACGAAGGCGTTCTGCGCTAATTTCAAATACGGAAGACATGACCACTCCATCTTCTAGCAATTCTTCACGAGGTGCACCTACGTTGAAAACTTCATGACCACACAAAACCTTATCACAGTCATCAAAGATGAGACAACATTACCCCTAAAAATCGCTGAGGTTGAATCAGAGATAACACGAAGAAACGCCACAGATGACAAAACAAAAATATCCATTTTAACATCCAAAATAGATAAGAATAATACACTAGCTGGTGACGTTATTTAGTCTGACGTATTCGAGAAAACGCAAGTCCACTGGCGCCGATAACACTTGCATGACTTCTACTCTCCCTCATTTACCACCCCACCACTTGTTATGGAATGAAGACATACAATATGAAATCCAAGGACGTAATTATCTTCCGTTGACAACATTTTCTTACTTTTCCTCTCAGCCGATGTGATAAGGACAGATAACAAATACGCCAGGTGGCTACTTTTTATCGACATGAAACGAGCGGGATCCGTGTTTTTGGACACTCTAATGTTTTATCCAAAAATAAAAATCTAGAGATGGGTAACCATTACACGTGTGGGAGGCGGGGCTTACGTGTGATGTCATAGCGCTCTGTCCACGACAAATCGTGACGTCATGTCGACTCAGATATTTTTATGTCTTCTATTATTGTATTTATTATTACTATTTGTTTATCTATGTTTATGTATTTGTTTATTTGTCGTTTTATTTGTTTATTTTTTATGTTTGTTAATTTGTTTACTTACACCCCGAGAGCAATTCAACTCGATGGACATGCAAAACGGCATTCGACCAGAAAGCCAAATAAAAGAATTGAATTTTCTCGGTTGCCCAAGAAGTGAATTGTCCGACCAACAGCAACCAGGACCTTCCTCACGCGATTTTCCCCCGTTATCTCAAAATATTCTAGATTCTCTGAATTTGAAACTGCTTCTTAATTTTTTTTTTCTCAAGACTGATACATTCTGACCCTGATGAACTTGATAACCTTACCTAATCATACTTAATCTAACCTTATCTAATGATGGCTAAGGCCAACGTCGGCGGGCCCCTAACCCAGTCTGACCTAATCTAATCTTACCAAATCATACATAACCTAAACTGACCTTACTTAACCTAATCTAATTCAATCTAACTTAATCTACCTTGACCCAACCTAACTTTTACTTAATGTAACCTTATTTAACCTACCTTAACCTAACTTTACTTAACTTAACTTAACCTAACCTTACTTAACCTAAACTAACTAACCTAATCTTACTAACCTAAACTAACTAAACCTTACTTATCCTAAATTAACTTAACCTAACTTAACCCAACTTAAATTAACCTAACATGATCTTACCTCGCCCTATTCTAACCTAAACTTAACGTAAACTATTTTAACCTAACCTTACTTAAACTAACTTAACCCAACCTAACTTAACCTAACCTAACTTAAGATAACCTAACCTTACTTAATCTATCCTAACGTAACCTAACCTTACTTAACCTAAACTAACCTAACCTGACTTAACCTAAACTAACCTAACCTAACCCATCCTCATCTTTTCGATGTTACTAAGCTACTCTAAACTCCTGCTTCCGCTCAGGCGTCTTCATTCCTCTCTCTCTCTCTCTCTCTCTCTCTCTCTCTCTCTCTCTCTCTCTCTCTCTCTCTCTCTCTCTCTCTCAGGAGAGACACTCCCACCATCAACCGCCGCAGCACACTCATCTCTGCCCTCTCCATCTCTTCCTCTTCTTTCTCAATGTCCACATCTCTGTACCATACAGGAAGACAGTTCCTACTTTCGCAAGAAACATCTTCGCCGTCAGTTGTTTTTTTCTTTGTTGTTTTTTCTTGATTTTGTCTGCCCTTCACTTATCCTGTTTGTCACTTCTTGTTCCATTCCTCCCATGCTGTCCACCTTTGTTCTAAGATCCTCTTGATTCTCTTCCTTGTGTGTACATCATTGCAATTTGCACTCCTTCCCCTCATCCTCCTTTCTACATGTTACCATCGTCTTTGTTTTATGCCACATTTGTTCTCAGTCCTTCCATATGTAAGCCACTCTGACTATTTTCCCTATAGGCCTTCCTCCAGTCGCGTCATGACTAAAAAATCTTCCGCAAAGAGCAGTTTCCAGGTGTCTTCTTCGTTTCCGGTTGTCTCGTCTAGGATCTTCGATCTCCACCACGATCAGGAATGGACACTAAGCAGACCCTTCACGCTTAGCCTCCTCACTTCCGAACTCCACTGTATTATCACACGTTGTCCTCACAGCTGTTCTTATTCCTCTTTACAAGTTCTTCAATGTTCTTCACACCGATTAGTCTCTCTGGATCTCCTCTCTTTGTACCTTATCATGTCATAGGCTTTCTCAAGGTCTACAGATTCATATCCCAAGACCTTCTCTTCCATTGTGTACATGTGTGTGTGTGTGTGTGTGTGTGTGTGTGTGTGTGTGTGTGTGTGTGTGTGTGTGTGTGTGTGTGTGTGTGTGTGTGTGTGTGTGTGTGTGTGTGTGTGTGTGTGTGTGTGTGTGTGTGTGTGTGTGTGTGTGTGTGTGTGTGTGTGTGTGTGTGTGTGTGTGTGTGTGTGTGTGTGTGTGTGTGTGTGTGTGTGTGTGTGTGTGTGTGTGTGTGTGTGTGTGTGTGTGTGTGTGTGTGTGTGAGTGAGTGTGTGTGTGCGTGTGTAAAGCGAGCACTGAGAAAACGCATCTATTCTTGCACGGTGAAGAAACACTCCCATTTTGCCAAACCGCATTTCGCCAGACTCTCTTTCGCCAAAGTGTACCTACTCTAACCTACCTTAATATATCCTAACCTATCTTAACCTAACCTAACCTAACCTAACCAGCCCTAACCTACCCTACCCAGTTAACTTTACCCCCAACCCATCCTAATTTAACCTAAGGTTAAAGGTGAAGGGGTTACGAAAACAGACGAAAAATGAGCGTGAAGATGCGGTTTTACGTTACAGGGGTACCCCTCCATCCACATCGCATCGCGTGTAGACCGGTTATGATGAAGATTACATAATTGCAGATCATGATGAACAAAGATTCACAGTCGTCGAGCAGTTCCCAAGGGGGTCAGAGAATCTCCGCATACACGAATGAGAGTACATGTGGATGCTTCGAGTAGGTCAGGCACCCCCCCCTCTAAGGAAGCGTAAGTGATTTTCAGTGTGTGTGTGTTGGGGGGGAGGGGAGCCTCAAGAGAAAAGTAGACATTTTTACCAGTTACGCGTTATTTTCTTGACAAGAAATGGGTCAGTAATGTAAAGGTAAGTTTATGAGATAATGCAGAAGTATCGTCGTTACTAACTCTTATTTTCAAAAATCTCCCTGGCATACCAGTTTTCCTATGTATTGGCTCCCCATCCCTGCAAGGGGGGGGGGAGTCTATAGATGCAAGGGGGGGCGTGGAGAAAAAGAACTGTTCCTAGAGGGGGCGTGGTAGTAAAAAGGTTAAGAACCACTGGAGGAGAGGATGAAGGGGGGGGAGCTCCGGCAGGCCCCGTCCAAACGAGTTCGAGAATAAGGGCGGAGGTCGAGTCTTGAGCGAACACGGGTGGTGTAATTAATCATCTCGACTCAGAATTATACAACATCATCATCAACAACAACAACAACAACGACAGTTACAATTGAGATACGCCTACAGCTTTCATTACGTAAACACATTGATTTATTTCTTTGTTTAAACTGATCTTGTCCGTTTTATGTGAAGATGAATTAAGAATTAGCTCATTGAGTTGCAAGATAGTCATAAACACGTTTTAGAACCTGTGCATATGACTCTCGGTCATGGTCAAAGGAAATATGATTTTCAATCATGGTTAAAGAATACAGATAGGTAAATGAATAGATGAATACATAAATAATCATATAAAAATAGAAATAAGAACCCAACAAGAAGGAAAAGATAGGAGGAGGAGGAAGAAGAGGAGAGAGAGGATCAAGTGAATAAGAAATCCGTAAGAAGGAAGAAAGAAGTAAGAAGAAGGAGTGGAAAAAGGGAGGGAGGGAGGGAAAAAGACAGAAGAGGAGGAGGCTAGATGGGGAGTCGGGGAAGAGAAGAGACGGAAGAGGACGAAGAAGAGGAAGATGTGCGTGTGTGTGTGAGGGGGGGGGTAGAGAGAAAACAACTTTGCCTCCAAGATGATTTTTAATACAGCATTTGCCGACAACATTGCCAGTGTAGACACCATGTAGGGATGAAGTCTTTAGTACAACGAAACGTTGTACTCTTAATAAGGGTCCCATAGGGTTGCCTCCAAGGCTCTGGGTTGATCAAAATCGCTTGACAACAGCTAGAATGAAATGCTGAAAGTTGTCAAATTCTTCCTTTAGAAAATAGATCCTTGCGTAGGACCATGAGTTTCACTGATAAGTACCACAGTGTCCGGCATCTAGACTTAAGGGAATCTGTATCAAGAACATTACCATACGTTGAATATTTACAATACTCGTTACTTTACGATGTCCTAAAAGACTTCATATCGTAAACTTACGACCAGAAGAACCTGTAGAAGCTCTGAAGAAGTACTTCATAAATGTGTTGGGATGGTAAGGGAGGGGAAGAATGTTGCAACCATTACTAACCATCACCTACCACGCACGTGATCCACACACATGCGACAGAGCACTCGCATTCAGCGAGACTCCCCTTTTGCTGACTTCGCTTTCCCAGAACAAGCATCTTACCACAGCAACCTAACGCAGCAGAATTCAGACAACAAGATATCGCTACACGAAGATGCCTAATGTCACCAGAGAAACCCATTAAACCCCCTTTATTATACCTGCCCCTATTATATTACCCATAAGCTAACATATAAATACCATGTCTAACCATACCCACCAACCATACGACTAACCCCCACACATAAAACTAACTCCAATGCATAGAATGGCGAAACTAACACCTTTACTTACGACAACCCACTAACCCCCTATATTACGTGACGATAATGTAACCAAGACAGGAGAGCTGGGCAGGTCAAGAGCCTGCCAACTAGACCTGGCTAGGTCAAGTGCCTGCCAGACACAGGCGTGCCCGAGGTCAAGGCACTTACTGTATTATGCCCAAAGGGCCCATATATACTTTGCTAAATCCAATACCAGATCACTTTGTTATAAATAAATAGAAGAAACTACGGTTTTGGAGTTTATCTCGCCCGCATTAAGTCCCCCTTTATGTACCCACCCAAGACAAAAGGCTACATAACTGGCGGCAGCGGTGCACCCACGCCCTGAATAGAAGCGCCGTCCTCCGCCACACAGCCAGTCAAAGGCTACATAACACGGGCGAGCGGTGCTCTCATCCCAAACTCCGAAGAGACACTCCTACCTTATACCAGAAACACTGTTTAAACTCGCGCCTAACACAGAAGGCCGAATGAAATCTTCAGCCACTCAAGCCACGCCTACCATTCAGAAGGAACAGAATACGGTCTACGAAGTAGAAACCGTCTATCTTCGACTTCTCATATTTTCAATCAAGCTCCCAGAATCGAGGAATTAAGCCACTAGATTCCATTCAACTCCAAGAAATATACACGCCTACCAGCCACGCCTACCATTCAGAAGGAACAGACCACGGTCTACGAAGAAGTCACAGTCTATCTTCGACTTCTCATATCTTCAATCAAGCTCCCAGAATCGAGGAATCAAGCCACTAGATTCCATTCAGCCTCCAAGCAACATTTCTGAAGGACAAGACCACTGTCTACGAAGCAGACATCGCCTGTCTTCGACTTCTCATCAAGCCCCAGAATCGAGGAATCAAGCCACAGGATTCCCTTCAGCTCCGCATCAAAACTTTAGCAATCCCATTGCTTCGTCATCAAGCTTCGAAGCAAGCGACACGTTTATACACTACCCCTCCACCAAACGCTCCCTTCGAGACGACATTCTGACTCCTAAGATAGCAGTTGTGACCTGCAGTTCCACCCATCTTAGAATCGGTGGTGAAATCGTAAGTCATTCGATTTTAAACCACCTGGTGGCAGTACGCTACCAATCGGACGACAGATGTCTACAGAGGGACCGCTGTCAGGATAGGAGAAAATACCTGTCAACTCTACGCATCACCGTATCAAGACTCCAATCCAGTATCAAACAATCCCAGAGCCAGGCGATCGAACTTCAATCAAACCACAAGACTCCACTCAGCCACCACAAGACCCCCACCCATGTGATCGAACTTCAATCAAACCACAAGACTCCATTCAGCCACCACAAGACCCACCCAAGAGACCAAACTTCAATCAAACCACAAGATTCCATTCAGCTACCACAAGACTCCCAACCAAGTGATCAAACTTCAATCAAACCACAAGACTCCACTCAGCTACCACAAGACTCCCACCCAGGTGATCGAACTTCAATCAAACCACAAGACTCCATTCAGCCACCACAAGACTCCCACCCAGGAGATCGAACTTCAATCAAACCACAAGACTCCCATCAACCCAGAGCATCTCCGAGCGAGAGAGCATACTCC
The DNA here is from genome assembly GCF_046742065.1 of Oratosquilla oratoria. Taxonomy (NCBI): domain Eukaryota; kingdom Metazoa; phylum Arthropoda; class Malacostraca; order Stomatopoda; family Squillidae; genus Oratosquilla; species Oratosquilla oratoria. The sequence continues at coordinate 50,977,884 of NC_134787.1, forward strand.
ACCTCGCCCCTACCGTTCTCCCCCTGAGACATCTGACTCGCAAATTCAAATCTGCACACTCAGCGACTCCCTCGGTAAGCAAATATTGCTGACCCTCTCTATTCTTTCAAACAGTGGACCCAAACCGAGACCAGACGAATCCAATCAGCTGTAGAGATCCAGTGCACCAACTTCAAGACCTACGCGGTATCACGACTTCAGTCAAGACGCAGTGGGCCCAGGCCAATGAAACCCGTCCAAAAGACTATCTCATCCGCCACCCGCAACTACCATCACAAATGACCGTTAGTATAAAACATAGACTCCCACTAACCCCCCTTTTTTATATAATTCAGGAGCCGGACGAGAACCCACCTCCACCCCACCTTAATGACCAGCCAGACCAGGGAATTCGCAGCGATTAGGCCCGACCCACCTAACCCACCTCCACCCCCCTTCATGACCACCCAGACCAGGAGCCTCGCAGCGGTTAGGCTCGCAGCAGTTAGGCCCGAACCCGCCTAACATACCTGCTCTTCGCATCGGGTCAGCATCCTCGCTTACCCCACCTCCCGTGTCAACTCAACTCTACCCATCTCAACCAACCAACCACACCCTCCACCCACCGCCACCCTTGGCTCTAGCTGCTCACCGAAATTTGCTTACCCAACCAAGCAATATTCAACACCAGCTAGGAATCAACACCTTCAGCCCATCCAGTTTTCAACTACCCATGATGCCAACCAGTGCTACCTACTCGTCAGTCATCATCCACGAATATTTACACCTACTCAATTGTAAACACATTTTAAATAGTATGTCGCAAACGAACCGATAGACGCATACAAATAATCCACATAAACTATCAAAAATAACTACGAGTTACAGTAATAGAATATCAAAGACCACGATAGATAGAATTTAATAATTAAATAATAAAACATCTCCCAGTGCAATTTTAACATTAGACTTACAAGATTTTTTTGGTTCAAATTTCAACGTAGACTAACTCAAAATTTCAAAATGCCACCACGAAGAAATCTCCCAGGCAGTCACCCGAAACCGAGTAAATTAGGACAGACCAAAGCACAAATCCCACGATGAACATAACTAACGCATAAAATTATTCCTACCTCGGACGCAGGACGTCACGCGATTCGATAGGTTAGGTCCTCATGATCATTTACTTATCAAACTTTTCCCACTATCTGTAAAGATACTTCTTCATTTCCTTCCGACCGTGAAGCCCCGGAATAATACACTCATAACTCTCACTCAAAGACGACCAATAAGCATTTCATACCATAATGTAATATATACATAAATCTCAAAATAAAAATAAATAAATAAATAAATAAATTAAAAAAAAACTCAAAAGTTAATTGCCTTGAATAAATAACAACATGTACAAGTGCGATAATAAGAACAACAAATCACCATTTCCCACCCAAGACAAAAGGCTTCAATGTACAGTTAAATAAATGAATTTCTTGACTCATTCCGGATAGTATTTGGTAAACAAAGTTGTATAAAAATTTCGTACTCTAGAGATGGCGGCACACTAGGCATTTTTCGCTAGCCTGCTACTTGATTTTGCTATTTCGTTTGAGTAGAAACGACTTCGGTTACAATATTCTTGACTTCCATAAGAACATCTCAAGAGTGTTTCTAACATTCGTATTTTAGGTTTAATATCTCTTGGTTCGTCAATCAGCTTCTCATTATATGACGCATTTGGAAATTTTATCAACAAAAGATCGTAACCAAAGTCGTTTCTACTCGAATTATCAAAAGCAAGTAGAATGTTAGCGATAAATGCTTAGTGTGCCGCCGCCACATTAACACTTCACGACGATGCAAACAATCTCTTGTTTGCAAAATTATCAGTACCGAACACTTTTCTATTACGATTTTTTCTTTCTTGTATCGATACATTTAATGCACAG
>NC_134787.1:50984808-51002308 GCF_046742065.1 Oratosquilla oratoria
GAAAAGAAATAAGGCTTTCAAACATTCATCAACATAACATGGGAATATACCAAGCCAATATTTCAAGCCAAAATATATTCAATTGCATTAGCAAGGACAAGATAGGCTATCTGCGATAACAATAGAATTGCCGCTTGTGTGCTTTATCTCAAAAATATAAGGTTATAATGTCAAGCTGTGATGCATGAGGGGGAGAGGGTGAGGGATGGGGGGTGAAGATGTGTGTGTGTGTGTGTGTGTGTGTGTGTGTGTGTGTGTGTGTGTGTGTGTGTGTGTGTGTGTGTGTGTGTGTGTGTGTGTGTGTGTGTGTGTGTGTGTGTGTGTGTGTGTGTGTGTGAGAGAGAGAGAAAAATTTTGACGCAGCCCGAAGGGATTTCCCCCCGTCTTCTTTTCTGCATGAGGGGACGGAGGGGGGGGTCGCCGAATTTATGAAGCGGCCTTGCTGTGGATGTGCTGTGTCTTGCGACACTGCTTCTGGCCTAGGGCAATGGACAGGATGCAGGGATGACCCGTCATCCAGGAGGTGCCAAGATGAGAGGGAGGGAGGAGGGTGGAGGGGAGTGGAATATGTAGGAAATGGAACGGGTGGGAGTGGTTTCTATGCCTTTTCTTTTTGGCTACCCCCTGTGTAAGGGGGAAAAAGCCTTTTGGTATATGCATGTACATGTATGTAATGCCAAGTACCATCTAGTCAATCGAAATACCATGCTCTTGTTTTTCATACGGTTCACAATCACTAATGGTTATGATCACTATATAGAGTCATTTTCTGTCCACTGTTTCCTACATAAACATCAAAATTTTCTAAGGCCATTAACAAGGCAGCAGCTTCTTTCTCTATAGTACTGTAATGTCTTTGGTAGGGTTTAAATTCAGTTGACATATAACATATAGGATACAGTATATCGTCATGCTTTTGAAGAAGAACAGCACCTACTGCAACATCGATTGCATCTACTTGGATCATGAAAAGTTTATGGAAATCTGGGCCACGCAAGACCAGCTTTGACATTAATATGTTTTTAACTTTTTCAAATGCCTCCTGACACTCAGAGGTCCAGTTAAAATTAACCTTAGGACTAACCAAGTCAGTAAGTGGTTTGACAACTGCACTAAAGTTTGGGCAGAACCTTCGATAATACGCTGCCATACCCAAAAATCGTTGAACATCTTTTCTATTGGTGGGATCAGGTAGGGATTCTATAGCGTCAACTTTTGCTCTTACAGTAGCTACTGTTCTATAACCCACATCATGACCTAAAAATGTTAACTATGCATAACCAAATTCATTCTTTGCTAAATCTACAGTTAACTCAGCCTTCTTTCATCTACTGAATAGTTCTCTTAAGGCACAAACATGATCTTCCCATGACATTGAAAAGATAACCAGGTCGCCAAGATATTCACATACACAGGAAGTCTTGCTACCACAGTAGTTGACATCAGTCTTTGAAACGCTGCGGGAGAATTCCGTAATCCAAACGGTGTTACAGTATACTGATATAACCCATCTGGAGTCACAAAGCTAAAGACACGCTTGGCTTCTTCCGTCAGAAGAATTTGATAGTAACCTTTTAGTAAATCTAATTTTGTTATGAATTTTGCATTCTCAATAGCATCTATGATGTCCTCAATTCGAGGCAGTGGGAAGTTATCAGCTCTAATAAGGGCATATAACTTCGTATAATCCGTACAGATTCGCATTCCCCATTTCCTTTAGGAACTAATAAACAGGGTGAAGCTCACTCAGTATTGCTGGGCTCAGCAAAACCATTATCAAGAAGAAACTGTGTCTCTGCGCAGTATTTCTACCTTGTTCGGGGACATACGATAAGGCTTATCTCTTACTGGTGCTGTTCCCTCCCTCCAGTACCTCGACATTGAGGTGGGTCTTGGTAAGTCGCTGAGAATTTCAGGGAAGTAATGCAACAGACCTGAAATATCAGATTGCTGAGTTTCGGACAAATGGCATAGCATATCATAAGGGTTAGACAGCACTTCTGAATTGGTTAACTTGTTTGCTGGTATACTATCAGATTCCAGATTTACATTAGAATCTCCCATCACACCTACAGTATTTATATCACGAAACAGATGTCTTTACATCAGGTCCTTGGTCTTTCTTGTGATATTCCTTCAGTAAATTCACATGGACTCGCCGCTTATATTTACGATAACCAGTGGCAGCAATGACATGATTTAAACCCCCCTTTCTTTCTAGAATCTTTAATTAAAGGGGCCTTTATACTTACCCTGTAGAGGACATTTCGTAGTAAGCTAAAACATCAGAACTTTGTCCCCCAAATAAAATTCCCACTTTACTGCATTTTTATCATAGTTTCATCTAGTTTCATCTGCTCCTGAATTAATTTCAAATTATTTCGAGCAAATTGGTGCACACTGTCTAAATTTCTTTTAAGTTAGTTACATACTCAGATAGGGTTTCACTTTGTTGAACAGGAACCCAGCTCTCTTGTAGTAGCCTCATAGGACCTCGTATATCACGACCAGAAGTTCGTGAGAAGAGCAACCCAGATTGGACTGCTTAGTACACCGAACAGCATACAATAAGAATGGTAAACCAACATCCCACTCATTTCCTGTTTCGTGACAATACTTAGCAAGCATACTTTTCAGAGTCTGATGGAAACGTTCCAACGCTCCTTGACTTTGAGCGTGGTAGGCTGAACCAAAGTATTGTTTCAAACCCAATATTACTCATGATTTGCCTGAATACATTGGATGTAAAATTAGTACCTTGACCAGATTGTACAAATTTTGGTATTCCAAACTGTGTAAAAATTTTGGTTAGAACAGGAACTATTGTTTGAGCTGCAATTGACCTCAATGGAATGTCCTCAGAGTACCTAGTGGTGGCACACATGATAGTTACATGTACTCATGACCCTTTTTTGTTTTGGGCATTGGGTCCACACAATAAAGGATAACATGAGTAAAAAAAACAAACGGCAATAGGCCATCGACTTCATCTATTCCATGAACAAACAAAACAACTTTACAATTTCCTATATATAAAATAAATCCCTAAAATTTCATATAAAGAATCCCTAATCAAATTCACTTAGATAAGCCAACACAATACAATATTAATGTTCAAACAATAAAGCAATACTAGGCAACTTCACATCCAACAACCAGTCTGGAAAATATGTACGTTTTTTGACATAAATGTATTTCCTGATCACAATATATATATATATATATATATATATATATATATATATATATATATATATATATATATATATATATATATATATATATATATATATATATATATATATATATATATATATATATATATATATTGTCACATATACTCCTATTTATGTAAGGTTGAAATAGATTCATTACTTTGGATACGGCGTCACTTGCGATTACGTGAGTGTCCGATTACAGAGAACACGTAGGGGAAGAGGTTTCGATACAATTAGGCGTTTGTTCTTTATTGTGCGTAACACTTCCCGCCAGCCTAGAGCGGCGCAGAACTTTTCAGCTAACAAAGGATTACAAAGGCGGAGCATGCCGACAGGAGACCTTTTGGTCCATATCTAGGTCGGATGCGAAAAAAATAATAATAATAATAAAACAATAAATAAAAACTATAATAATGTAAATAACAAATGTAATACATAAATAAATGCATAGGTATAGTTAAATAAAAAAAACAGGTAAATAGTAAATAATATAAAATTGACATATAACTAATAATATAATAAATGAAAATCAGACAGACAAATGATAACAAAACAAAAACAAATAATATAAGATAAATTATAATCATTACAGCATCTTAGGTGTTTATCTAAATGATTCTTAAAGCTTCGAACTGAACTACATTGCACTACCTGTGCAGGAAGTTTATTCCATTCATTAACTACACGGTTGGCAAAGTTGTTTCTACCTACTTCTAAATTGAATCTATTTCCGGACAGTTTGAGACCATTGTTTCTTGTCTGATTCTCATTCAATGTGAAAATTTGGTCACTTTTGATGTTGTCAATTCCCTTTAAAATCTTAAAGACCTGTATCAAGTCACCTCTGAGTCTACGCTTTTTTAGGGAAAACAGATTCATATGTTTTAGTCGATTTTCGTATGATTTATTTTTGATATTTGGAATCAGTTTTGTGGCTCGCCGTTGTACTTTTTCCAGTCTGTCAATATCTTTAATGAGATTCGGTGACCATACGGAAACAGCATATTCCAAATGTGGACGAACTAACGATTTATATAGCTTGTTAATGAGTGATGGACTTTTGAAATCAAAAGATCGCGCAATCAGTCCTAGAATCTTATTTGCTTTCTGAGAGGCTGAAATACACTGCTTGGATGATTTGAGGTCGTTACTAATAATTACACCAAGATCTTGTTAACGATTTTCCAAATAACTTGTAATCGTACTTACTGTTATTTTCACCTATGTGCAGTACCTTGCATTTACTTGTGTTAAATTTCATTGGCCACTTTTCAGACCATTGCTAATTCTTCTTGAATAACTTAACCAATTAGGTTCAATCTCCCATAGACGCTAATCCTATGGGGCCAATCAGAGGATTTTTGTAGGAGGAATCACGGCGCCTTCGGGCGTGTCAGAGATTTAGTTTTAGGATACTAAGTGCCATGTAGAGATTTTGTCGCATCGGGAGGATTGTCGGCTGATGTAAGTCCTCTGTACCCCCCCCCCTGTATTATTCGTAAGATAATTAACTCAGAATTTCATTTAGGTGCTATGTGACGTCTATAGCAGTGACGCGGGAAGCCTAGACAGTGTTTTCATTAGTAATTAATTAATTAATTTCTCTTTCACCCCCGTTAAAAGTTTTACGAGCGGGAATCTTCTGTTTTGAAAATTATTTACTCAAATGTATGTCCTTGATTATAATCACTCATGTAATCCTATTAACTTTAATGAATAGTGTTAAATGTTATCTGTGCGTTTCATTTTTCTTGATTTTCATGATAGTGCAAAATCAAGTGGCGACCTGCAAGTGAGCCACCCCAAAGACATAGGGTCTTGGGAACTCATTCATTCACTCTTTCTATGTGTTACGAGTCAGAAGGCCTTGTCATTTTTCTTTGAGATATCCCAAAGACATGGGGTCTTGGGAACTCATTCATTCATTCACCATTCACTCTTACTATGTATTATGAATCAGAAGTGTGAGCGAGATTCGTAACAATATATATATATATATATATATATATATATATATATATATATATATATATATATATATATATATTGTGAGGCAGAAGATGATTTCTTTCGCCGTCGGACGATTTCTTTCCCTCCACCATCTCTCCACCATGAAGAGACAACAAGGCCTTTCATTACAATGAGGCCTCTCAGCTAAGATCGAACAAACAAGACCTCTCAGCTAAGCTCGGAGGTCACGAAGTGACATTTACTCCCATAGATCTGCCAGGACATCTAAACAAGCTAGAATTTCGCTCAAGTCGGGGTCATAGGCCAACTCGGCGACCGACGGGCTGGCATCACAAGAGTGCCACCCTGCTGCAGTTTTCCTATTGGGTGCCTTCTCGTAGGGCACGCCCAGTTTTTGTAATTTTTTCTTTTAGCTAGGAAGATCGGGCACCTCCAAAGTTGACCTCGGAGCTGCCAAGTCGAGATTGTAACAGAATAGGATCACCCAATAAACCGGAAAAACCCACCCGCGTTTTCCAAAAAAAAAAAAAAAAAAAAAAAAAAAAAAAAACCAACAAGTAGTGGCCCAGGTGGGATTACGAACTCTACATACGAAAGCAAGACTAACCCTACATCCGTGGACATCGAAGCAGCAGGAAAGATTAAGTCAACAAGCAACCAGCGAAAGCACGCTAAGTACCGACGTCTAGCCCATCGCCAATCAACCCTCGCGACACTGAAGACAACATTTAACATTCTTCGAGCTTCGCCGTTTCTTCAGGGACGTAACGATAGACACTCTCTCCGTATCAACCAGCTGCACTGACGTAACCGCGGCACGAAGTCCTAGTCTACGCCGATCCCTCCCAGCTGTTTTTCCACCACGCCCTCCAACACAAGCCTAACAACTTCGGCCTTCGCCGCCACAACCAGCTCCGAGACGAATCTCCACCGACCATCGCCGCTGCATCAACCAGCTGCACAACACGAGCGACGAGACACCCTCCGCCGCAACAACGAGCTGCACAACATCCAGACATATTCTTCAGCTCCGAGACGAATCTCCACCGACCTTCGCCGCTGCCCAACCAGCTGCGTCGAGCGAAGACACGTTCAAGCTCCTACAAGCTCCCCTTTTATTTTTTTAAACATCCATACATGTATACTTGTTCGTATAGTGTGCTCCCTTCCTCATACTTTCTAAAAAAACAATAGAGCACTAACCTTTCCCTACAATTGCAGCAGTGCACGTGACCGCAAGGTTCGCCCTACAACTCTCCATCACCCTTCCCTCCATACGCCACCTGGTGCTCTCGACCGCAACCGCAGACAGCATTCACGACGAGCACGACCCTCTATCACCCTTCCCTCCATACGTCAACCTGGGTAAGTAGATATATTTCCGTTTATTTATTTATTTTATTCACCTAGAGCAACAGGATCTCTAGGTTTTTTTTTTTTTATGAATAGTACCGAACACCACTCTGACGCGACAGACAGACCCATCACACGAAGCCACTCTGCGCGGATATCTGAGACACAAGACATGGCCAATCAGCAAGCTAGCACCTTGTCACAAAGTACAAATACCATGACCACCCAAAATTTAATTACGGTAATAAAGGACGAGATGACCTTGCCCCTTTTCAATGGTAGGAACATACCGGTACACAATTTTCTAACAGAGGTACACGCAGAAATATCACATAGAGGAGCCACAGATGACAAGACTAAAATCTCCATATTGACATCTAGGATAGACAAGCATGACACCTTGGCGGGAGACATCATTCGCTCTGATGTATTTCTGGAACTCGACTGATATTCGGAGTTTGTCGACGAATTTAAAAAAGCTTTTGATAGTTTTGAGCCTCTTGGCACCTTCTCACCTGTTTATTCCGTGGCCAAGACTTTAAATCACGGACCTTACACGACTAAGGACAGAGCAGTGAAAATAGCGTCCACCGTCAAAACAGAATTAAGGGAAAGTCTCAAACGGTCAAGTTGGGTAGTAAATGAAAAGATGGAACTGGAACATGTCGTATCTATGATGGCATATCTTATTTTGCTTTCTTAGTTGCACCCAGAGACATACAACGAGCTAGCACAGTTGCTTTCACCCCAAATGAAAAGTTAGCTAGATTCGCTAGGAAATTGCATGACTCTGACAAGACGACCACTCAAATACAGAGCCAGACCATACCCATCACACCCAACCACACTATAGCACAGCTAACACAGGCAACTCCACCTATCACGAGATTGAGACATACATCTCGCACACGTCATCAGTCACGTTACAGGTCCCACTCGAGGACACGGAAGTTCTGCAACTATTGCCAGAAACTAGGCCACACGGAAAACATATGTTATCACAAATTCCCCACACCGCCAAACAAGCACTGCAGTTATCATGGGACATGTTTTCATTCGTCAGACAGATGTAGAATCTTACGTTCACAAACCCCACACAACCGAGGATCAACCTTCCCTGCGAGGTATTCACGTAACTCATCTCCGACATACTCACGTCATACATCTCCTGCGAGATATGCGCGTCACTCCTCCCCTGCCAGCCATTCACGTAACTCCTCTCCTGCATTATATCCTCATAGGCTTAACATTGATGAAGCAACATAATATCATTATATACCCTGCTCAACATGGCATCATTTATGCAAATCATTTCCTCCCAGCATTGCCCTCAGCAAAATCCCCTACAGTCAACCACCTCAAGGTGACCGAACGGGAAAGACCTAACTTAACTTCAAGTAATTCTAGCCCAACTGTTCAAACAAACTCTGCTTCATCACACGAGGATGAAACAGCCCTTGACGGCACCTACGAACAGACACATGCACATGACTCTAACCCCTCCATGACACTACCAGCTGTAGGAAGACGTTCCAAACGTAACAGGCGCGCACAATCTTCTCATAGGTCAAAATCTGCTAAGCGACAGACGAAACAACAGGTAAATAATGTTGATCTTTTACCAGCGGAAGCCAATTTCTTGCCCCTCTTAGAGGAATTATACACATAATCCGCTCCAGTCTCTCAAGTGTTATCTAGTCTCCAACACACTCACGCAGTGCTTATCAGCCCAAAGACACTGTTCCCTCGTGAGTACACACGCATACATATACGAGTCTTTCAAGCACCAGACACCGATGTACTCTGTATGCCAGAAACTTGCCGCGCAAATGGCATCTCCCTGTTTTCAGCCATCAGCTCCACTTCAAGGAAAGGTCATACTTGCATTTTAATTGCCAATGACACTAACGCACCCCTCCACCTCACAGTTGGTACAAACATTTGTGATTTCCAAGTTTATCCTTCACATGGATGACGAGCTCCCAACTTCTCAAGTTTGTGCCACAGTTCCCAATGTGCAAGCAGCACAGGAACCTATTGATGCATCTCAACTTAACCCAATTTATTTCTCTGATGCACAAGCAGACTTGCTTGCACTTTGCAACAAGTTCAGACAGACCATTGCCACAGTAAGTGAACCTCTTGGAGCCACTAATATCATTCAGCATCATATACCCTGAGAACTCAAAACCGTGTTACATTCCCGCATATAGATTACCACACTCTAAACGCATAATTGTAGATACCCTTATTCAAGACATGATTGCGCAAGACGTAATTGAACCTCCATTAGTGAATGGAATTTTCCACTCTTTGTAGTGCCAAAGTAAGACGGGTCCTTCCGACCTGTAGTAGATTTCAGAGAACTAAATAAACTCATCATACCTGACCGACACCCGATTCCACTTCTAAACGAGCTCCTCCACTCTGTTGGTGAAAACAATATAGTCTTCACGACCTTAGACCTTATGTCGGGATATTTCCAGATCCCCCTTGCGCCAGAATCGAGGCCTCTGACAGCTTTTAGCACACCCACAGGACACTATCAATTCAAATGACTCGCCATGGGTCTCGTATCAGCCACTTCAGTGTTCACACATCTCATGCATAAAGTACTTGCTGGTCTTCTTGGTCATTCTGTATTCATGTATCTCGATGATGTCATCATCCAAATCAATTGACGAACATCTACACACTCTACACATTATTTTTTCGCTGCTAGAACAGGCAGGTCTCAAACTGAAGCTTAAGAAGTGTTCCTTCCTTCAGAAAGAAATACGCTTCCTAGGACATGTCCTTAATTCACAAGGAATTTTAACCTCGCAGGACAAGGTCAAGGCAGTCATTGATTTTCCACGCCCTACTTCTGTAGAACACATACGTTCATTCCTTGGTCTGTCAGGTTTTTACAGACGTTACATTCAAGGTTACGCTAGTATAGCAGCACCTTTGACGTCACTTCTTAAGAAGGACATACCCTTCAATTGGACACCTGACCAAGAGAAAGCCTTTAATGACTTAAAGAAAGCCTTAACCACAGCACCTGTCCTTGCCTTCCCAAACCACAAGCTTCCCTTTACAATTTACACAGATACGTCATATTCCTGATTAGGCGCTGTTCTCATGCAAGAACACGACACAAAACTCAGACCTATTGCCTATGCGAGCCGCACACTTAGCAAGCACGAACGTAATCACTCAGTCACGGAGATAGAAGCCTTAGCAGTGATATACGGACTCAAACATTTCAAAGACATCATCCTCGGTTACGAAATACACATATACACAGACCATCAACCAATCTTACACCTGTTCAAAGGGAAAAATCTTTCCGGGAAACTTGCCCGCTGGTTCCTCACCATACAGGAATTCATGCCTATCTTCCATTTCATTCAGGGAAAGGCTAACGTTGTCGCAGACGCTCTTAGTCGACATATTGCGACCATTATTCAAGACTCTATTTCAGTTAATATTACTCAAGCGCGCATAGCAGCAGCACAGAGATCAGATCCTCTTTGGAAACGTGTCATATATCCTCGAGTCTGCAGACACATTTGACACAGACAACTTTCCTCCAGATATTGACAACTACACACTAGTGGATGACATTCTCTATCATAAAACAACACTAACGAACAAGCAGGAATCCAACAGATCGGTCCTCCAACTTTAGTAGTCCCTACAGATCTCATTCCGGAAGTCTTAAAACTTATACATGATTCCCCTATTACTGCACACCCTGGCAAGGAGAAATGCGTAGCTCAGGCTAGATTACATTATTTCTGGCTAACCATGCGTAAGGACATACACAAGCACACCTACTTTTGTCATTCTTGCGCGAGTCACAAAGGTCATATTAGTGGTCATGTTCCAATTCTAACTTACCCTACACCTTCGCAACCTTTCGACACAGTAGCTATTGATCTTCTTAAGTTACCAATTACACCTACTGGAAACAGGTACCTCCTTGTCTGTGTCGACCATTTTTCTAGATTCTGTATTCTCGCCCCCTTACCAGACAAGACAGCACAGCATGTAGCAAAGACAATTATTGACAAACTCATATGCCCATTTACGACACCCAAGACTAATTTCTGACAACGAGTTCAACAATGAGATTCTTTCGTACATTTGCAATTATTTTCAAATCAATAAATGTAATACTACTGCTTATCATCCTAGTTCAAATGGCCTAGTTGAACGCCAGAATAGAAAGATTCTCAATGTTATCAGATATCTTTGCTTCTGATCTTCAACCTTCCTGGGATGAACATGTCCCCGTGATTCAAACGTGTCTAAATTCTGCGGTAAATAAATCAATATCGGAATCTCACGTGTGATCTTTTCCTTTCAGATTTACCGCCAATCTATAACTTTAATGATTTTGTAAAGGTTAAAGTAGCTAATTTCAATCACCTTTTCAAAAGAATACATCATTCCCTCCATCTAACAAAGGACGAAATGGTCCGTTTGCACAACAAATCAGCCAGAACTGATACCTTTGATATTGGAGATATTGTTTATACTCTTAACCACACACCTACCTCTAAGCTCTCACCTAAATTCTCTGGACCCTATCGCATCACTGATCACGAATCTAACAATAATGTCAAGGCGCTTAGTTTGCCAAATCTGACAGAGACCCTGTTGCATAAAGATTATATAAATATGGTTCCCCGTGGCTTAGACATAGAAACTGCTGTTTCTCAAGCTCCCCCTAATCAGGACAGAGAGGAGAACACTCAACCCTCTTCGCAAATTCCACCTTTGCCACTTCCCCGTTATAGTCTTCGTAACAGAGCCACACCTTCATAAATGTATATTATTGCCCAGGTGAACGGAAATAATATCTACTTTCCGAAATCCGTACCTTTAAGTTCCTGACGTTGTTCATATGTTTTGTTCTTGTATGTTTCCTTTACGGCACCCATTTGCCAAACTTATATGTAGATAACCTTCATGCCAAGGCCTTGATTAGGACCTTGTTTTGTGTTGTTGTTGTTGTTGTTGTTTCTTTCTTGTTTCTCTAAGTGTACAGTCACCGGGACGGTGACGATAGCGTGGCCGAGCAATGTGAGGCGACAGATGATTTCTTTCGCCCTCGGACGATTTCTTTCCCTCCACCATCTCTCCACCATGAAGAGACAACAAGGCCTTTCATTACAATGAGGCCTCTCAGCTAAGATCGAACAAACAAGACCTCTCAGCTAAGCTCGGAGGTCACGAAGTGACATTTACTCCCATAGATCTGCCAGGACATCTAAAGAAGCTAGAAGTTCGCTCAAGTCGGGGTCATAGGCCAACTCGACGACCGACGTTCTACGGGCTGGCATCACAAGAGTGCTACCCTGCTGCAGTTTTCTTATTGGGTGCCTTCTCGTAGGGCACGCCCAGTTTTTGTAATTTTTTCTTTTAGCTAGGAAGATCTAGCACCTCCAAAGTTGACTTCGGAGCTGCCAAGTCGAGATTGTAACAGAATAGGATCACCCAATAAACCGGAAAAAAAAACTCATCCGCGTTTTCCACAAAAAACAAAACAAAAAAAAAACCGCCAACAATATATATATATATATGTGTGTGTGTGTGTGTGTGTGTGTGTGTGTGTGTGTGTGTGTGTGTGTGTGTGTGTGTGTGTGTGTGTGTGTGTGTGTGTGTGTGTGTGTGTGTCTGTGTATTCACTTGGTCTTTTGGATCACGTGTTGGACTCGTGATCGACAGCTATTTCCCTCCTGGAAGAGAGCTCAGAGCTCGTAGGTCCGATCTATGGGTAATGCTATGACCTTACACACACACACACCCCCAACTCCCCGCCCACGAGAGTCAGAGTAACGACCCGGAACGCAGCTGTACCGAAATAATTTCGGCCCTGGGCAGGATTCGAACCAAGCACTACGCGCACCACCATGCTAGTAGTTCATCGTTCTACCAACTGCGCCACCGAGTCGTGTGTGTGTGTGTGTGTGTGTGTGTGTGTGTGTGTGTGTGTGTGTGTGTGTGTGTGTGTGTGTGTGTTACAAAGGATTACAAAGGCGGAGCATGCCGACAGGAGACCTTTTGGTCCATAACTAGGTCGGATGCGAAAAAATATGATAAATAGATAAAAAATATAATAAAATAAAAATATATTATAAATGATAATAAAATAGACAAATGTATAGGTATAGTTAAGTAATAAACAAACAGGTAAATAGTAAATAATAATCAATTGACGGATAAATAATAAATGAAAATCAAGCAAATAATGAACAGACAAATAATTACAAACAAATAAAAAAAATCATATGAAATAAATGGCAGTCATTACAGCATCTTGCTTAGATGTTTATCTAAACGAATCTTAAAGCTTTGAACTAAACTACATTGCACTGCCTCTGCAGGAAGTTTATTCCATTCATTAACTACACGGTTGGCGAAGTTGTTTCTACACACTTCCAAATTAAATTTATTTCCTGACAGTTTGAGACCATTATTTCTTGTGTGTGTGTATCCCGATTCATAGGTAATGTTGTGACCTTACACAACGCACCTTTTCCTTTACTCTAGGGGAGCAGTATTGCAATGTTTCCTAAGCCCCGATTGAGAATCGATCTCGGGCCCACAACATAGCATCACGCGACGCTAACCACTACAGCAGACCATATGCGCACGCGTTTGTATAATAAGAGGGTGGGGCCTCTTGTTCTCCCCCTCCCATTGCCACCGGGCGAGCGAGCGTCGTGTGGCTAGCTGGCTGGCT
Organism: Oratosquilla oratoria; assembly: GCF_046742065.1. NCBI lineage: Eukaryota > Metazoa > Arthropoda > Malacostraca > Stomatopoda > Squillidae > Oratosquilla > Oratosquilla oratoria. Next base: position 50,998,087 of record NC_134787.1, read on the forward strand.
GTCTCGAAAAATGGTTCAGTCGTCTGCTTCCAACCGTACCGCCTGGTAACAGTAAGCGTTCCTTGCCAAGTGAGTTTCGTGTCATAACCAAGTAACTGACACCGTTTAGTATTCTATCGTCCTTTTGATAATAACTATCTGGTTAGGATTAAGAACAGGTCGGTGATTTTTTTTAAGGGAATTAAATGGTTCTATATGTGGATACACAAAAATGTGATGAGGTTGAATGAATATTTGAAAATGTCGACTATTGGGCTCCCTCGTCACGTCATGTTTACTTTCGAAGTAGTGATATGATTCCACAGAAACGTTTGTGCACATGTCTTCGTTTATGGGGGTACTAGTTGTTCTTTTGTGTTTCTACTGATAAATAATCGCCAAACGCCCTGGAATTAAAGACCAACATTAAACGTTCCCCTGCTAGACGAGTAGTCGTTTTTAAATTGTAACCTTTTGTGAATCGTACTTGACTCAGGCTTAGAGATACCATAAATGGAGTGATCTAGTTCAAGTGTAATTGAGTCAGAACATGGATATATCTTCGACAAAGGAGAATTGCAACATTCATACATTATTATATTCATGGCTTTGTGATATTTGTGTTAGATAATATCAGAAAGCCATGAAAATTAATATATCAGTGTTACAATTCTCCGTTGTTGAAGATGCGAGTTGAATGATGTAGTGGCACATGAGTGAGATTAAACTGTAACCCAGTATAGGAGAAAATAAGAGCAAAAGGACAGAGATATCTGTATATTTCGACCAACCAACTGTAGTCTTCTTCAGCAGATGTAGTATGGATACCTAGAACCACCTTCGGTGTGTGTGGGAGTGGAAGACAAGTTTGTAGGAAAATGAAATGATAGGCATGTATAAAAGGGGGCTGTTGCCACGGAGTACTTAAGAACATTTATTTGGGCTTGTGTCGTAGCTTAGGAGGTATGTGATAAGAGACTTGAAATTTGAGGCTTTCATCTATATCAGTCAAAAAAGGAGAAACTAAATTGAAAAGATGTAGTACGATAGAAAGTTGGAGATGAGACTTTCCTCGTTCCTGTGTTGCACTTTATTATTTTGTATATATTCTTCCTCTACATTCACTGTATCTATCTGCTGAAGAGGACCGCAGTCAGTTGGTCGAAATATTCAGATCTCTCTGTATATTTGTTCTTATTTTCTCTGATAGTGGGTTACTATCTGATAGGATTGAAAGCATCTTTCCTAATGGAAACACACACACACACACACACACACACACACACACACACACACACACACACGACATTCATACATTATTATATTCATGGTTTTGTGATATTTGTGTTAGTGGTCGAATTCCCGGCCGCCACTACGGCGGTGCGGGTTCGAATCCCGCCTAGGGCTGAAATAAATTAAATATCGCTGCGCTGCGAGTCGTTACTCCAAATCTCGTGGGCGGGCAGTTGTGTGTGTGTGTGTGCGTGTAAGTTCACAGCATTACCCATAGATCGGTCATGTATGAGCTCTGGACTCTCTTCCGGGAAGGAAATGCTGTCGATCACGAGTCCAGCACGTGACCCAAGACTAAGGTGGTGAATCACACACACGGCTCGACAGTGCAGTGCTACTGTTCGCAATCGCTACTCCAGTGGTTCAAGTTCGATTCCCTCCTATGGCTAAAATGATTTCGACATCGCTGCACTGTGAGCCGGCACTCCATCTCTTGTGGGCAAGGAGTTGAGTGTATGTGTGTGTGTGTGTGTGTAAGATCATAGAAAGGTCATATATGAGCTGAGCTCTCATCCGGAAGGGTAATAGCTGTCGATCATGAATCCAACAGGTGACCCAAGACCATGGTGAATCACACACACACACTCGCGCGCGCGCGCGGTGGTAGGGTTTGCGGCCGCCACTACGGCGGTCCGGGTTCGAATCCCGCCCAGGGTTGAAATTTCAGTGTAGCTGCGCTGCGAGTCGTTATTCCAACTCTCATGGGCGGGGAGTTGTGTGTGTGTGTGCGCGTAAGGTCACAGCAGTACCCATAGATCGGTCATACAAGAGCTCTCTGAGCTCTCATCCGGGAGGGTAATAGCTGTCGATCACGAGCCCAACAGGTGACCCAAAATCATGGTGAATCACACACACGCGCACTTACGCACATAAATGACTCGGTGACGCGGTTGGTAGACTCCAACTGTCACTACGGCGGTCCGGGTTCGAATCCCACCCAGGGCTGAAATAGTTTCAGTATCGCTGCGCTTCGAGTCGTTACTCTAACTCTCGTGGGCGGGGAGTTGGGTGTGTGTGTGTGTGCGTGTAAGGTCCCTCTCTTCCAGGAGGGAAATAGTTGTCGATCACGAGTCCAACACGTGATCCAAAGACCATAGTGAATACACACGTAGCTGATGCCATACCATTCCACCTCAGATTCAACCCAGTTAGTGTGGTGATCAAAATTGGCCTTGAATTGGAATAGGGCCCTCAGTACCAAGATCTTAAGATTTATTTGAAAGAAATGGAATAGAATCACGTTTGAATTTTAGTATTTATGGGGTAGTAGACACCCCGAGATAGGAAGCGTGGAAGAGGGAGACCAGACAGAAGGTGGAGAGACGAGATCGAGAAGTTTGCAGGAGTGACGTGGCAGAGGATGACGGAGTCGTGTGAATCATGGAATGCTATGAAGGAGGCCTTTGTTCAGCAGTGGACACGGGATGGCTGATTTGATTTGATTTATGGGGGAAATGTAAAAATTAGGTATGGATATTTTAAACGTGATAATTACTAATAGAATTAGTCATGGATCATTTCTCTCCAGAGTAATACTGGAGTTAGTGGCCTTTAAGTGCTTACATCCTTTTTTCAAATCGCAAGCAGCCCCGTAAGGACCAATAGGTCTGTTGCTGTTTGCATCTTTGTTTTCCTTTAAGGAGGCTCGAGTGTATGGCGAGGTCAAGTCGCGACCTGGGTCATTGCTGTCCCACGTGGCTTTCCCTGCTTTAGAGTGCACATATTAATGGTATTAACCGATCCTGCTTCTGTATACCTGTAGCGTTTGTGTGAAGAAAGGCCTTACCCTCAACCCTTTGCTTTTCGCCCGCGTTTTTTCTTCACATTCGTGACTAACAGTTTGGTGAAAATGGGCACAGTGGTGTTGAGACGGACATGGGCATGTTTTTAGATTGTTTGCAGTCTTCTCTCATTTCTCTTGCAGGGGGGCATCGGAGATCCTTATACTTAGCACTTCACAAGAGCTGATCAACCACCATGCCTCCACTTCCTAAGGAAACAGACAAAGAGTCAGCGATGGTCGAGGAGGAGCTTGTGAGATCGACGGCATCAACCTTGGAGCTCGGGAAGGAGGTCGAGGCGGGCCTGGACAGCGTCTTCGCCTCCATCGGGTTTGGCGTGTGGCACCTGGCTGGCATTGGCACCAACGTCATGGGTGAGGTCAACGGCCCTTAGTCGTGATTAGGAATAGATTAAGACGAGAGTATGGGTTTCACTATGTAAACAATATACGCTCGACTAGTATGGCCGTTTAAGACGAAAGTGTTGGAAAGGTAGTGTGAAAAATAAAAGATTTTGTTTCGTTTTCTGTTTATTTCCAACATAATAAGTTTTTCAAACATTTATAAGTAAATACAATGTAAGTTCAAATACAATTGGAAACCACACTCAGACACGTTCTTGTAGAAGTATATTTTAGTCACACGAAGTTAATTCACAAGTTCCTGTAGACCTAGGTCAACCCCCTAACTTTCTGACTCTCCTTCTCACTATCCTGTCTGTCCTATGATTAAGTAGATTCATTGAGTTACCCATGTCTGTATGTTCTTCCATTCTACTTCATAACTGACTTTGTACCTTTTACTTTGTCATCAATGACTTTATCATAATATGATCTATGATACTTTATTTCTGATTAGTTTATCTGACCCTTGTTATACTTTATAATTAATTCTATCTTCTGATTTTGGCATTCTGGATTCTGCATCTTCCTCATACATCTCTTACCACAGCTTATCGTCCTGCCGAGTGATTACCCAGTGTGTTATCAGTCCCGATATGACTTGTTCCTTCGCGTTCCTTCACACCTTTCTTATCTCTGGGACCCGTATTTCTGAGTGCGGGTTTCTCTATTTTATCCTACAATACAATAAGAGTATCGTCGATCTGGGGGTATTCTGAGGATCTCAGCTATTTTTTTGTATTCTAACCTAACTTAATCTAACCAAAG
>NC_134787.1:51007308-51014808 GCF_046742065.1 Oratosquilla oratoria
AATGAGTTACAGTATCAAAGTCTGGCGACCTTTTGATCTATAACAAGGCCAGATGCAGGAAAAGTAATAATGGTAATGATAATGATGTCAAGAATAATAAGGATAATACTAATAATGATAATAAGGATACTAATGATAATAGTTAAAATAATGATAATGATAATAATGATAATAGTGATGACGGTGATAAGACAATAACAAGAATAACGATAATTGTTTTTTTCATTATTGTGCTTTTACCTATTTATTTATTCCCTTATTTTTTTACTTATCCATAAGTTTGTTTATTATTTTCTCTGTAACCAACCTCTTAATATACACACCAAACCAATAGAGAATAACATAATGAAATGACAGGTCAAATATCTCTTGTTGGAATGCGGGCAACCCTCTGAGCCTCACTGCTATTGAACTCTCCAGGTTCGTGGACGAGTCTCCGAGGTGGCTGATGCAGAACGACCGCGGGGAAGAGGCTGTCAGGGTCCTGCAGAAAGCGGCTCGGCTCCACAAGGCCGAGATTCCCTCGACCAAGGCGCTGCAAGTGCTCGCCGAGGAAATGATGGAGGTAAGCACTCCTCCGAGGTGTTGGACTACGTACTGGACTCGTGATGGTTTAGGTAGCGGGGCAGAAGGGTCCAGACCAACAGAAAACAAAGTCTCATATAGTGAACCCAACTCAGATGTTCAAGAAATCCCAGAAATTACTAATTCATCAACTTCAAGCGAAGCTTTGCTAATTGTGGAAGATGGCGTAATAAAATCGACATTATTACACTCCAGAGCAATTAACAGGGTACAGTGCAATTGAAAGGAGTCACGTAGACCTGTTACCCTCCCGGTAATAGGTGTTCCACCTATAGGTAATGCTGTGACATGACGAACATCACACTCCCGTCCCCTTGTCCAAGGGGGACAGTAATGGGTTGCAATATTAGGGGAAGATTTTTCACACTTATTTGTTGTCCCTTTTATCTTGGCTTCTTGTCTATAAAATGGTCATCCCTGACACCCGCCCATTGCTCGTGTCAGAGACAATGTGGCAAGATACAGCATCTCCACAGCAGGGCCCCACAGCCGAAGCTGGGTTACATCCGCCGATTCATTTATATAACGACCCTCTCCCCTTATCCGCTCACGAATAATTAGAGAAGACAGGGGGAAATCTTGTCTGGCAATTTATCATCCCTTCACAGCCATTCTCCATTCATACCTATATCTTGCCCTCTCCCTTCCCTGCTTGACAGACACTCCCCTTTCAACCAAGGCTTCCTCCACCCCATCCATTTATCCCATTATCGGTCTTCTCCTCAATTTCACTCCACCCACCTCTACCTTTCATATATATTTTTTTCTTTCTTCACTCTTTCCATGTGCTCAAACCATCCCACATTTTTTCGATCAACCCTAACTGCTAACTCTTTCCATCCCCGGCCTCCGCCTCACCTCATTTCTCACTGTACCCATCCTCGTAACCCCCATCATACCTCTTACAAACTTCACCTTAAACACAGTTAAGCTCCTCGTTTCTGCCTCCTTTAGCGTGCAAGCGTCTGCAATTACCCCTTCGTGTTTTGTATAGAGTATACTACTATGTATGAAATTATATTCATATAGAAATACATAAGGTTTTAACCTATGCCATAATTATAAACACTTCCACAGTTTTGTAAATGGGGCTAATATGCCTGATGTACCATGTTGTTAGATTAGGTAACGACAGAAAAAAAAAGTTTGAAAAACCAATGATTCAAAGAAATGTTCCTTCGCACGGCGGGGTTCTCGTCTCACCACAGGCGACCAAGTCAGGGAAGGAGAAGACGATGAACAGGAGGAAGAGGAACCCAGTTGTACAGCTGGCCAAGGACTTCGTCGAAGTCCTCATCCAGTTCTTCGCGACCCCCGCCATGAGGCTCATCACGCTGGTCATGCCCTGCGTCTGGTTCCTGCAGCAGTTGACCTACCTCGGGGTCATGATCAACGCAAACAACTTCAGCAGGTTTGTGCACCGGTTTGTCTTGTGGCGGGGGATAAGGATGTCGCTACCAAGTACCACCTACATTGTTAAATGTGATTAGATAGGGAAGAGCGAGGTGGGATGAGGATTTTTCCTCCTTCCTCTCTCCCCCTCTCTCTCTCTCTCTCTCTCTCTCTCTCTCTCTCTCTCTCTCTCTCTCTCTCTCTCTCTCTCTCTCTCTCTCTCTCTCTCTCTCTCTCTCTCTCTCTCTCTTCAAAGAATCAAATCATGATTTTACTCAGCCAGCCCCCTTTAAAGGGAGGAAACAAACCATTGGTTCATGCATGGATTAGGTTCTGCATTTTACTGACCACACAAAAATAGAGATGATCAGAAGCAAATGTATTTGCAAATTGCCCAACACAGTGACAAAATCAGAATGGTATAGATAGGAATTTAAAGAAAAGAAATAGATGAGCATCTACATGTATGTATAATTATATACACACATACAAAACTTTCGAACATGCATATATATATATATATACATGCATACTGTACATTACAAAGGATTACAAAGGATATCTGCATAGGATTCCAAGTTATTGCTGTAGGTTTCTTCTTGTGAGGGCTTTCTCTGTACCCTGTGTGATAAAAGGTAGACTTGCTCTATGGCAACATCTCCAGCCGGTGTTGTTGCCATAAATTATGTCTAAACTTTCTCAGGCACGATGAGACAGTATATGTGCATTTAGTAATAGTAGGAGTCTTCACATTCTATGACATGAGTGAACTCTGCCGGAATAGAATAGATAAAGGGATTCTTAATTAAACCAGAAAGAAAGAGAAAAAAATCCAGATCGCCAGGACAGTTTCACAAACTCCCTTTCTTCCGCTTCTTCTTCTTCTCTTATTTTTCTCCTCCTCCTCCTCCTCCTCCTCCTCTTCTTTTTTTCCAAATGTCTGGCACCTTTCCTGTAATTTGTACAATCATCCTCTTCTTTCTGGACAGTGCCAACCCGTTCGTCTATGTGGCACTGATCAGCTCGATGGAAGTGCCATCCGTGCTGACAGCCACCAAGCTGACAGACCGTTTCGGGCGTCGTCCCGTCATGACACTCGGCTTCCTCATCTCCGGCTGCTGCAATCTGGCAGTCCCCTTCATCCCGGCAGGTAAAAAAAAAGTGTTGAATTAAAAATAGATAGATAATTAGATAAGTTAGATAAGTAATAGATAGTTAAGTATATAAATTGATAAATGAATACATAAGGAAATAAATTAATAAGATAAAGACTTAAGGAAATATGTTAGGTAGAATAAAGTAATAGATGAATTAATAATTAAATAAGGAAATATATTAAAGATAGGTGATTAAATAGGCAACTATATAAATGAATGAGGACATATATTTGGTAAATTAATGCTAAGTGAATAAGTTTCAGATAGAGGAGTAGATAAATAAAAAGATAAACAAATAGATAAATAGAAAATAGAAATAAAAGGAGAGAGGTAAAACAAAAACACCAAAATGGCTGAGTCATCTTGATGTTTCTGTGTAGCAACTTCATGGCGGCTTAAAGTACACATATGCCAATTCAACACCAAGACCAATCATCAGTTTCAAAATGTTTCTATATGGAAAGGTCAAGACTAGAAATAAAGATACAACCTTTGTCATCATTCATCTTAACGCTTCTCTGTGCCAGTTTCAAGATTTAAAAAAGAGGGGAGAATTGCGCATTTGATATCAAGTCCTTCATCAGTTATTGTCATATTTGTGTCGCCATGACACGTGATGTAAAATGATTCTTTGTACATGACCATTGTGAGCCGGTGATAGATGCAATGAATAGATTGACTGATTCAGGATTTCTATCTTTCGATGGACAGATCTTCGGTGGTTGCAGTGGACTGCAGTGTTGTCCGGCTTTCTATCCATTGCTGGAGCAATACAGGTAAAAGATATACACACACACAGACACACACACACACACACACACACACACACACACACACACACACACACACACACACACACACACACACACAGGAAAGAAAAAAACAGCACACACACCTCTCATGGCGCTGTGGTTAGAGCTCTGGCCTGCCACTACGGAGGTCCGGGTTCGACCCTCGCCCGGGGCTGAAATAATATCAGTATCGCAGCGCTGAGGGGTGTTACTCCAACTCTCGTGGGCGGGGAGTTGGGGGTGTGTGTGTGTGCAAGGTCATAGCATTACCCATAGATCGGACCTACGAGCTCTGAGCTCTCTTCCAGGAGGGAAATAGCTGTCGATCACGAGTCCAACACGTGATCCAAAGACCAAGTGAATACACATTTAAAAATAGTTTAGATAAAATGAGATATGAAGACGGGACCACACGAGCATAGCTCCCCTTCCCGTAAAATACAACTAGGTAAATACAACTAGGTAAATACATGTATATATGTTATTTTACACAAATTTTCCCTGACAGCTCCCGGTTAGGATGTCAATCAAGCGAAAACGTGCGTGAACGACAAATAAAAAAATCGGGAGGAAAATGTATAGACTATTGAGATCTGTTCCATGAAAGGGATTGGGGTGAACTGGGAGTATTCCATGTTCAAAAAGTGTTCAACTAACAGTGCTACTAGCAGAAAGAACCAACGACGGGTACCTACAAGTGATGATCCTTCAAGACGGACGTCAGAGAAAGTGATCTCCCCGCAGTCCCGAGGGGCTGGCACTCGGTCTTTGGAGAGCTGACAACCGGCGACTGATCCCTTCCCCAGAGAGATATATGGGGGGGGGGCCGAGGGCCGTTGCCAGCCGCTTTGGGGCTGCGGGTTTGCAGTCAGTGGAACACGCGATGCCTTAATTCATTGACGCCGGTGACAATAACAACAACAACAACAACAACTGTCTGGGTTTACTTAACAGCAACAGCAGCAGCAGCAACAAACAATAAGAACAATAGGCAAAATCTACTCAATAATAACAACAACAACGGCATGAGCAACAACAACAACAATAGCCTAAATGTACCCAACAACAATAGCCTAGTTCTGTCCAACAACAAAAACAACAATACCCTAAATTTACCCAACAACAACAACAATAGCCTAAATGTTCCCAACAAAAATAGCCTAGCACTGTCCAACAACAAGAACAACAATACCCTAAATTTACCCAACAACAACTATAGTCTAGTTCTATCCAACAACAACAATAGCTTCTCTTTATTCCATGTCTTTAACTTTCCTGTTTCCCTGTAGGTGAACTACTTGTACCTGCCGGAGGTGTTCCCGACCATCATCCGGGCCCGCGGCGTCTCGATCTGCTCCTTGATCGGCCACATCGGCTACGGGTGCGCCCCCTTCATCGTCGAGTTCCTCGTAAGTCCTTCAAGGTTCTGCTCGTAATGTCGGGTGAGGGGGGGAGGGAGGAGGTAAGCAAGGGCATTACCTCCTTCCCCCACCCCTTTTTTTTTTTGTCGTTATCCACTTCCAAGGAGTTCATAAGGGGTGAATAAAATCGCCTCTCTCCTTTGCCAGAAAAAAGTACAAAATGCTTCATCATGTTGAAAGGGTAAAAAAAATTGAACCCTGATTGGGTGTTAATAGGAAAAAAAGTGAGAAGGTAACTGGACATGGTCGCCTTCAGCCATTTTTTAATAATTAAAAAAAGGAAAGTCAAAATTTCTTGAAGAAAGGAAAATTAAAATTCAATATTCTAGGAGATACTGATGAAAAGTTTGTCTTTTTTTTCCAAGGTCAATGAACACCAGCTAAGGGTCTTCCTTCCCCTCCAATTTGTCTCTCGTTCTTTTCTCTCTCTCTCTCTCTCTCTCTTCCTTCACTCTCTTTCTAACTCTGAGGTTCTCTGTAACTTTCCCCTCCTTCATATTTTCCTCTCATTCTTCTTTCTATGCCTCTCTCTCTCTCTCTCTCTCTCTCTCTCTCTCTCTCTCTCTCTCTCTCTCTCTCTCTCTCTCTCTCTCTCTCTCTCTCTCTCTCTCTCTCTCTCTCTCTCTCTCTCTATATATATATATATATATATATATATATATATATATATATATATATATACATATGTATACATTGTTTTCGACCAATACATGAACCGGTCTCCTACAGGGTCAGTCCCCGACCTTACCTGCCTCCGTTGTGTTCGGAGTTTGCGGCCTCGGCATCTGCGTGCTGGTGCCCTTCCTGCCGGAGACGAACAAGCTGAAGATGTGCGACGTCGTCCAGGACGTGGAGGACCGGAGCAGGAACCAGGAAACTCTGTGGGTGTCCTGGCTTCGATCGCTCTCCTGCAGCCGCTCCTCCAAAGGAAGTCACCCGGTCAACCATCCCGACAAGGAGGATGAAAAGTTGGCGCCGATGAAAGAAATGAGTTGTTGAGCCGATTTTTTTTTTTTTTTTTTTTTTTGTGATTCATCATGGTCTTGGATCATGTGTTGAACTCGTGATCGACAGCTAGTGTATATGTGTGTGTGTGTGCGTGTGCGTGTGTGTTCTGGCATCGGATCACTGACCGAAAATACAAAGTATATTTTTATATAAAACTACAAATAAAGATGTTGTGTACCCTAAAACAGTCTAGGGTATGTTTTGCTAAGTATCTTGATATATAGATAGTCATCGTTACTTCCAGTGTTATTTACTGGAAACCCGCGGCCCCTCAGCCGCTGGAAACGGTCCTTAGGCCTTTTTGTATATCTCTCAGGAAATGAAAATTATCTGAACTATTGTCTGTTGTATTATTTCTATCTAACCGGTGGAGCCGTGAAATAGTTGGCAAGTTGTTCGAGATTACGAGCCCAGGCTAGCAACCGAGTGCCAACCTCTCGGGGCTGCACCTCTGGATGGAGGTGAGAGTTGATGGGATTTGAAGACGAGCGGTCGGGAGATGATTCTCTCTTACGTCCATCTCCCAGGACCATCGCGATCTAAATTGTCCACATTAAATTTTGTCACATTTATTTTGAGGGGGAAAAATGTATGAATAGATAGATGTATCAAGATGGGTAACGATTAATAGACAATTTGCAAACCTTTAAAATAATTGCCATGTACTTGGTGTGCTTCACAAGAGGGATTGGAAAGTAGATCACAATGTGTTACCAAACGGGCAGCTACTGACCGTCTCGATCCTTCCTCTCGCTTATGTAAACAGAATGTCGTTTGAAACAGGGCTCGTTCATACTTGGAAACTGATTTAGGAATATGTAGCCATACCCCGCCATATGTCTTACACCCAATACATTCTACACAAATCTCTTCTATTTTTCCTCCATAATTATTCTTTCTTTTTTCTGTTACATTATTTACGTCATGATAGTTTTCTTTTATAGATGGGAAGGGGTAGCAATAGTAATTTTCTATCGTGTCCCTATGTCTGGCTGTATCTTTCTCTCTCTCTATCCCTCTATCTATCTATAATCCCATCAGTCTACTTTTTTCTGCACTTCAGTTGATAAAAAACACGCATTCCACGTTCACTTCCATACAAATTAAGAAACTGAAAAAAACAGAGCGGACGTCACCTGTAAGGAT
>NC_134787.1:51019808-51044808 GCF_046742065.1 Oratosquilla oratoria
ATGTATATTATTGCCCAGGTGAACGGAAATAATATCTACTTTCCGAAATCCGTACCTTTAAGTTCCTGACGTTGTTCATATGTTTTGTTCTTGTATGTTTCCTTTACGGCACCCATTTGCCAAACTTATGTGTAGATAACCTTCATGCCAAGGCCTTGATTAGGACCTTGTTTTGTGTTGTTTTTTGTTGTTGTTGTTGTTTTCTTCTTTCTTCTTTCTCTAAGTGTACAGTCACCGGGACGGTGACGAAAACGTGGCCGAGCAATGTGAGGCGACAGATGATTTCTTTCGCCGTCGGACGATTTCTTTCCCTCCACCATCTCTCCACCATGAAGAGACAACAAGGCCTTTCATTACAATGAGGCCTCTCAGCTAAGATCGAACAAACAAGACCGCTCAGCTAAGCTCGGAGGTCACGAAGTGACCTTTACTCCCATAGATCTGCCAGGACATCTAAAGAAGCTAGAAGTTCGCTCAAGTCGGGGTCATAGGCCAACTCGACGACCGATATTCTACGGGCTGGCATCACAAGAGTGCTACCCTGCTGCAGTTTTCCTATTGGGTGCCTTCTCGTAGGTCACGCCCAGTTTTTGTAATTTTTTTCTTTTAGCTAGGAAGATCTGGCACCCCCAAAGTTGACCTCGGAGCTGCCATGTCGAGATTGTAACAGAATAGGATCACCCAATAAACCGGAAAAAACTCATCCGCGTTTTCCACAAAAAAAAAAAAAAAAACGCCAACAATATATATATATATATATATATATATATATATGTGTGTGTGTGTGTGTGTGTGTGTGTGTGTGTGTGTGTGTGTGTGTGTGTGTGTGTGTGTGTGTGTGTGTGTGTGTGTGTGTGTGTGTGTGTGTGTGCGTGCGTGTGTGTGTGTGTGTGTGTGTGCGTGTGTGTGTGTGTGTGTGTATGTATTACAAAGGATTACAAAGGCGGATCATGCCGACAGGAGACCTTTTGGTCCATAACAAGGTCGGATGCGAAAAAATATAATAATGATAAATAAATAGATAAAAAATATAATAAAATAAAAAATATATTATAAATGATAATAAAATAGACAAATGTATAGGTATAGTTAAGTAATAAACAAACAGGTAATAGTAAATAATGATATTGACAGATGAATGATAATAAATGAAAATCAAGCAAATAATAAACAGACATATAATAACAAACAAATAAACAGATATAAAATAAATGAGTTATTACAGCATCTTTCTGAGATGTTTATCTAAACGAATCATAAAGCTTTGAACTGAACTACATTGCACTGCCTGTGCAGGAAGTTTATTCCATTCATTAACTACACGGTTGGCGAAGTTGTTTCTACACACTTCCAAATTAAATTTATTTCCTGACAGTTTGAGACCATTATTTCTTGTGTGTGTGTATCCCGATTCATAGGTAATGTTGTGACCTTACACAACGCACCTTTTCCTTTACTCTAGGGGAGCAGTATTGCAATGTTTCCTAAGCCCCGATTGAGAATAGATCTCGGGCCCACAACGTAGCATCACGCGACGCTAACCACTACAGCAGACCATGTGCGCACGCGTTTGTATGATAAGAGGGTGGGACCTCTTGTTCTCCCCCTCCCAAAGCCAGCGGGCGAGCGAGCGTCGTGTGGCTAGCTGGCTGCCTTTCTCGAAAAATGGTTCAGTCGTCTGCTTCCAACCGTACCGCCTGGTAACAGTAAGCGTTCCTTGCCAAGTGAGTTCCGTGTCATAACCAAGTAACTGACACCGTTTAGTATTCTATCGTCCTTTTGATAATAACTATCTGGTTAGGATTAAGAACAGGTCGGTGATTTTTTTTAAGGGAATTAAATGGTTCTATATGTGGATACACAAAAATGTGATGAGGTTGAATGAATATTTGAAAATGTCGACTATTGGGCTCCCTCGTCATGTCATGTTTACTTTCGAAGTAGAGATATGATTCCACAGAAACGTTTGTGTACGGTCAGGTCTAGATTCCATACTCGCTAGTAGATGACGTCACGTTTTTGTGTTGTTATCACTTCGGGCAATGTCGGGTATTTTCGGAAGTTTCCGAAGTCCGATGTGACGGAAGACATTCAGAGGCCCAAATAAAACGCAATATTAGACTTCAAGCTTCTTTTATGGAAGAAAATTAAAATATCAAAACTTTATAAAAAAAATTCACGTGGAATGATGAATTATATAATATATAAATATATTACTATTACTGGGTGGACGTTTTTTACATTAAAAAAGTTTGAACTGCTAGTAAAAGACAAGACTTGAATATTTTATATAAAAATAGTCTTATTTTTATTTACAGCAGAACAATATTAAAATACATGTATGTGGAAAATCTCAATATTAAAATACATGTATGTGGAAAATAACTTATTCTTATTTACAGCAGCACAATTAAAATACATGTAGGCCTATACATGTAGGTGGAAAATCTCTACTGGTAAAAACACTTTATTTTTATTTGCAGCACAATTCTCAATCATTCCTACATTGAGGGCAAGTGTAAGTGTCATCTGTGCACATTTCCCTGACATCATGCACAGACAGATTTACACAGTTGTTATGGTACCATTGTTTACAAGAGCTGCACTCTATCATCAGTTTTCCAGGACGATAGACATGACACTTACAATATTTGGTGATAGTTTCATACCTCTCATTTTGTGGCAATCTAGCTTTATTGAGTTTTTTTATGTGGAAACATGGTGAAATCTCCTGATGACGTATACATCCTTGCATATGATCCCGTGACGTCATCTACTAGCGAGTATAGATAGATAGATAGATAGATAGACTTTATTTGGCAATAAATCAATGTACATGAAGTGCAAATAATGACAAGAACACATAGTTCGAAATAATACATGTAAATTGCCGAGGATAACACAAAAAGCATGAACGCTTATTTCCATTGTGGTCCTCATCAGGTAATTTTTCTACATTAAGTCACACGGACAAACATACATAGGGGGTTGAGGTTGACCAGAGACACTCATGAGTAATACCAGTCAGTACACATATGACACGTAAACATTGTTATAGATTTGCTAATATTACTGAAATGTTTGTACACATAGGAACATTGAGTCCGAATATTTGAGCACCATCCAAAAGGAACCTTGCATTCAGCAAAGGAACAACAAAATAATGATGAACTGTAACAAAACAGTATGAGTGAGTACTAAATCGGAGTAGTACCATTAATAATATATTGCATTTTTCTACATCTGTATCAACATGGATGAGTGAGTACTATATCAGAGTAGGACCATTACTGATATACTACAATATTCAACATCTGTAACAACATGTAGTAATAGTGAATCCTACACTGCAGCTAGGGTTACCTATTAATCATATCTAACATTTTACCTGAATCTCAGGACGGAGTGGGCAATTACTATGAGTAGTACATTATAACCTGAAGCACCAGAGGTAGGGTACAGGGGACCAGTACTCGAATGAGTAAAACAACAAGGAGAATGAGGAAAGAGGTCAGATCATAACTGTTCTCGGAACCTACCTGAGGCATATGCCATATTATGACTGGCAAAACAAAGGTGGAAACCAATTTGTAAACATCAAACATTGTTATGCTTAACTAAACTTCTGAAAA
Source organism: Oratosquilla oratoria (assembly GCF_046742065.1). Lineage (NCBI taxonomy): Eukaryota > Metazoa > Arthropoda > Malacostraca > Stomatopoda > Squillidae > Oratosquilla > Oratosquilla oratoria. The sequence goes on from NC_134787.1 coordinate 51,023,441, forward strand.
AAGGGAGGGGAGGGGAGGTCAGAAACAGTTATGAGTGAACGCAGATATGGATGGTATTACTCATGGATTCAGGTATCCCTCACTAAGCTAGTAGTACACAAAGTCAAGGCTGTTCTCTGTCCATAGCTGAGACATATAGTAACCCTTGACTTTTTTCTTGAAGGTAACCTTGCTATTTGTCTTCTTAATGGACACAGGTAGTGAGTTCCATAGTTGAGCACCTGTGAAGTGAAAACTGTTTTTGGTGAAGGGACCTGCATGGGGTACGATAAGAGACTCTTGACTGTTCCGGGTTCGGTTCCTAGCCGATAATGTAAAATTATAGCTCACATATGAGGGAGCAGAATTATGAATGACATTGTAAACCTGGTTTAGTTTCAGCTGCTGGACACGATATTTTACTGGTAACATTCCTACCTTGCTAAATTCTTCAATACCAATATGACTACGTTGAGGTAGGTTTAGTATGAATCTAATTATCTTATTTTGTGTAACCTGTAGCCGGGACTGGTTTTTTTCTGCTCAGACTACTGTACCAAGAGCTACAAGCGTAATCGAAGTGATGTTGTAACAGGGCTGAGACCAGAAGCTTCTTTGTTTCCAGATCAAAATTTCTGGCTTTTCTGTACAAAAATTTGACTTTATGTGAACACTTGGAAACAATCTTATCTGTTATAGCATTCCCTGAGAGGGACTGATCTAAGGGTATTCCAAGATAGGTTACTTCTTGTTTTGACTCTAAGACATTAACCCCACATCTGACCTGTACATCGCTGCGTTTCCTGAGGTTGGGTTTGGATGCAAAGACAATACTTTCCGTTTTACCGAGGTGTAAGGACAGCCTATTATCTATGAGCCAGTCCTGGACCGATGACAGTTCGACACTCAGTTTCTCCTCTACTTCAACCGGGTCCCTACCTGAGACAATTAGAGCGGAGTCGTCTGCAAATAGCAGTAACTTACAGTTCACCGCACCTGGCATGTCGTTAATATAGATCAGGAACAGCAGCGGTCCTAGAATTGAACCTTGTGGTACACCACAAGTTATCTCTCTGTCATCTGAGCGGGCTTCATTTACCTGTACTAGTTGATTGCGACCTGTAAGGTAGGACTTGAACCAGCCAATATTCGCCACTCCTAATGCCTGAAGTTTTTTTAATAGAATATCATGGTCCACTGTATCAAATGCCTTTTGAAGATCCAACAAGACTAAGCCCGAGTAATTACCTCTGTCGCATTCCTGTTTTATCAGATCGTAAAGGTATATTAAGCTGGTGTCTGTTGAGTAGTTCGTTCTAAAACCAGATTGCATACCGTATAGTAGATTACGTTCCCTGAGGTAGGTATCTAACTGGTTGTATACGGTACGTTCCAAGACCTTCGAAATAATACCTAGAATTGAAACAGGCCTATAGTTACCTGCCTCAGTTTTTGCGTTTTTCTTGTAAAGAGGTGTTACCCGAGCCCTTTTCATGTCGCTTGGGATAAATCCTGAACCAATAGACAAATTTATTATGTGGGTTATTGGGGGAGTAATAATTGAGGCTCCATCCTTAACAAACCTCGCAGGAATGTCATCTAACCCTGTAGCCTTATTGGCACTTATGCTAGCCAGTAATTTGAACACTTCTTTTTGAGTGGTCTTATGCAGTTTGAAACACTTGGAGGACTTGTCCTTATAATACTCCTGAACGTACCTCAGCCCAAACTTCCCAGAACCTGTAGGGAGGGATTTAACTAGTTTTGTGGCAATGGTTGTGAAAAAGGTGTTGAAGTGATTGGCTATGGTGTTCCTATCAGAGTTGAGCTCACCGTTTATCAAGAGTCCTATCCTGTCTACTTTGTTACTAGGCTTTGTGTGAACTTCTAGGGTCTTCAGTGTTTGCCAAAGCTTCCTTGGATCGTGTTTGTTCTGGTGCACCATCTTAGTACAATAATCAGCTTTGGCTTTGTCCTTCCAATAATTCACCTGATTCCTATAGTACAGAAAGCCATTATAGTCCTCCTGATTTCCACTTTTCCTAAATCTGGCAATAAATCTCTCTCTATCTCTAATTAAACCCAGTATTTCATTAGTCATCCATGGCTCCGTCCTCTGTTTTATTCGTATCTCTTTGAGAGGCGCTACTCTATCTATAATAGTAAGAAATGTGTACTTAAAATTAGACCAAGCCTTATAAACATCGGTACAATTTAGAACTGGCGACCAGTCTGTCCTACCCAGTTCATCTACAAACTGTTCTCGTGAGTAATGCTTCATGGAACGAAGCTTCACTGTGTTGTGCTTGTTGAAAATCGTCTTCCTAGCTTTCCTAGTACAATATATGAGCTTGTGGTCACTAAGACCATAATCACAAGCACCAGACTGCGTTATCTTGTTACGATCGGAGACCAGGATAAGATCTATGATGGACCTAGATGTGCCTGTTATTCTAGTGGGCTCGTCAATCAGTTGTGTCAGGCCGTGAGATATTAGCAAGTTTCTCATTGCCTTAATAAGGTTATTATTTGTACTTGCCAGATTCGTATTAAAGTCACCTAGGATAATAATTTCTAGGTCATGCATATTGACTCGATTGAAACAGGTGGATTCTAATGCGCTATAGAAGGACATCTGTTTTGGTGGTCTGTAACAGACCCCGCATAAGATGGGATGCGATTTGGGTAACAATATTTCTATCCACACAGCTTCGAGCCCATCGTTACTCATAAGGTCTGTACGGGGGTTGAATGCTAAGTCGTTACATATGTAAGTACATACCCCTCCTCCGGTCCTCTTTCTATCATTACGCACAACACTATAACCCGGGATCGCAATTTCCGAGTCGGAGATGGTACTGTCTAGCCAAGTTTCGGTGACGCCGATGACTGCTGCCTTGGTTCGCCGCGCAAGTAGTCGGAATTCGTCTAACTTAGGTAGAAGGCTTCTGGCATTTAAGTGCACGAAGTGGAGGCCCCGCTTGTTGAAGCAGCTGAAATCACCCCCGGGTGTTGACTGGGGGAAGGCACAGCGATCGGGGTTAACAGGTGAAGGGTCAACCTCACCGTCGGACAAGGGGGCTCCTGGTAGTTCATTGAGTGTACACCCAATGCAAGTGAAGCGGAGAATGTCCTCATTCACCAAGGCAGCATTGTAGGTCTCGAGAGAAATTCCACAGCACTTGATGTGAGTCCATTTCCCACATGATTTGCAGCTGATGGCTCTGCTATTGCGACGGACTCCTTTTAGACAGCTTACACATGGGTGTTGTGGGACTCTGGTTGCAGTTGGTCCAGGACAGGGATGTACATCCCCACAGAGGAGGAGGGCGTAGGATACCAGAAGCTTGGAAGTGTTGGTGTTTCTCTTCGGTGTTATATGAGAACTTCCCCTATGCTTGGCTAATCGAACCCGACGCCATTTTCTGACTTCTGTTGTTGGGGTAGGCGGGGGAAGGAACTGACACAGAGTATGGTGGTTAAGAGAGATCTTAGAGCTTCTGTCTCTCACCCCAGTGTTAGAGAGGACCGGAGGGTAGCCAGGAATTCCCACTGCAACGTAAGAAGGATGACCACTTGTAGCTACGTTAATCAGTAAGACCGCTCCCAGCATGGTTAAAAGCATACCGGTCATCCCTGGCGCCATGTCGTAAATTTTCACGTGTATGCACTATTTACGGCGCCGATTACAAGCTCTTGAGCTGGGGACACTTAAACACGTGTACTCACTCGCAATAACACTTCGGCCCCACTCAGGGGTTTAAACAAGTCAATTAAGATTTTTTCTCTGTGCCAGATTTATCCTTTCTGCCTTAATCACGAGGCGCATTAAAGTCAGGATGGTTAAAAGTTCGGGAATAAAATCGGAAGGATAGGAAAGAGAAGGAAATAAGATCGGAAGGAGAAGGATACGAAGGAGAGAGGAGATGGTGGAGGGGGAGGAGGAGACTTGGCGTGGGGAGAGCTGGGTGGAGGTGGAGGTGGAGGTCTTGGCGTACGAGGTGTGTTTCGGGGGAGGGAGAGGGAGGGGTAGACTGTGGCACCCTTGTGGAGGAGGAGACTAGGTGAGGGGAGCGCGGGGAGGAGGAGGAGTCATCCGACCATAACCTTTTACTCGGTTAGAGAGGTGCGGTTGGGGGGGGGGGGGGGGGGTAGATGGTTTATTACTCTCTCCGACACTGGCACCTTTGTTCAACTTATACACGCTCGGCCTCGGCCCAATGGCATGTCGGTTCCTCCATACAAATTTCAAATTTGATTTCCTAATTGTGGCTGCCACTGGCTCAGCTGGCTCGGGTTCCGAATAGCGACTGTCATAACAGCGACTGTCAATAGAGCGACTTCACAATCGCGATTCTTTTAAAACAGCGACCATCACAACAGCGACCACATGATAGCGATTGTATTATAAGAGCGACTGTCATAACAGCGACATTATCGCATCAGCAGTCCTCCAAATGTTGCTATCATTATTTTTTTATCATTGAAAGAAAATATATTATTAAAATAATTTAAAAAATATACTTATACATCATTTCAGGTAACAATATTTTTTGCACATACTGTGTGAAAATGAAATGAAATTTATGAAACAAATTATCTAAATTGAAATTATACAACTTTCATATGTGGACTAAGGTAAATGGTGTTATCATTCCACAAAAAGTTGCCTAACATTGATAACATATTATAACAAGGAGTCTAGGGTTGGGTTGTTCAAAAACTAATTCTGGCGTTAGTTTATCTTGATGTTCATGATGCTTAATGTCAAGATAGATTTAACGCCAAGATAATGCAAAATTTTGTTTTGAACAACCCAGTCCAGAAGTTCAACATCATTATGAGCATGCAGGAGGGTAGCGCATGGAATGTAGGATGTTTCGGCCACTGACGTTTCGGCCAGAACTCTGCAGGGTAGGACGTTTCGGCCAGTCCTCCAAATGTTGCTATTATTATTTACTTATTATTGAAAGAAAATATATTATTAAAAAGAATTAAGAAATATATATATATATATCATTTCAAGTGACAATATTTTTTGAACATACTATGTGAAAACGAAATTAAATTTGTGAAACAAATTATCTGAGTTGCAATTATACAGTGCACCAAATTATCTAAATTAAAATCATACAACTTTCATGTGTGGACTAAGGTAAATGGTGTTATTGTTGCACAAAAAGTTGCCCAACATTGATAACATATTATAACAAGGAGTCTAGGGTTGGGTTGTTCAAAAACTAATTCTGGCGTTAGTTTATCTTGATGGTCATGATGCTTAATGTCAAGATAGATTTAACGCCAAGACAATGTAAAAATTTGTTTTGAACAACCCAGTCCAGAAGTTCAACATCATTATGAGCATACAGGAGGGGAGCGCATGGAATGTAGGATGTTTCGGCCACTGACGTTTCGGCCAGAACTCTGCAGGGTAGGACGTTTCGGCCAGTCCTCCAAATGTTGCTATTATTATTTACTTATTATTGAAAGAAAATGTATTATTAAAAGAATTAAAGAAATATATATAATTTCAAGTGACAATATTTTTGCACATACTGTGTGAAAACGAAATTAATTTTATGAAACAAATTATCTAAATTGAAATTATACAGTGCACCAAATTATCTAAACTAAAATTATACAGCTTTCATGTGTGGACTAAGGTAAATGGTGTTATTGTTGCACAAAAAGTTGCCTAACATTGATAACATATCATAACAAGGAGTCTAGGGTTGGGTTGTTCAAAAACTAATTCTGGCGTTAGTTTATCTTGATGTTAAAAGTCATGGTAACGCTCTGTGTTACCATGATGTTTAATGTCAAGATAGATTTAACGCCAAGATAGTGCAAAAAATTATTTTGAACAACCCAGTCCAGAAGTTCAACATCATTATGAGCATGCAGGAGGGGAGCGCATCGAATGTAGGATGTTTCGGCCACAAACGTTTCGGCAACTGACGTTTCGGCCAGAACTCTGCAGGGTAGAACGTTTCGGCCAATCCTAAATGTTGCTATTATCATTTACTTATTATTGAAAGAAAAATATTATTAAAAGAATTAAAAAACCGACGACCGAGCAACCGACCAGTAAATTCACTTCAGTGAACTTATCTCACGAAGTGAACACAAACATGTAAACACAAACAAATAAATATGAGCGATAGAAACATAAGTCTGCGACCTTTTACAAAGGATTACAAAGGCAAAGCATGCCGACAGGAGACCTTTTGATCCATATCTAGGTCGGATGCAAAAAAAAAAAAAAAAAAAAAAAAAAAAAAAAAAAAAATCATATTAATAATAAATTAAAACTATAACAATGTAAATAACAATTAAAATACATAAATAAATGCATTGGTATAGTTGAATAACAAACAAACAGGTAAATAGTAAATGATAATAAATTGACATATAACTAATAATAAATGAAAATCAGACAGACAAATTATAACAAAACAAAAACAAATAATATAACATAAATTATAATAATTACAGCATCTTACTTAGGTATTTATCTAAATGATTCTTAAAGCTTCGAACTGAACTACATTGCACTACCTGTGCAGGAAGTTTATTCCATTCATTAACTACACGGTTGGCAAAGTTGTTTCTACCTACTTCCAAATTGAATCTATTTCCGGACAGTTTGAGACCATTGTTTCTTGTCTGATTCTCATTCAATGTGAAAATTTTGTCACTTTTGATGTTGTCAATTCCTTTTAAAATCTTAAAGACCTGTATCAAGTCACCTCTGAGTCTACGCTTTTTTAGGGAAAACAGATTTATGTGCTTAAGTCGATTTTCGTATGATTTATTTTTGATATTTGGAATCAGTTTTGTGGCTCGCCGTTGTACCTTTTCCAGTCTGTCAATGTCTTTAATGAGATTCGGTGACCATACGGAAACAGCATATTCCAAATGTGGACGAACTAACGATTTATATAGCTTGTTAATGAGTGATGGACTTTTGAAATCAAAAGATCGCGCAATCAATCCCAGAATCTTATTTGCTTTCTCAGAGGCTGAAATACACTGCTTGGATGATTTGAGGTCGTTACTGATAATTACGCCGAGATCTTTTTCACTATCTACTTTTGTTAACGAATTTCCAAATAACTTGTAATCGTACTTACTGTTATTTTTACCTATGTGCATTACCTTGCATTTACTTGTGTTAAATTTCATTAGCCACTTTTCAGACCATTGCTGTAATTGATCTAAATCTTCTTGAATATCTAATTGGTTTGAGTGATCATTTGCCACTCCGCACAGTTTTGTATCATCAGCAAATTTGGAAACAGTAGATTTTAGTCCATTGTCTATATCATTTATATATACTATGAATAGAAGTGGCCCAAGAACGGAACCCTGAGGAACTCCACTTGCAACATTTTTCCATCCAGAAGTTTTTCCATTTAAAACAACTCTCTGTTTTCGACCTTTCAACCAATTACTAGTCCAACCTAATAGGCTACCACTTATTCCATGCAAAGCTAATTTAGTAAGTAGTCTTTCGTGTGGGACGGTATCAAAAGCTTTTGCAAAGTCTAGATATATTAAATCTATATTGTTTCTTTTGTCATAATTCGAGATAACTGTGTTGTAGAATTCGAGTAAGTTAGTCACGCAAGAACGTTTCCGTCTGAAACCATGCTGGCTATCATTTATCAAACGGTTACTTTCTAAATGATATTCGATATCATCTCTGATGATAGTTTCCATTATTTTTCCTACGATCGAAGTCAAACTTATAGGCCTATAGTTATTTGGTTTCTTTTTGTCACCTTTTTTGAATATGGGAGTAACGTTAGCTAGCTTCCATTCTCTTGGGACATCTCCGGATATGATGGATTTCTTGAAAATAATTTCTAATGGAACAACAATCTCATTTTTCATTTCCTTTAAGATTCTTGGATGCCAACCGTCAGGCCCTGGTGTTTTGTTAACTTTGAGTTTGTCTATACACCTTTTAATTTTTTCTTTTGTTATATTTACCGTAGTGAGTAAGTTTACCCCAGACTTTTCACAGGTTTCAGTTTGGAATTCACTTTGAGGTGTTTCGTTTACGAATACCGAGCTAAAATAATTGTTTAAGAGATTACACATTCCTTCATTTGAATATTCAAGTTGACCGTCAGCAGATAATAGTGGACCAATGTGATTCCTAACAACCTTTTTATCTCTAATGTAACTATAGAATTCTTTGGGATTCTCTTTGGATTTCTCAGCGATGTTCATTTCGTATTGTCGTTTTCTTTTTCTTATTGTCTTTTTTAAATCTCTCTGTATTGATACATAACTTTCATAGTCATTAGATGCACCCGAGCACTTATATTTCTTATAAGCCTGTCTCTTTTTAGCAATACTTTTTTCAGTTTCTTTGTCGAGCCACTTTGGGCGAGCCTGATTTGGGGGACGTCTGTCCTTAAAAGGAATGTAAGTTTGAATCATCTTAGTGAGCGTATTTTGAAATATTTCCCACATCTGATCTACAGGCCTTTCGTTTAATTTTTCCTCCCAATCTGTAAGCTGAAGCTCCTGACGTAGTTCTATGAACTGAGCTTTACTGAAATCGGGTATTTTAGAAGCACAAGTATCTATTCTAAAATTGTTTAGGAGTTTGAATCTGACTAAGTTGTGATCGCTATTTGCAACAGATTCACCGACTTCTACATCAGTTGCCATGCTTTCGCGGCTAGTGATCAATAAATCGAGTATGTTTCCATATCTTGTGGGCTCTTTTACATGCTGAATTAAGTAATTGTCACCAAGAAAATCAATCAAGCGACTACCTATATGGCCATGTTCAAGGGTCATCCAATCAATGTCAGTAAAATTGAAATCACCCATTATCAATAAATCCCGGTTGCAGAAACTAGACAGTTCTTGAAATAACAGTTTGTCGTCTGCTAATGATAATGTCTTTGGCCTATATATTACACCTATATTCATTTTTTGTCCATTTGTTTGGGTTAACTCAACCCACAAACTGTCATATGCATCCTGTTTCACTTTCTCTAAAACACAAGCATGAACATTGTTTTTAACGTACAGTAGAACACCCCCACCTTTCTTGTGGTTTCTATCCTGATGAAAGTGTTTAAATCCCGCAATATTAAATTCAGCTTCGAACTCTGTACCATTTAACCATGTCTCAGTTATTCCTATCATATCGAGATTTTCGCTTTTGACATACGCCTGTATTTCTTGAAATTTGTTCCTAATACTACGAGCATTAAAGTACATAGTTTTAAGAAACTCCTGATTATTTGACCATATTTCATTCTGAACCTATCTCACAAAGTAAACACAACTGAACGCGTAAATACAAACACGAAAACACAAGCAATTGAAACATAAGTGTGCGACCATTCTGACCGGTCGATAGTAAAGTCGCTATTATTACAGTCGCTGTTATAATGCGGTCGCCATTAGGACAGTCGCCGTTTTGAAAGTCGCTCACCTGATTACGTCGCCCTTATGAAGTCGCTATTATGACTGTCGCTGTTTTGACAGTCGCTATCCGGCCCGGATCCCGGCTCAGCTAGACACCGCAATTGGGAGTCATGGTTGGATTAACCACTCACGAATCACTAGGAATCTATCGCCAAACGCCCTGGAATTAAAGACCAACATTAAGCGTTCCCCTGCTAGACGAGTAGTCGTTTTTAAATTGTAACCTTTTGTGAATCGTACTTGACCCAGGCTTAGAGATACCATAAATGGAGTGATCTAGTTCAAGTGTAATTGAGTCAGAACATGGATATATCTTCGACAAAGGAGAATTGCAACATTCATACATTATTATATTCATGGCTTTGTGATATTTGTGTTAGATAATATCAGGAAGCCATGAAAATTAATATATCAGTGTTACAATTCTCCGTTGTTGAAGATGCGAGTTGAATGATGTAGTGGCACATGAGTGAGATTAAACTGTAACCCAGTATAGGAGAAAATAAGAGCAAAAGGACAGAGATATCTGTATATTTCGATCAACCAACTGTAGTCTTCTTCAGCAGATGTAGTATGGATACCTAGAACCACCCTCGGTGTGTGTGTGAGAGTGGAAGACAAGTTTGTAGGAAAATGAAATGATAGGCTTTTTTAAACGGGGGCTGTTGCCACTGAGTACTTTTAAAGAACATTTATTTGGGCTTGTGTCATGGCTTAGGAGGTATGTGACAAGAGACTTGAAAATTGAGGCTTCCATCTATATCAATCAAAAAAGGAGAAACTAAATTGAAAAGATGTAGTACGATAGAAAGTTGGAGATGAGACTTTCCTCGTTCCTGTGTTGCACTTTATTATTTTGTATATATTCTTCTTCTACATTCACTGTATCTATCTGCTGAAGAGGACCGCAGTCAGTTGGTCGAAATATTCAGATCTCTCTGTACATTTGTTCTTATTTTCTCTTATAGTGGGTTACTATCTGATAGGAAAGCATCTTTCCTAATGGCAAACACACACACACACACACACACACACACACACACACACACATACACACACAACATTCATACATTATTATATTCATGGTTTTGTGATATTTGTGTTAGTGGTAGAATTCCCGACCGCCACTACGGTGGTCCGGGTTCGAATCCCGCCTAGGGCTGAAATAAATTAAATATCGCTGCGCTGCGAGTCGTTACTCCAACTCTCGTGGGCGGGCAGTTGGGTGTGTGTGTGCGTGTAAGTTCACAGCATTACCCATAGATCGGTCATGTATGAGCTCTGGACTCTCTTCCGGGAAGGAAATGCTGTCGATCACGAGTCCAGCACGTGACCCAAGACTAAGGTGGTGAATCACACACACGGCTCGACAGTGCAGTGCTACTGTTCGCAATCGCTACTCCAGTGGTTCAAGTTCGATTCCCTCGTAGGGCTAAAATGATTTCGACATCGCTGCACTGCGAGCCGGCTCTCCATCTCTTTTGGGCAAGGAGTTGAGTGTGTGTGTCATAAATCGGTCATATATGAGCTGAGCTCTCATCCGGGAGGGTAATAGCTGTCGATCATGAATCCAACAGGTGACCCAAGACCATGGTGAATCACACACACACACACACACTCGCGCGCGCGCGTGGTGGTAGGGTTTGCGGCCGCCACTACGGCGGTCCGGGTTCGAATCCCCCCCAGGGTTGAAATTTCAGTGTAGCTGCGCTGCGAGTCGTTATTTCAACTCTCATGGGCGGGGAGTTGTGTGTGTGCGTGTAAGGTCACAGCAGTACCCATAGATCGGTCATACATGAGCTCTGAGCTCTCATCCGGGAGGGTAATAGCTGTCGATCACGAGCCCAGCAGGTGACCCAAAATCATGGTGAATCACACACACACACATACGCACATAAATGACTCGGTGGCGCGGTTGGTAGACTCCAACTGTCACTACGGCGGTCCGAGTTCGAATCCCACCCAGAGCTGAAATAATTTCAGTATCGCTGCGCTTCGAGTCGTTACTCTAACTCTCGTGGGCGGGGAGTTGTGTGTGTGTGTGTGCGTGTAAGGTCCCTCTCTTCCAGGAAGGAAATAGTTGTCGATCACGAGTCCAACACGTGATCCAAAGACCATAGTGAATACACACGTAGCTGATGCCATACCATTCCACCTCAGATTCAACCCAGTTAGTGTGGTGATCAAAATTGGCCTTGAATTGGAATAGGCCCCTCAGTACCAAGATCTTAATATTTATTTGAAAGAAATGGAATAGAATCACGTTTGAATTTTAGTATTCATGGGGTAGTAGACACCCCGAGATAGGAAGCGTGGAAGAGGGAGACCAGACAGAAGGTGGAGAGACGAGATCGAGAAGTTTGCAGGAGTGACGTGGCAGAGGATGACGGAGTCGTGTGAATCATGGAATGCTATGAAGGAGGCCTTTGTTCAGCAGTGGACTCGGGATGGCTGATTTGATTTGATTTATGGGGGAAATGTAAAAATTAGGCATGGATATTTCAAACGTGATAATTACTAATAGAATTAGTCATGGATCATTTCTCTCCAGAGTAATACTGGAGTCAGTGGCTTTTAACTGTTTACATCCTTTTTTCAAATCGCAAGCAGCCCCGTAAGGACCAATAGGTCTGTTGCTGTTTGCATCTTTGTATTCCTTTGAGGAGGTTGGAGTATATGGCGAGGTCAAGTCGTGACCTGGGTCATGGCTGTCCCACGTGACTTTCCCTGCTTTAGAATGCACACATTAATGGTATTAACCGGTCCTTCTTCTGTATACCTGTAGCGTTTGTGTGAAGAAAGGTCTTACCCTCAACCCTTTGCTTTTCGCCCGCGTTTTTTCTTCACATTCGTGACTAGCAGTTTGGTGAAAATGGGCACAGTGGTGTTGAGAAGGACATAGGCATGTTTTTAGATTGTTTGCAGTCTTCTCTCATTTCTCTTGCAGGGGGGCATCGGAGATCCTTATACTTAGCACTTCACAAGAGCTGATCAACCACCATGCCGCCACTTCCTAAGGAAACAGACAAAGAGTCAGCGATGGTCGAGGAGGAGCTTGTGAGATCGACGGCATCAACCTTGGAGCTCGGGAAGGAGGTCGAGGCGGGCCTGGACAGCGTCTTCGCCTCCATCGGGTTTGGCGTGTGGCACCTGGCTGGCATTGGCACCAACGTCATGGGTGAGGTCAACGGCCCTTAGTCGTGATTAGGAATAGATTCAGACGAGAGTATCGGTGTCACTATGTAAACAATATACGCTCGACTAGTATGGCCGTTTAAGACGAAAGTGTTGGAAAGGTAGTGTGAAAAATAAAAGATTTTGTTTCTTTTTCTGTTTATTTCCAACATAATAAGTTTTTCAAACCTTTATGAGTAAATACAAAGAAAGTTCAAATACAATTGGAAACCACACCCAGACACGTTCTTGTAGAAGTATATTTTAGTCACACGAAGTTAATTTAATTCACAAGTTCCTGTAGACCTAGGTCAACCCCCTAACTTTCTGACTCTCTCGCTATCCTGTCTGTCCTATGATTAAGTAGATTCATTGAGTTACCCATGTCTGTATGTTCTTCCATTCTACTTCATAACTGACTTTGTACCTTTTACTCTGTCATCAATGACTTTATCATAATATGATCTATGATACTTTATTTCTGATTAGTTTATCTGATCCTCGTTATACTTTATATTTTATTCTAGCTTCTGATTTTGGCATTCTGAGATCTGCATCTTCCTCATACATCTTTTACCACAGCTTATCGTCCTGCCGAGTGATTACCCAGCGTGTTATCAGTCCCGATATGACTTGTTCCTTCGCGTTCCTTCACACCTTTCTTATCTCTGGGACCCGTATTTCTTAGTGCGGGTTTCTCTATTTTATCCTACAATACACTACAATACAATAAGAGTATCGTTGATCTGGGGGTATTCTGAGGATCTCAGCTATTTTTTAGTATTCTAACCTAACTTAATCTAACCAAATTTCGTTTAACCAAAGTGTTCAGAAGGCTCCGGAAAAAACGGCGAAATGAATGTTCAAGGTGCTGTAATCCATTGTCATCCTCGAGTTTGGTGGAGCTGATAACACTGTTTCCAGATTACATTCACAACCTCAGTCACCATGACACACCTATAAACTCCACTTGCTCTACAAACGACTTTACCAAGCCGGATTAAACCATGCGATAACCGAATCCATTTATTAATTGATTTATTCCACTATTTATTTAGTTATTCTATTTACTAATTAATTAGTAAATTTATTTATTTTTCATTCAACTCGCAAGGTTACATTTACATTCTAGGACATTCTTAATGTTAGATCTTGCTTGCCCAAAGACAGCCCAGACTAATATAAACTTGCGTCAACTTCCACAGTCAGCCTGATCGTGGCCATGTGCACTGCCGGGTCAGCCTTCATGTCACCCACGCTTCCCTTCCGCTGCGCTCCCGGCAACGCCTCCGTCAGGTAAGTGTTCCGGCCTCCCTTCACATCGCAGGTAATTAATCTTACTCTTATTTAGACTCTTTCCACTGAAGTTAGATTTTTTTTTCTCTCGATTAGAGAGGCAATCCGAAAGGAACCCCATACACGGTGTAATCTGGTCTTGAGGGCGCCGGACGGATATGGTCGAATCCGAGTAGCTTGGATCATTTATGTATTGACTTTGGTTTGTCCAACTAATGTAAGGCGGCAGGCAGACGAATTCCCTCCGCCCACGGACGATTTCTTTCAAGGAACAACGGGCCTCCTTACACGGGCCTCCTTACCCAAGAGAAGCCCCTATGAGGCCCATCGAAAAGAACGACTCTTTCATCGCGGGACCACAGCTGCAGGGACCACCACGGATCAGAAGGTCACCTAGTGACCTCCTTCTCCATACATCGTTCAAGATCACCAAACAAACATGAGAACTCGCTCAATCCAGGGTCAGAGTTCACACCTACGGCTCTGGCCCCCTCTTGCACCTCAAGACATTCTATTGGCTACCCTTCTCGGGGGGCACGCCCATTTTTTCATATAATTGGCTGCCTTCTTATGGCCACGTCCATTTTTTAATTAGATTAAGTTTAGCTAGGAAAATCTGGCACCTCTAAAAGTTGACTTCGGAGCTGCCAGGCCAAGATTGTATCAGATCAGGCTCACCCCAATAAACCGGAAGAAACCCATCCGCGTTTTCCACCAAAACCCCCTCCAACAAGTGGTGGCAGCGGTGGGATTTCGAACTCTACATACGAAGGCAAGACTAACTCTACAGCCGTGATAGAACTCTACGATCGAACTCTACGATAGAACTCTACGATCGAACTCTACAGCCGTGAACATTGAAGCAGCAAGTGGATTCGAACTCTAATCCATATCTACAAGCAACCAGCGAAAGCACGCTAAGCACCGACGTCTAGCCCATCGCCAATCAACCCACGCGACACCGACGAATACTCGAGCTTCGCCATCCCCACCAAACCAGCTGCTCAACAGACTTCCATTCTCCACCACGCCCTCCAACTCGAGCGACGAGAGCTTCACCACTACAACCAGCTGCCCATCGAGCGACGAGAGACTCCGTCACTGACAGCCAGCTGCACATCGACGAGATACCTTCCGCAGCTGCCTGCCTGACCGACCGACCTTCGCCGCTGTTTCCAGCTGCTCAACAGCTACGTCAAGAAGACACGTATAGCTCCTACAAGCCCCTTCTTTTATTTTTCTTTTCTCAAAGTAATACTTGGGATTTGTATACAGTGCTCCTTTACCCATACATTCTGATATTTCAACAGAGCACTAACCTTTACCTACATTACAGCACTTCCCGTGAACGCAGGATCCTCTCACAACTCCCCATCACCCTTTCCTCCATCACCCTGTGCGCGACCGCAACCGCCCATCACCCGTTCCCTCCATACGTCAACTTGGGTAAGTAGATATATTTCCGTTTTATAAGTCCACCTAGTGCAACAGGATCTCTTTAAAAAAAAAATTCGTAAATGCAACATAGTGACCACCACCCTTACACAATAAAAAACAGACCCGTTACACGTAGCCAATCGGCACAGATCCCGCAAGACATGGATGACCAACAACAACAACAACAACAACAACCACAACATCAACAGGCTAGCTCCTCGGGACAAGGTGCAACTGCCGCGCCTACCCAAAATTTAGTTACTCTCATAAAAGACAAATCGACCCTCCCTTTGTTTAATGGTAAGAATATATCAGTGCACAATTTCCTGACAGAAGTGGACGCTGAAATTGCACGTAGAGGCGCCACAGATGATAAAACAAAAATATCCATATTGACGTCTAGGATCGACAAACATAATACACGCAGACGCCTTCCTCGAAATAGACACATACGCAGAATTCGTGGACGAGTTCAAGAAGGCCTTTGATATTTTTGAACTGCTTGGTGCCTTCTCAACCATTTATTCTGTAGGGAAAGAGTTAAATCACCCACCTTACCAACCTAAGGATCAAGCAGTGAGTGTAGCAACCTCCGTGAAAACCAAATTGAGAGAAGATCTGGTTAACAGTCAATGGGTAACAAACGGCATGATGAGTGTGGAATATGTCGTATCCATGGTAGCCTACCTTGTTTTCCTTTCTAAATTGTACCCAGAGACGTTGCGACGAGTAGGCACCTCCGCCTTCAAACCTGATGTCAAATTAGCGAGATTCGCTAGACAATTTCCTGACTCGGACAAGGCGACCGAGGAAATAGAAAGCCAGACTACACCTATTACACGAAACCACATGATAGCCCAGGTAACACAGGCCACTCCCCCTATCACGAGATCAAGACATACATCTCGCACACGTCATCAGTCACGTCACAGGTCCCCCTCAAGGACACGGAAGTTTTGCAACTATTGCCGGAAAGTAGGACACACCGACGATATATGTTATCGCCAATTCCCCACAACGCCCAACAAACACTGCAGTTATCATGGAAGATGCTTTCACTCATCAGACAGATGTAGAGTCTTACGTTCACAATCCCCACACAACCGAGGATCCACCCACTCTGCCAGGTATTCACGTAACTCATCCCCGACATACTCGCGTCATGCATCTCCTGTGAGACATGCACGCCACTCCTCCCCTGCTAACCTGTCACATAACTCATCATCTACCTGACTCCTCAGTAAGAAACCGAAAGGCCTGTCAAGATCAGATAACCCTTACACTGACATACATACGTCCATGTTGCCAATTCACACACTTAACGTATCAGATACATCTCCTACATTAACCTTCAACGCCACGACTGGAAAAACCAAATTGAAAGTTTTTCTTGACACAGGTTCCCCAGTGAACATTATGTCTGTGAATAGCTTTCAGAAACTGCGCACCCAAACAAAGCGAGTGACTATTCTAGAACCACCAGATGTCAATTTGTGCAATGTGGATGGGATTCCCTTCCCCATCGTTGGAAATTTTTCTTTAGACATTAGCTTCAAGAACGAGTGCCCATCCATTACAGTTCCTACTTATGTAGCAGATGTTCATTTCCCTGCTGATGTCCTCATAGGCTTAAACTTGATGAAGCAGCATAACATTATCATATATCCTGCTCAGCATGGCATCATTTATGCAAACCATTTCCTCCCAGCATTGCCTTCAGCAATTTCCCCTACAGTCAACCACCTCAAGGTGACCGAACAGGAAAAGCCCAAGTTAATTTCAAGTAATTTTAGCCAAAATAGTCAAACCAACTCTGTTAATGACGACACCTACAAACAGACACATGCACATGACTCTCAACCCTCCATTCCATTACCAACGGTAGGAAGATGTTCTAAGCGTAACAGGCGCGCGCTATCCTCTCATAGGTCTAAATCTGCTAAGAGACAGACAAAACAACAAGTGAAAGCCAGTGATCTTTTACCAGCGGAAGCAAATTTCTTGCCCCTCTTAGAGGAATTCAACACACAATCCGCACCAGTCTCTCAAGTGTTATCGACTTTCCGACATTCTCACGCAGTACTTATCAGTCCAAAGACACTGTTCCCTCGTGAGTACACACGCATACATATACGAGTTTTCCAAGCACCCGACACCGATGTACTCTGTATGCCAGAAACTTGCCGCGTAAAGGGTATCTCTCTGTTCTCAGCCATCAGCTCTACTTCCAGAAGAGGTCACACTTGCATTATTATTGCAAATAATAGTAACGCCCCCCTCCACCTCACAGTTGGCACAAACATCTGTGATTTCCAAATTTACCCTTCACGTATCAAAATCATGGATAACGAGCTCCCAACTTCTCAAGTTTGTACCACAGTTCCCAATGTGCAAGCAGCACAGGAACCTATTAACGCATCTCACCTTAACTCAATTGATTTCCCTGATGCACAAGCAGACTTGCTTGCACTTTGCAACAAGTTCAGACAGACCATTGCAACGGAAGGTGAACCCCTTGGAGTCATTAATAGAATTCATCATCATATACCCCTTCGTGAGAACTCTAAACCATGTTACATTCCCGCATACAGACTACCGCACTCTAAACGCATGATAGTGGATTCACTGATTAAAGACATGATTGCACAGGACGTGATTGAAACGTCAATTAGCGAATGGAATTTTCCACTCTTTGTAGTGCCAAAGCAGGACGGGTCTTTTCGACCTGTAGTGGATTTCAGAGAGTTAAATAAACTCATCATTCCTGACCGACACCCTATTCCCCTGCTAAACGACCTCCTCCACTCTGTTGGTGAAAACAATGTAATTTTCACCACCTTAGACCTTATGTCGGGATATTTCCAGATCCCCCTTGCTCCAGAGTCGAGGCCTCTGACAACTTTTAGCACACCCACAGGACACTATCAATTTAAACGACTCGCCATGGGTCTCATTTCAGCCCCCTTCAGTATTCACACGCCTCATGCATCAAGTACTTAATGGTCTCATTGGTGATTCTGTTTTCATGTATCTTGACGATGTCATAATAGCTTCCAAATCCATTGACGAACATCTACACACTCTACACAATGTGTTCTCGCGGCTAGAACAAGCAGGTCTCAAATTGAAGCTTAAGAAGTGTTCCTTCCTTCAGAAGGAAATACGTTTCTTAGGACACGTCCTAAATTCCAAAGGAATATTAACTTCGCAGGACAAGGTCAAGGCAGTCACTGAATTCCCACGTTCTACTTCCGTAGATCATGTACGTTCATTCCTTGGTCTATCAGGATTTTACAGATGTTACATTCAAGGTTACGCTAGTGTAGCAGCACCTTTGACGTCACTTCTTAAGAAAGACATACCTTTCATTTGGACACCTGACCAAGAGAAAGCCTTTACTGACTTAAAGAAAGCCTTAACCACGGCTCCTGTCCTTGCATTCCCAGACCACAAGCTTCCCTTCACAATTTACACAGATGCCTCATATTCCGGTTTAGGCGCTGTTCTCATGCAAGAACACAACTCAAAACTCAGACCTATTGCTTATGCGAGCCGCACTCTTAACAAGCACGAACGTAATTACTCAGTCACAGAAATAGAAGCCTTAGCAATGATATACGCCCTCAAGCATTTCAAAGACATTATCCTCGGATACGAAATACACATATACACAGACCATCAACCAATCTTACATTTGTTTAAAGGGAAAAATCTATCAGGAAAACTTGCCCGATGGTTTCTCACCATCCAAGAGTACATGCCTACCTTCCATTTTGTCCATGGAAAAGCAAATCCGGTGGCAGACGCTCTTAGTCGACACATTGCAACCGTTATTCCAGTCCCTATTTCAACTAACATTACACAAGCACGCATAGCAGCAGCTCAGAGATCAGACCCTCTTTGGAAACGTGTCATATATTTCCTCGAATCTGCAGACACAGGTGACACTGACAATTTCCCCCCAGACATTGACAACTACACACTAGTTGATGACATTCTCTATCATAAAACAACATTAACAAACAAACAGGAACCCAACAGATCGGTCCTCCAACTAGTAGTTCCTACAGAGCTCATTCCAGAAGTTTTAAAACTTATACACGATTCCCCGATTGCTGCACATCCTGGCAAAGACAAATGTGTTACTCAGGCTAGACTACATTATTTTTGGTTAACAATGCGTAAGGACATACACAACCACATCGACTCCTGTCATTCTTGTGCGAGTCACAAAGGTCACATTAGCGGTCATGTTCCAATTCTAAATTACCCTACACCTTCAAAACCCTTCGACACAGTAGCTGTCGATCTTCTTAAGTTACCTCTTACGCCCAATGGAAACAAATACCTTTTTGTCTGTGTCGACTATTTTTCTAGATTCTGTATTCTTGCACCCTTACCAGACAAGACAGCACAGCACGTTGCAAAGACAATTATTGACAACCTCATATGCCCATTTACGACACCCAAAACTCTAATCTCTGACAACGGCAGCGAGTTCAACAATGAGATTCTTTCGAACATTTGCGAGTATTTCCAAATCAATAAATGTAATAGTACTGCTTATCACCCTAGTTCAAATGGCCTCGTTGAGCGCCAAAACAGAAAGATTCTCAATGTTATCAGACATCTTGCTTCTGACATTCAACCTTCCTGGGATGAACATGTTCCCATGATTCAAGCGTGTCTAAATTCTGCAATAAATAAATCAATATCAGAGTCACCCCATTTTGTTCTTTTTGGTTCAGACAAACAGCTCCCTTATGATCTTCTCCTTTCAGATCTACCTCCAATCTATAATTTCAATGACCTTGTGAAGGTTAAATTAGCAAATATTAATCACCTTTTCAAAAGAATACATAATTCTCTCCATCTAACGAAGGACGAAATGGTCCGTTTGCACAACAAATCAGCCAGAACTGACACCTTTGATATTGGAGACATTGTTTACACTCTTAACCACACACCTACCTCTAAGCTTTCAGCAAAATTCTCGGGTCCCTATCGTATCCTTGACCACGAATCCAACAATAAAGTAAAGGCACTCAGTTTGCAAACTAGGACAGAGACTCTGTTGCATAAAGATCACATAAAAAAGGTTCCTCGTGGCTTAGACATAGAAGATGTTAATTCCCCAACTACCTCAATTCAGGATAGAGACGACAACTCACGAACCGTCTCGCAAAATTCGCCAGTACCATTTTTCCATTATAATCTACGTAACAGAGCCACACCTTCATAAATGTATATTCCTTGTATAGGTGAACGGAAACTATATCTACTTTCCAATATTCTTAATTTTAAGCTCTCTTGTTTTTCATATATTTTATTCTTGTATATAATCCTAATGCCAAGGCCGTGTTAAGGACCTTGCCTTGTGTTTTGTTCTTGTTTCTCTGTGTGTACAGTCACCGGGACGGTGACAATAGCGGGGCTGAGCATTGTAAGGCGGCAGGCAGACGAATTCCTTCCGCCCACGGAAGATTTCTTTCAAGGAACAACGGGCCTCCTTACACGGGCCTCCTTACCCAAGAGAAGCCCCTATGAGGCCCATCGAAAAGAACGACTCTTTCATCGCGGGACCACAGCTGCAGGGACCACCACGGATCAGAAGGTCACCTAGTGACCTCCTTCTCCATACATCTTTCAAGATCACCAAACAAACATGAGAACTCGCTCAATCCAGGGTCAGAGTTCACACCTACGGCTCTGGCCCCCTCTTGCACCTCAAGACATTCTATTGGCTACCCTTCTCGGGGGGCACGCCCATTTTTTCATATAATTGGCTGCCTTCTTGTGGCCACGTCCATTTTTTAATTAGATTAAGTTTAGCTAGGAAAATCTGGCACCTCTAAAAGTTGACTTCGGAGCTGCCAGGCCAAGATTGTATCAGATCAGGCTCACCCCAATAAACCGGAAGAAACCCATCCGCGTTTTCCACCAAAACCCCCTCCAACACTAACACACACGATCCAGTCTGGTCGGATCCGACCAGATCTGTCCGGCGGCCTCATGACCAGATCGTA
>NC_134787.1:51049808-51057308 GCF_046742065.1 Oratosquilla oratoria
GAAATGATGCAGGTAAGCACTCCTCCGAGGTGTTGGACTACGTACTGGACTCGTGATAGTTTAGGTAGCGGGGCAGAGCGGTCCAGACCAACAGAAAACAAAGTCTCATATAGTGAACCCAACTCAGATGTTCAAGAAATCCCAGAAATTACCAATTCATCAACTTCCAACGAAGCTTTGCTAATTGTGGAAGATGGCGTAATAAAATCGACATTATTACACTCCAGAGCAATTAACAGGGTACAGTGCAGTTGAAAGGAGTCACGTAGACCTGTTACCCTCCCGGTAATAGGTGTTCCACCTATAAGTAATGCTGTGACATGACGAACATCACACTCCCGTCCCCTTGTCCAAGGGGGACAGTAATGGGTTGCAATATTAGGGGAAGATTTTTCACACCTATTTGTTTTCCCTTTTATCTTGGCTTCTTGTCTATAAAATGGTCAATAACTGACACCCGCCCATTGCTCGTGTTAGAGACAATGTGGCAAGATACAGCATCTCCACAGCAGGGCCCCACAGCCGAAGCTGGGTTACATCCGCCGACTCATTTTATAACGACCCTCTCCCCTCATCCGCTCACGAATAATTAGAGAAGACAAGGGAAAATCTTGTCTGGCAATTTATCATCCCTTCACAGCCATTCATACCTATATCTTGCCCTCTCTCTTCCCTGCTTGACAGACACTCCCCTTTCAACCAAGGCTTCCTCCACCCCATCTATTTATCCCATTATCGGTCTTCTCCTCAATTTCACTCCACCCACCTCTACCTTTCATATATATTTTTTTTTCTTTCTTCACTCTTTCCATGTGCTCAAACCATCCCACAGTTTTTCGATCAACCCTAACTGCTAGCTCTTTCCATCCCCGGCCTCCGCCTCACCTCCTCATTTCTCACTCTACCCATCCTCGTAACCCCCACCATACCTCTTACACAGTTAAGCTCCTCGTTTCTGCCTCCTTTAACTTGCAAGCGTCTGTAATTAACCCTTCGTATTTTGTATAGAATATACTACAATGTATGAAATTATATTTGTATAGAAATACATAAGGTTTTAACCTATGCCATAATTATGAACACTTCCCCAGTTTTGTAAACGGGGCTAATATGCCTGATGTACCATGTTGTTAGATTAGGTAACGACAGAAGAAAAAAAAAGTTTGAAAAACCAATGATTTAAAAAAAATGTTCCTTCGCACGGCGGGGTTCTCATCTCACCACAGGCGACCAAGTCAGGGAAGGAGAAGACGATGAACAGGAGGAAGAGGAACCCAGTTGTACAGCTGGCCAAGGACTTCGTCGAGGTCCTCATCCAGTTCTTCGCGACCCCCGCCATGAGGCTCATCACGCTGGTCATGCCCTGCATCTGGTTCCTGCAGCAGTTGACCTACCTCGGGGTCATGATCAACGCAAACAACTTCAGCAGGTTTGTGCACTGGTTTGTCTTGTGGTGGGGATAAGGATGTCGCTACCAAGTACCTCCTACATAGTTAAATATAATTAGATAGGGATAGGGAAGAGCGAGGTGGGCTGAGGATTCTCTCTCTCTCTCTCTCTCTCTCTCTCTCTCTCTCTCTCTCTCTCTCTCTCTCTCTCTCTCTCTCTCTCTCTCTCTCTCTCTCTCTCTCTCTCTCTCTCTCTTCAAAGAGTCAAATCATGATTTTACTCAGCCAGCCTTCAAGGAGGAAACAAACCATTGGTTCTTGCATGCATAGATTAGGCTCTGCATTTTACTGACCACACGAAAATAGAGATGATCAGAAGCAGATGTATTTGCAAATTGCCCAAGACAGCTACAAAATCAGAATGGTATAGATAGGAATTTAAAGAAAAGAAATAGATAAACATCTACATGTATGTATTATACACATACAAAACTTTTGAACATGCATACATACATACATGGACATCTGCATAGGATTCCAATTTATTACTATAGGCTTGTTTGATAAAAGATAGCCACGCTCTATGGCAACGCCTACAGTCGATGTTGTTATCATAGATTATGTTTAAACTTTCTCAGGCAGGATGAGACAGAGTATAATTATGTGAATTTAGTACTAGTTGGAGTCTGCACATTCCATGACACAGGTGATCTTTGCCGGAATTGAATCGGCAAAGGGACTGTTCGAAAGAAAGGGGAAAAAAAAAATCGAAAAATTCCAGATCGCCAGGACTCTTCGACAAACTCCCTTTCCTCCGCTGCTTCTTCTTCTTCTTCTTCTTTTCTTCTTTTTCTCCTCCTCCTCCTCCTCCTCCTCATCTTCTTTTTTCCAAATGTTTGGCACCTTTCCTGTAATTTGTACAATCATCCTCTTCTTTCTGGACAGTGCCAACCCGTTCGTCTATGTGGCACTGATCAGCTCGATAGAAGTGCCATCCATGCTGACAGCCACCAAGCTGACAGACCGCTTCGGGCGTCGTCCCGTCATGACACTCGGCTTCCTCATCTCCGGCTGCTGCAATCTGGCAGTCCCCTTCATCCCGGCAGGTAAAAAAAAAAGTGTTGAATTAAAAATAGATAGATAATTAGATAAGTTAGATAAGTAATAGATAGTTAAGTAAATAAATAGATAAATGAATACATAAGGAAATAAATTAATAAGATAAAGACTTAAGGAAATATGTTAGGTAGAATAAAGTAATAGATGAATTAATAATTGAATAAGGAAATATATTAAAGATAGGTGATTAAATAGGTAAATATATAAATGAATGAGGACATATATTTGGTAAATTAATTATAAGTGAATAAGTTTCAGATGGAGGAGTAGATAAATAAATAGATAAACAAATAGATAAATAGAAAATAGAAATAAAAGGAGAAAGGTAAAACAAAAGCACCAAAGTGACCGAGTCATCTTGATGTTTCTGTGTAGCAAGTTCATGGCGGCTTGAAGTACACATATACCAATTCAACACCAAGACCAATCATCAGTTTCAAAATGTTTCTATATGGAAAGGTCAAGACTAGAAATAAAGATACAACCTTTGTCATCATTTATCTTAACGCTTCTCTGTGCCAGTTTTATGATTTAAAAAAGAGGGGAGAATTGCGCATTTGATATCAAGTCCTTCATCAGTTATTGTCATATTTGTATCGCCATGACACGTGATGTAAAATGATTCATTGTGCATGACCATTGTGAGCCGGTGATAGATGCAATGAATAGATTGACTGATTCAGGATTTCTATCTTTCGATGGACAGATCTTCGGTGGTTGCAGTGGACTGCAGTGTTGTCCGGCTTTCTATCCATTGCTGGAGCAATACAGGTAAAAGATATACACACACACAGACAAACACACACACACAGACACACACACAGACACACACACACACACACACACACACACACACATGTATATATGTTATTTTACACAAATTTTCCCTGACAGCTCCCGGTTAGGATGTGAATCAAGCGAAAACGTGCGTGAACGACAAATAAAAAAATCGGGAGGAAAATGTATAGACTATTGAGATCTGTTCCATGAAAGGGATTGGGGTGAACTGGGAGTATTCCATGTTCAAAAAGTGTTCAACTAACAGTGCTACTAGCAGAAAGAACCAACGACGGGTACCTACAAGTGATGATCCTTCAAGACGGACGTCAGAGAAAGTGATCTCCCCGCAGTCCCGAGGGGCTGGCACTCGGTCTTTGGAGAGCTGACAACCGGCGACTGATCCCTTCCCCAGATAGATATATGGGGGGGGGGTCCGAGGGCCGTTGCCAGCCGCTTTGGGGCTGCGGGTTTGCAGTCAGTGGAACACGCGATACCTTAATTCATTGACGCCGGTGACAATAACAACAACAACAACAACTGTCTGGGTCTACTTAACAACAACAGCAGCAGCAGCAGCAGCAGCATTAACAATAAGAACAATAGGCAAAATCTACTCAATAATAACAACAGCGGCATGAGCAACAACAACAACAATAGCCTAAATGTACCCAACAACAATAGCCTAGTTCTGTCCAACAACAAGAACAACAATACCCTAAATTTACCCAACAACAACAATAGCCTAAATGTACCCAACAACAATAGCCTAGTTCTGTCCAACAACAAGAACAACAATACCCTAAATTTACCCAACAACAACAATAATAGTCTAGTTCTATCCAACAACAACAATAGCTTCTCTTTATTCCATGTCTTCAACTTTCCTGTTTCCCTGAAGGTGAACTACTTGTACCTGCCGGAGGTGTTCCCGACCATCATCCGGGCCCGCGGCGTCTCGATCTGCTCCTTGATCGGCCACATCGGCTACGGGTGCGCCCCCTTCATCGTCGAGTTCCTCGTAAGTCCTTCAAGGTTCTGCTTGTAATGTCGGGTGAGGGGGAAGGGAGGGGATGAGCAAGGGCATTACCTCCTTCCCCTTTTTTCATTTTTTTTTTTTTTTGGGGGGGATGGGGGTCGTTATCCACTTCCAAGGAGTTCATGAGGAGTGAATAAAATCGCCTCTCTCCTTTGCCAGAAAAAAGTACAAAATGCTTCATCATGTTGAAAGGGTAAAAAAAATTGAACCCTGATTGGGTGTTAATAGGAAAAAAAGTGAGAAGGTAACTGGACATGGTCGCCTTCAGCCATTTTTTAATAAAGAAAAAAAAGGAAAGTCAAAATTTCTTGAAGAAAGGAAAATCAAAATTCAAGATTCTGGGAGATACTGATTAAAAAATTGTCTTTTTGTTCCAAGGTCAATGAACACCAGCTAAGGGTCTTCCTTCCCTTCCAATTTGTCTCTCGTTCTTTTCTCTCTCTCTCTCTCTCTCTCTCTCTCTCTCTCTCTCTCTCTCTCTCTCTCTCTCTCTCTCTCTCTCTCCCTTTCTCTCTCTCTCTCTCTCTCTCTCTCTCTCTCTCTCTCTCTATATATATATATATATATATATATATATATATATATATATATATATATATATATATACATATGTATACATTGTTTTCGACCAATACATGAACCGGTCTCCTACAGGGTCAGTCCCCGACCTTACCCGCCTCCGTTGTGTTCGGAGTTTGCGGCCTCGGCATCTGCGTGCTGGTGCCCTTCCTGCCGGAGACGAACAAGCTGAAGATGTGCGACGTCGTCCAGGACGTGGAGGACCGGAGCAGGAACCAGGAAACTCTGTGGGTCTCCTGCCTTCGATCGCTCTCCTGCAGCCGCTCCTCCAAAGGAAGTCACCCGGTCAACCATCCCGACAAGGAGGATGAAACGTTGGCGCCGATGAAAGAAATGAGTTGTTGAGCCGATTTTTTTTTTTTTTTTTTTTTTTTTTTTTTTTTTTTGTGATTCATCATGGTCTTGGATCATGTGTTGAACTCGTGATCGACAGCTATAGTAGACGCAACGAGAACTGGCCACTAAGGCGGGGTTAGGGAATTTCCCGGTATTGCCACATCTCAACAGATAACACGGCCCGCACGGCTCGCCCACCCACCCACCCGCCCGCCCTCTCTCTCTCTCTCTCTCTCTCTCTCTCTCTCTCTCTCTCTCTCTCTCTCTCTCTCTCTCTCTCTCTCTCTCTCTCTCTCTCTCTCTCTGTATATATATATATATATATATATATATATATATATATATATATATATATATATATATATATATATATATTTATCCATGGCGAGAACGTGCGTGTGGATGCAATGTTTTCTGAATGCAGTGTGGGGGCGTGGCCAGAGAAGGGATAGAGTGGCAACGTCGCTCTCTCCCGCACATATGCCATGTCCACGAATCGAGGAAACGAAACCTTTGTATAGAAAACATTGCTTTGATTTATACCTCAGTGGTGGTGTGTGACAAAAAATTATAATATAATTATATGTGGCAACATTATAAAATCATAAAATAAAGTTTAAAATAAAATAGAATTATAAGATAATTATATGTGGCAACACAGGGGGAATCTCCGTGCTCCGCCCTAATGGCCAGTTTTCGATGCACCGAGTATAGTGTATATATGTGTGTGTGTGCGTGTGCGTGTGTGTTCTGGCATCGGATCACTGACCGAAAATACAAAGTATATTTTTATATAAAACTACAAATAAAGATGTTGTGTACCCTAAAACAGTCTAGGGTATGTTTTGCTAAGTATCTTGATATATAGATAGTCATCGTTACTTCCAGTGTTATTTACTGGAAACCCGCGGCCCCTCAGCCGCTGGAAACGGTCCTTAGGCCTTTTTGTATATCTCTCAGGAAATGAAAATTATCTGAACTATTGTCTGTTGTATTATTTCTATCTAACCGGTGGAGACGTGAAATAGTTGGCAAGTTGTTAGAGATTACGAGCCCAGGCTAGCAAACGAGTGCCAACCTCTCGGGGCTGCACCTCTGGATGGAGGTGAGAGTTGATGGGATTTGAAGACGAGCGGTCGGGAGATGATTCTCTCTTACGTCCATCTCCCAGGACCATCGCGATCTAAATTGTCCACATTAAATTTTGTCACATTTATTTTGAGGGGGAAAAATGTATGAATAGATAGATGTATCAAGATGGGTAACGATTAATAGACAATTTGCAAACCTTTAAAAGAATTGCTATGTACTTGGTGTGCTTCACAAGAGGGATTGGAAAGTAGATCACAATGTGTTACCAAACGGGCAGCTACTGACCGTCTCGATCCTTCCTCTCGCTTATGTAAACAGAATGTCGTTTGAAACAGGGCTCGTTCATACTTGGAAACTGATTTAGGAATATGTAGCCATACCCCGCCATATGTCTTACACCCAATACATTCTACACAAATCTCTTCTATTTTTCTTCCATAATTATTCTTTCTTTTTTCTGTTACATTATTTACGTCATGATAGTTTTCTTTTATAGATGGGAAGGGGTAGTAATAGTAATTTTCTATCGTGTCCCTATGTCTGGCTGTATCCTTCTCTCTCTCTATCCCTCTATCTATCTATAATCCCATCAGTCTACTTCTTTCTGCACTTCAGTTGATAAAAAACACGCATTCCACGTTGACTTCCATACAAATTAAGAAACTGAAAAAAACCAGAGCGGACGTCACCTGTAAGGGTCATTCGGCCGTGCAGTCTACCGGGATATTCGACCTTATCCCCTTGCCTTTCTATCTAGCTGCCGCCAGGCGATTCTATTCATCCGTCGCATGGCCGCACTCCCTCTTCTCCTTCGCATATCTACGTGTTCCTGGTTGTCGGAGGAGGAGGGATGGTATTAGAGATGCGACTCAAGACAAAACCGTGCTGGTTTTTTTGTTTTGTTTTTTTTGTTTGTTTGTTTTTTTTGCAAAAAAAAATAAGACAAAAAACATGGATATTTTCGTTTTTTATATATTTTGTTTTAAAATAGCTCAGCAAAGAAAAGAACCATATTACAATATTTTTTTCTATGTTAGAATATCAAATAAATCAGTATACCCCTCACTTAAGGTTTTCTATGGTGTTAGGGCACTTCCATTTTCTGTGGTTTCATGTTTTGATGTGTTTTATTTATTTTACCATTTACAATTGCCCCACTTAGATTTGGCA
>NC_134787.1:51062308-51127308 GCF_046742065.1 Oratosquilla oratoria
TTCAACATGTTCCGTTGCCTGGTCATCCAGGGCAACCGGGCCAAGGTTGTCCTCCCGGCCCCGAGGGTCCTGGTCGCCTGCTGGTACTTCTTCTGCCTCAACATCTACAGTAAGTGGCCATCACCGGGGACCTGCCCGTCCCCAACCGCTCTACCACGCTGTCCTGAAATTTTGACCTGTATGAACTCGTTCCCTAACCGGCGGCAGACGATTTTATTCAGTCGAGCAATATATACCCCAGCAGTGTTGGGTCGTCCCGTCGCAGCTAGGCTTCAATGGTTTCTTTCTATCTTCTCGTCTCCGAGTGCAGATCGGCGGG
The DNA here is from genome assembly GCF_046742065.1 of Oratosquilla oratoria. Classification (NCBI taxonomy): domain Eukaryota; kingdom Metazoa; phylum Arthropoda; class Malacostraca; order Stomatopoda; family Squillidae; genus Oratosquilla; species Oratosquilla oratoria. Next base: position 51,062,628 of record NC_134787.1, read on the forward strand.
TCTCCGAGGGAGACAGTCCCCCCCCCCCTTTTTACCTAAGGATGTAAGCAACCTAGGTAACCCACGTAAGTAGTGGAAATTTTCCTTAGTTGGGTGCGAGGATTCCGAGTTCCAGTGGAATCGGATTTTTTATTTGAGGTGAACCTGTCGGTTTAGACTTTGTTCATCTCTTTTTCTTTCCCCACCCTTTTTATCTACTTACGTAATTTTATTTCGGGGGTTTTATTTTAGTTAGGTCACCTTTTCTTGGGAGACTGAATTAGGAGTCGTCAGGGACTTGCCCGTCTTCTGGCCCTCGTTATCTGTTGTTTTTCTTATTTTTATCTATACGTGTTATTTTCATCTGTGTACCTGTGTACGCCTAATTAGGTCAGGAGACGACGCCCAGATTCTGCAGGATGACCTTAATAAGCTGTTAACATGGTCGGTGAAATGGCAAATGAACTTCAATATCTCTAAGTGTAGCGTGTTAAACGTAGGGCTACACAACCCCGAAAATAGATACAACTTAGATAACACGTTTTTAGAAAAATCTGAGTGCGAGAGGGACTTGGGAGTTCTGGTGAGTCCGGACCTTAAAACCAGGAAGCAGTGTATTAGCGCCAGTAATAAAGCTAACAGAGCATTAGGCTTCATTGCTAGGACGGTAACGAATAGAAGTGCAGAGGTAATTATTAAACTCTGTCTAGCGATAGTTAGACCCATCCTTGACTATGCGGTACAGTTTTGGTCTCCGTCCTACAGAATGGACGTAAATTCACTAGAATCAGTACAGAGAAGAATGACCAAAATGATACAAGGACTCGGAAATTTGCCTTACGAAGAGAGGCTTAGGCACCTAAACTTACACTCTCTGGAAAGACGCAGAGTGCGGGGTGATCTAATAGAAGTGTTCAAGTGGATCAAAGGCTATAACAAGGGTGATGCAAACAAGGTCATCATAATAAAACAACAGGGCAGGACTCGCAGTAATGGGTATAAACTGGACAAATTTAGATTTAAGAAGGAAATAGGCAAGAATTGGTTTACTAATAGGGTGGTCGATGAATGGAATAAACTTAGTAACCATGTAGTAAGCGCTGAAACTATCAGTTGTTTTAAAAAACGATTAGACAACTTTATGGATGGGGATGACAGGTGGTGATGGATACGGAGCTGCCTAGTGTAGGCCTTATGGTCTTTTGCAGTCTCCTTTATTTCTTATGTTCTTATGTTCTTATGTTCGTAGGGTTGTAATAGAAAAAAAGAAAAATTACGTGAATTTTAAAAAATCTGTTTCTATCTCGTTTTATTTCAAAATTGGGATTAAATCTTGTTCATTAACTATTGTTCATTATAGTAAACTTTGTTTTAAGGAATTTGTGTTTGTTTTTGTTTTCTTTTTGTTGTTGTAAATAAATATTTAAAATTCACCCCTCTTTTAAAGAACCTGAATACGACCGGGATAGGGGTTTGGGGATTACTAGAAAAATTCCCATTCATTTTTGTTAAGTATTTAAATATTCTCCTATCCCCTTTTGTCGTTATATGACAATATATATATATATATATATTTGGATGATGGAGAACATAAACACAGGGGAAGGCTTGGAACCCTAAACACTCTAACGTTTCGTTCGCGTAGAACTTCTTCAGAGAGTGTATGTAGAACTGCAATTGAAGTTTATGTACTAAATCTAATTACCTTTTCGGATACTTGGGAAAGGTCGTTTTTCTGGCGTGTTTTAGAATTAAACAAACTAGTATTTTAATTCTAAAACACGCCAGAAAAACGACATTTCCCAAGTATCCGAAAATGTAATTAGATTTAGTACATAAACTTCAATTGCAGTTCTACATACACTCTCTGAAGAAGTTCTACGCGAACGAAACGTTAGAGTGTTTAGGGTTCCGAGCCTTCCCCTGTGTTTATGTTCTCCATCATCCAAATAATTTGTCTAAAATACTTATCAATATATATATATATATATATATATATACTGTATATGTGTGTGTGTGTATATATATATATATATATATATATATATATATATATATATATATATGAGCCATCACCGTCGGAAATGCATAATATAGAATATATAAACACTCATGGGAGTCTATAAAATCGTGAACGGCAATAATCATGGGCATCCGCAGAGGGGGGCAAGAGGGGGCATTTGCCAGCCCTACCCCCTAGATTTTGTGGAAAATAAAAAAAAAATGCAAGGAAAATACAAAATGAATAAAAAATTACACGGAAAATGCAAAATGAATAAAGTAATGTGTGCATTTATCAACTGTTTATTACCGTAATTTGAAATTGTAGTATAGTGCACTGGGCATAGGACTAATGTGAACTAGTGCAAGGGTGGTGTACTGCGTGCCCGACTCGCAGACGCCTCCAACTACAAGGACCCCTTTCATACTTTATACAAAGCCCCCCTGTATGTATGCGCGCCTACGGCGCCCAATGCCTTCGCCCACGGTCAGTTGCTCTGTAGATTCCTTGGGCACATGACGTGCCCCCTCTGTACGCATAACCTACCGATCAATAAACCCCCGAACCACACAACTTGTTTCACTGCCGCCCTTGCAACATGCTTGCGAAGATGGCGCAGTGAGTAGGATCTTGCAATTGCAAGCAACCTTGCAAGCAACCTTGCACTTTGCAGCGGTGGAACACAAATGTGATTCGGTGCGGTTCGGTAATCAGCGGCGTACAAGTGAACGAGTGCTGTTACGGGCGGGCTGGTTAGTGAAGAGACGTTACGTATAACGGATAAGTGCTTAAGAACCAGCTCACTTCTAGAAGCCACTGTAGGACTGAACTATCTGGTCAGGGCCTAGATAATTCATAAGACTAGAAGTAAAGGTAACAAAGAAGATTCCAGGAAAGGAATATTAAACTAGCGGTAAAACTAGTAAATGAAATTATTAATATGGAAAATATTTACAGGCAATCAACACAAAAGAGAATGGGTAGTAGGGTCAATGGGACCGTTACATGATTATAAGAATATGGAAATTATCGTTCAAATAAGAAACAAGATACGTATACAATATGGTACTATCTAAGTACAAAGAGATCAGGAACATGCATCAGAATAAGTAATAAGTACAAAAATAAGTATAAAGTAATGCAATGTATATCAGACACGTAATGTAGGCAAAAAGGGTGATCACTTCACACCAATCGTCTCATGAGTCTAAACTTCCAGTTTTTATCAAGAGATAAGATATGCGAGAAAATGACGAGGAGTGAGCGATTTCCACCGCTTATATACCATTGGACCGGAAGCGGGATACTTCCGGGTGAGTGTGCGAGTGAGTGAAAGGGGGGGAGGAGGGTAAGTTAACACACGTCAACATGGGTAGTTTTAAGACCCTGGACTCGCTTGAACAATCTACTTATTTAGTAACTGTCAATTCTGTGCGCTCCGAACTATTCAGGATTTCGCTTGTCTGTTTGTTCTACAAGAGTGCGCACCTTTCTCCGCACGTAGGCAAGATTACATATAGTGGACGGGCGTTACTGCTTAACATTGTTACAATACATACATAGACAAGAAATATGAACATAGTTATGTAATACAAAGGAACACAATTCTATAACATAATTACACATATGACGTAATATCTAATATTACGTTACACCTCCACCGTTTGGGAAAGCTTTTCACTTTCTGTTGAAAAGCTATGTTCTAGAAAGGACGTCGGCTAAAACATTAAAGACGCCTTTTATATGATGAATTGTTAGATTAAAGGGTTGGAGAAATATACTCCAACGTGTAAGTCTCGGATTCTTGTTTTTCATAGTCTGTAGGAACTTTAAGGGGTTGTGATCCGAATATACTTGAATGGTAGTTGAGGAACCCAGGTAGACTTCGAAGAGGATAAGGGCCTGGACCAAAGCGAGCGTCTCCTTCTCAATTGTTGAGTAGTTCTTCTGCGCAGGGGACAGCTTCTTGCTGTAGTAGGCGATAGCGTGAAGAACTTCATTGTGTTCTTGCAAGAGGGCGGCACCGATACCGGTCTCGCTGGCGTCGACTTGCAGAAGAAAGGGTCGTTGGAAATCGGGTGCCCTTAGAACTGGTGCGTTAGTGAGAAGGGACTTCAGGTTTTTGAAGGCCGTCTCACAGGTCGGTGTCCACACGAAGTCGTGGTCTTTTCTCAACAGGTCAGTCAATGGTTCTGCTACATCTGAAAAATTTGGACAAAAACGGCGATAATAGCCACTCATTCCAAGGAATCGACGTACCTCTCTACGATTAGTGGGTGTTGGTACATCATTGATGGCTTTTATCTTGGCGTCTATTGGCAACACTTGGGAATTTCCAACTTTAAATCCCAAATAGGGGACCTGTGTATGTCCGAAATCACATTTGGACAAATTGATGGTAAGGTTTGCTTGGTCTGCTCTATAAAAGAAATTATTTAGGTGTTCAATGTGTTCTGTCCAAGACTGACTAAATATTATCACATCATCTAGATAAGTTTTTACTCCTGGCAATCCTGCAACAAGATTACTTATCATTCTTTGGTAAGTGGCAGGGGCATTTTTAAGCCCAAATGGCATTGCTCTGAATTGGAACAATCCCTCTTCCGTAATGAAAGCGGTAACTTCTCTTGAGCGAGGGTGTACAGGGATTTGATAGTATCCCCTTAACATATCCAACTTGGATACATACTTGGCAGTTCCTAGACTGTCTATGATATCATCTATCCTAGGGATAGTATGGGCATTGATTTTCCTGTAGTCAATGCACAGGCGATAAGAATTGACAGATTTAGGGACAAGAATGCAAGGAGATGCCCAAGGACTACTGGAGGGTTCAATTATTCCCTGTTGAAGCAGAGTGTTTATTTCTGCTTTTATGAACTCCTTCTTTTTTGGATTGACTCTATAAGGGGCTTGTTTGATAGCCCTTGGCGAGTCTAGAATTATTTCATGTTCTATCAAAGAAGTGAATCTTGGGGAATCTAGAAATAATTTTGGAAAACTTCTTAAGAGAGAAAGAATGTCTTTACCTTGTTTCTCAGATAAGTGTCCTACTTTTATCTGAAGATTTTGTAGTATCTGAGAGTTTTCCAAGGGAATCTCAGGAGGATTAGGCAGGTTATCAGGAGGCTCTTCCGATTCTATTGTGGTAGAGCTGTAAATTGGAATTGGATCTCTTGAATGATAAGGTTTTAAGGTATTTATGTGACAGAGACGGGAACTCTTTCTTCTGTCTGGAGTTTTGATTATGTAGTTGAGATCACTGGCTCTGGACAAGACTTCATAGGGTCCTTTGTATTTAGCCTGCAATGGATCTCCTGGTATGGGAAGATAAAGTAACACTTGATCTCCTGGAGAGAAAGTTCTAAGTTTAGAATTTTTATCATACCGACCTTTCATTACTCGTTGAGCATTCGTCAAGTTCTCTCTTGCCAACTTCCAAGCTTCTAACAACTTCTCGGTGACCTTGGACACGTATTTCAAAGAAGGAACTGGTGGTTCTTCTTTCATCCATTGTTCATGAAGTATCTTTAGGGGGCCACGGACTTCATGACCGAAGACTAATTCTGACGGGCTGAATCCAAGGCTTTCTTGAATTGTTGTTCGGGTGGCGAACAACAAAAAGGGGAGTCCGTCTTCCCAATTTCGAGTGTTCTCAGCACAGAAGATTCTTAACATTGTCTTGAGCGTTTGGTGAAAGCGCTCTAGAGCACCTTGTGATTGAGGATGATAGGCGGAGGAAGTTACATGATTTATACCTAGTGTTACAAGAGTTTCTCTAAACTTGTTGGAAAGAAAATTACTTCCTTGATCACTTTGAATGTTCTTGGGAAATCCTACCATAGTGAAATATTTCAACATTTCTCTGATTATGTTTTGAGCTTTAATATTTTTCAAAGGAATTGCTTCTGGAAAACGAGTGCTCATACACTTGATTGTGAGAATGTACTGATTTCCTTTACTTGAAGGAGGTAAAGGTCCTACACAGTCAATAAGAACTTTTTTAAATGGCTCTTCCATTACAGGAATGGGATGGAGTGGAGCTTCTACAATTTTCTGGTTGGGCTTACCTACAAGTTGACATGTATGACATGTTTTACAATATTGGGCAACATCTTTGACAACCGTGGGCCAATGGAAATGTTGGGTTATGTTGAACAAGGTCTTTCTTACCCCTAAGTGACCTGCTAAGGGAGTATCATGAGCCAATCTTAGAACATTATTCCTGAAACCAAGAGGGAGGACTATTTGATTCCTTACTTGCCATGGCTGGTCAGCGGTTGCGGTGGATGCTCTCCATTTTCGCATTAGGACTCCGTTTTCTATATAGAAACCTCGTGACATATTTTCAACTTCTTCTGGAGATGAAACAAACTCGTACAAATTTTTAAGAGAAGGATCTGACTTCTGTTCTTTGATTAATTCTGCTCTAGATAGAGAAACTGGTGAAGAAGAAGATGGGTCAGTTTGGGAGAATAGGGATTCTAAATTATAGGTCCCCTCTTCAGATTTCTTGTACTGAGATCTGGTTACAGCACAAGCGGGAAACAACTGTAAGTTATCTGAAGGTTCTACTGAGGTCTTAGGGTTATTTGTTATTAAGGGAGAAATGACTTTGCTTCCAGCGATGTCATTGGCCAACAATAAGGATATTCCTACTATGGGAAGAGAGTCTACTACTGCTACTTTAACCATTCCGGTTGTTAAATCAGACCGCAAGAAAACATTATGTAATGGACATTTTACAATTCCTCCAACTCCTTCTATCAATATATCATAACCTGTATACGACTCACCCAGATTCTGCAAGACAGAATTTAAAATCAGACTTTGCTTTGCTCCTGTGTCTCGGAGTATGGAAATAGGATATTGTTGTGAACTACTACTATGAGATATAGTTCCTGAAGATACAAATGGTTTGAAACAAGGATCATGATCTGATGAGGGGGGTTCTACATTACTTGACAATACCGGCTTCTTTGGTAGTGTATCCTGAATAGAGGATTTTGAATCGTCTGATTTTATATTACTTACAAGAGTTGGTGTCTTATTGGAGAATGAGGGTGTCAGTCTCTTTCTGCAATTAGAAATGTGATGGCCAACCTGTTTACAATATGAACAAGTTACAGGGGGATTAGTCTTAAACCTTTCCATTCTTTGCCAAGGTTGGTTTGGAGGATATTGATTGAAATCAGACCTGTAACTGAAATGTGATGGGCTAGACTGATTTTCAAAGTGTTTCTTTGGGGACCAAGGATCAGAGTATTTTGTTGAATCTGGAATATATGACTTTGACTTTTGGGATTCCATTTGTCTTGACTTAGGTTTATGATTTAGTGTGAACTCATCAGCCAATACAGCAGCTTTAGTTAAAGTTTCGGGAACATGATCATCTATAAAAATCCTAAGATCTGTCTCTAAGGTATTCTTAAACTGCTCCAATAAAATCAACTGTTTAAGTCTATCTAAGGTGTCCGTTTCACTAGCCAAACACCACCTATTGAATAACCTCTCTTGTTGAGCCGCATATTCTACGTATGTTAACTGAGGTGTCTTCCTATAATTACGGAATTTCTGTCTATAGGCCTCTGGTATTAGTTCATAAGCTTTTAAAATACAAGCTTTCATATTATCATACTCGCTTTCTGCTTCTGAAAGAGAAGTATAAATTTGCTGAGCCTTACCCTTAAATTGTGTTTGAATGATTAATGGCCAATTTTCTTTAGGGATTTGTAACTGTTGCGCCAATTTTTCCCACTGAAGAAAGAAAATTTCTGGCTCTCCTTCTGAAAATTTGGGTAAAAGTTTTACATACTTGGAAATATCTATATGACCTTCCTGAACTACGGGTTGTCTATCAACAATCCTAGCTTCTACTTCTGCCTTCTTTAATTCTAACTCTGCCAATTTGACTTTAGTTTCGCTCTCTCTTTCTATTTGTTTCACTTTAGCTTCCTCTTCTCTAGCTCTAAATTCTGCCTCAATTTGCATTTGTTTCAGTTCAGTTTCCTCCTCTTTAGCTACTTGTTTCGCTTTAGTTTCCTCTTCTCTAGCTCTAAATTCTGCCTCAATTTGCATTTGTTTCAGTTTAGCTTCCTCCTCAATTTCTACTCTCCTGACCTTTAATTCAATCTCCTTAATCTTAAGTTCGGTTAGTCGTGCCTCTATTTCTAACCTATTTGAAGGAATTTGTATAGCTGTAATCTCTTCTGGAGATAAGATCTCATCTTCGATTAGATTTTCAACGAGTTCCTGAAGTATTTTTTTCTTTCGCAAACTTGTATCAATGTCTACTCCAAAGTGCTTGCCTATTTCTATCAAAGTGTCTTTAGTTTGTTTCTTTAAGAAACTTACCTTGGGATTTTGAACGAATTCTTTAATTATATCATCCATCTCTATAAGAATGTGTTAAATACCTGATCCAATATCCTGGCAAGGTCGCCACTTTGTTACGGGCGGGCTGGTTAGTGAAGAGACGTTACGTATAACGGATAAGTGCTTAAGAACCAGCTCACTTCTAGAAGCCACTGTAGGACTGAACTATCTGGTCAGGGCCTAGATAATTCGTAAGACTAGAAGTAAAGGTAACAAAGAAGATTCCAGGAAAGGAATATTAAACTAGCGGTAAAACTAGTAAACGAAATTATTAATATGGAAAATATTTACAGGCAATCAACACAAAAGAGAATGGGCAGTAGGGTCAATGGGACCGTTACATGATTATAAGAATATGGAAATTATCGTTCAAATAAGAAACAAGATACGTATACAATATGGTACTATCTAAGTACAAAGAGATCAGGAACATGCATCAGAATAAGTAATAAGTACAAAAATAAGTATAAAGTAATGCAATGTATATCAGACACGTAATGTAGGCAAAAAGGGTGATCACTTCACACCAATCGTCTCATGAGTCTAAACTTCCAGTTTTTATCAAGAGATAAGATATGCGAGAAAATGACGAGGAGTGAGCGATTTCCACCGCTTATATACCATTGGACCGGAAGCGGGATACTTCCGGGTGAGTGTGCGAGTGAGTGAAAGGGGGGGAGGAGGGTAAGTTAACACACGTCAACATGGGTAGTTTTAAGACCCTGGACTCGCTTGAACAATCTACTTATTTAGTAACTGTCAATTCTGTGCGCTCCGAACTATTCAGGATTTCGCTTGTCTGTTTGTTCTACAAGAGTGCGCACCTTTCTCCGCACGTAGGCAAGATTACATATAGTGGACGGGCGTTACTGCTTAACATTGTTACAATACATACATAGACAAGAAATATGAACATAGTTATGTAATACAAAGGAACACAATTCTATAACATAATTACACATATGACGTAATATCTAATATTACGTTACAGTGCCAATACGTGACAATACGCGATCCGGTGGTGCTAACGTGAACGTGGCGTTGCAGGAACCCTGCAATAGTGTGCACGTCGAACCGTGCAGTATCGTGCAGTTCAGTTCAGCAGTGGAACTCTATCGCGCGACGCACTTCGGCGGACCCGTGGAGGATCGAACAAAGAGGTCCTTCATTCCAACCCCTTGGATATAGCGCTCTGGCAGAGCGCCCCCTCCCTCGACGCGACCGTGACCCACTTAGTGAGAGCGATTACGTCACACCACGCCCCAGCTGACTCGCGCAGACCGCACCCCCAAACCCGGCCCATGGCACAAAGGAGCGATTCACCGACGTCACTAGACAGTGACGTCGAATTACACGCCCCGCCCGCGCTCACGCCAAATGTGATGCTTCCGCGGGACGACGGCGACGACGCCGTGCAACGCCTAGCGGCGAGCGTGGCGGTGGCACGAGAGGAACGGAGGGAAGACTGCGCGAGGATGGACCAAATGGCGGAGACCCTTCAACAACTCTTGACCCTCGTCGCCCGCGCGCCGCCCCCTCCGTCGGGCCCTCCGCCGGCTTCGCCCGCCCCGGCCCCTCCTGACGCCGGAACGCCGCCCGCCCCCATGCCGCCGGGCAACCTGAAATTAGAATGAATAGTTGATATGAACCAATAGAAAAAATGTAGCAATGAATTGTACACAAAGTACACACAACAGCAGGTCTACTGGCCCTCACGAGGCTGTGTTTACTATACTAAGCTACAGTTAAGGAAATAAGGCAACTAGGCGATAGAAGATGAACTAACACTACTGGTACCACTATCCTATCCAATTACAATTAAATGCCGGGCTGTCAGATCTTTTATTGCAAGGGATAATATTTTATTTGCGGATTAGAGTCTAAGTATTTATCTAGGCGATTCTTTAATGTTGCTATTGTGTTACTTTCAACGACAGTGGTAGGTAACGAATTCCACACATTAACGACCCGGTTAAAGAAGAAATGCTTACTTTCATTCGAAGAAAATCTTTATCTTTAAAATCGTGACGTCTTCTTGTATTTGATTGGTCTGATAAAAAGTAATATTCGACAGTGATGTTGTCAAAGCCTTTGAACACTTTAAAAACCTCGATTAAATCTCCTCGCATTCTCCTTTTTGAAAGTGAGAATAAATTTAGACTAAGTCTTTCTTCATACGGCAGATTTCTTAGCCTTGGTATAATTTTGGTCATTCTCCGTTGCACTCTTTCTAGTTTACTAATATCTTTCTGGTAGTATGGGGACCAAAATTGTATACAGTATTCGAGATGGGGACGGACCAAGGAATTATAAAGGTTTAGCAATATTTTTTCAGATTTATTTTAGAAGACTCTTCCGATAAAGCCAACCAAATTTATTTGCTGTTTTAACAACTTCTGAGCAATGTTGACTTGGCTTCAAGTCATTTGATATTGAAACTCCTAGATCTTTTTCTTTAGTTACTGAATCCAGTATTACGCCATTCATCTGGTATTGGATGTGATCATTGTTACTTCCAATGTGCAATACAGTATAGTTTTAAAGTAAGGAATGGAATATTATTGTCTTGTATCACTAGACTCTTCATAAACCTTGAGTAATTCAGTAATACACTAAATTAGTTAAATCACAAACTTGAAGTCTACCGGTCAACACATCAGTTGCATATCGCCCTCACTTATTGAAAATGGCGAGTAATTAGATTTGCACTGAAACAATTCTTAAAACATATGTATATATACTCTATGGATAAATTAATCACTTAAAGCCATTTTAGAAAGGTTCTCCAGCCTTACCAAAACAACAACAGCAACATCCACCTTTCCAGCCATCACTGAATCTTTTCCGCCTTCCCGTATGTAAAACAAACGGCAATAGACCATCGACTTCATCTATTCCATAACCAAACAAAACAACATTGCAATTTCCTATATATAAAATAAATCACTAAAATTTCATACTAAGAATTGCCGATCAAATTTACTTAGATAAGCCAACACGATACAATATCAATGTTCAAACAATACTAGGCAACTTCACATCCAGCAACCAGTCTGGAAAATATGTACGTTTTTGACATGAATGTATTTCTTTTTATCACACCCCACCGTTAAATTAAACACGATAGTGTTTATATACAAATACATTCATGCAGAAATTTAAGAAAATAAACATGGTAAAACCGAAGTACAATGCAGTGCAACAATTTTAAAGTTATCGCAGTTACCTCCACACAATATCGCACAGCTTATTTTGTATCACAGAAAAGAAATAAGGCTTTCAAATATTCATGAACATAACATTGGAATATACCAAGACAACATTTCAAGCCAAAAATAGATATAATTGCATTAGCAAGGACGAGATAGGCTATCTGCGATAACAATAGAATTGCCGCTTGTGTGCTTTATCTAAAAAATATAAGGTTATAATGTCAAGCTGTGATGCATGAGGGGGAGTGGGTGGGGGATGGGGGGTGAAGATGTGTGTGTGTGTGTGTGTGTGTGTGTGTGTGTGTGTGTGTGTGTGTGTGTGTGTGTGTGTGTGTGTGTGTGTGTGTGTGTGTGTGTGTGTGTGTGTGTGTGTGTGTGTGTGTGTGTGTGTGTGTGTGTGTGTGTGTGTGTGTGTGTGTGTGTGTGTGTGAGAAAAAATTTGACGCAGCCCGAAGGGATTTCCCCCCGTCTTCTTTTCTGCATGGGGGGACGGAGGGGGGGGGGGTCGCCGAATTTATGAAGCGGCCTTGCTGTGGATGTGCTGTGTCTTGCGACACTCCTTCTGGCCCAGGGCAATGGACAGGATGCAGGGATGACCCGTCATCCAGGAGGTGCCAAGATGGGAGGGAGGGAGGAGGGTGGAGGGGAGTGGAATATGTAGGGAATGGAACGGGTGGGAGTGGTTTCTATGCCTTTTCTTTTTGGCTACCCCCCGTGTAGGGGGAAAAAGCCTTTGGTATATGCATGTACATGTATGTAATGCCAAGCACCATCTAGTCAATCGAAATACCATGCTCTTGTTTTTCATACGGTTCACAAACACTAATGGTTATGATCACTATATAGAGTCATTTTCTGTCCACTGTTTCCTACATAAACATCAAAATTTTCTAAGGCCATTATCAAGGCAGCAGCTTCTTTCTCTATAGTACTGTAATGTCTTTGGTAGGGTGTAAATTCAGTTGACATATAACATATAGGATACAGTATATCGTCATGCTTTTGAAGAAGAACAGCACCTACTGCAACATCGATTGCATCTACTTGGATCATGAAAAGTTTATGGAAATCTGGGCCACGCAAGACCAGCTTTGACATTAATATGTTTTTAACTTTTTCAAATGCCTCCTGACACTCAGAGGTCCAGTTGAAATTAACCTTAGGACTAACCAAGTCAGTAAGTGGTTTGACAACTGCACTAAAGTTTGGGCAGAACCTTCGATAATACGCTGCCATACCCAAAAATCGTTGAACATCTTTTCTATTGGTGGGACCAGGTAGGGATTCTATAGCGTCAACTTTTGCTCTTACAGTAGCTACTGTTCCATAACCCACACCATGACCTAAAAATGTTAACTATGCATAACCAAATTCATTCTTCGCTAAATTTACAGTTAACTCAGCCTTCTTTAATCTACTGAATAGTTCTCTTAAGGCACAAACATGATCTTCCCATGACATTGAAAAGATAACCAGGTCGTCAAGGTATGCACATACACAGGAAGTCTTGCTACCACAGTAGTTGACATCAGTCTTTGAAACGCTGCGGGAGAATTCCGTAATCCAAACGGTGTTACAGTATACTGAAATAACCCATCTGGAGTCACAAAGCTAAAGACACGCTTGGCTTCTTCCGTCAGAAGAATTTGATAGTAACCTTTTAGTAAATCTAATTTTGTTATGAATTTTGTATTCCCAATAGCATCTATGATGTCCTCAATTCGAGGCAGTGGGAAGTTATCAGCTCTAATAAAGGCATATAACTTCGTATAATCCGTACAGATGCGCATTCCCCATTTCCTTTAGGAACTAATAAACAGGGTGAAGCTCACTCAATATTGCTGGGATCAGCAAAACCATTATTAAGAAGAAACTGTGTTTCTGCCCAGTATTTATTACCTTGTTCGGGGACATACGATAAGGCTTATCTCTTACTGGTGCTGTTCCCTCCCTCCACTACCTCGACATTGAGGTGGGTCTTGGTAAGTCGCTGAGAATTTCAGGGAAGTAGTGCAACAGACCTGAAATATCAGATTGCTGAGTTTCGGACAAATGGCATAGCATATCATAAGGGTTAGACAGCACTTCTGAATTGGTTAACTTGTTTGCTGGTATACTATCAGATTCCAGATTTACATTAGAATCTTCCATCACACCTACAGTATTTATATCACGAACAGATGTCTTTACATCAGGTCCTTGGTCTTTCTTGTGATATTCCTTCAGTAAATTCACATGGACTAGCCGCTTATATTTACGATAACCAGTGGTAGCAATTACATGATTTAAACCCCCCTTTCTTTCTAGAATCTTTAATTAAAGGGGCCTTTATACTTACCCTGTAGAGGACATTTCCTAGTAAGCTAAAACATCAGAACTTCGTCCCCCAAATAAAATTCCCACTTTACTGCATTTTTATCATAATTTAGTTTCATCTGCTCCTGAATTAATTTCAAATTATTTCGAGCAAATTGGTGCACACTGTCTAAATTTCTTTTAAGTTAGTTACATACTCAGATAGGGTTTCATTTTGTTGAACAGCAACCCAGCTCTCACGTAGTAGCCTCATAGGACCTCGTATATCACGACCAGAAGTTCGTGAGGAGAGCAACCCAGATTGGACTGCTTAGTACACCGAACAGCATACAATAAGAATGGTAAACCAACATCCCACTCATTTCCTGTTTCGTGACAATACTTAGCAAGCATACTTTTCAGAGTCTGATGGAAACGTTCCAACGCTCCTTGACTTTGAGCGTGGTAGGCTGAACCAAAGTATTGTTTCAAACCCAATATTACTCATGATTTGCCTGAATACATTGGATGTAAAATTAGTACCTTGATCAGATTGTACAAATTTTGGTATTCCAAACTGTGTAAATTTTTTGGCTAGAACAGGAACTATTGTTTGAGCTGCAATTGACCTCAATGGAATGTCCTCAGAGTACCTAGTGGTGGCACACATGATAGTTACATGTACTCATGACCCTTTTTTTTTGTCTTGGGCATTGGGTCCACACAATAAAGGATAACATGAGTAAAAGGTTCCTGCACCACAGGTATGGGTTTCAAGGGAGCAGGAGGGACCTCCTTCGACTCTCCAGCCACCACTGAATCTTTTCCGCCTTCCCGTTTGTAAAAAAAAAAAAGAAAAAAAAAAAGGCAATGGATCATAGAATTCATCTATCCCATAACCAAACAAAACAACTTTACAATTTCCTATATATAAAATAAATCCATAGAATTTCATATTAAGAATTCCCAATCAAATTTACTTAGATAAGCCAACACAATACAATATTAATGTTCAAACAATACTAGGCAACATCATATCCAGCAACCAGTCTGGAAAATATATACGTTTTTGACATGAATGTACTTATTTATCACAATATATATATATATATATATATATATATATATATATACATATATATAAATATATATACATATATTTATATATTTATATATATATATATATATATATATATATATATATATATTCTCACATATACTCCTATGTATGTAAGGTTGAAATAGATTTATTACTTTGGATACGGCGTCACTTGCGATTACGTGAGTGTCCGATTACAGAGAACACGTAGGGGAAGAGGTTTCGATACAATTAGGCGTTTGTTCTTCAATGTGCGTAACACTTCCCGCCAGCCTAGAGCGGCGCAGAACTTTTCAGCTAACTTAACCAATCAGGTTCAATCTCCATAGACGCTAATCCTATGGGGCCAATCAGAGGATTTTTGTAGAAGGAATCACGGCGCCTTCGGGCGTGTCAGAGATTTAGTTTTAGGATACTAAGTTCCATGTAGAGGTTGTCTCGCATCGGGAGGATTGTCGGCTGATGTAAGTCCTCTGTACTCCCCCCTCCCTGTATTATTCGTAAGATAATTAACTCAGTTAGAATTCCATGTAGGTGTTATGTGACATCTATAGCAGTGACGCTGGAAGCCTAGACAGTGTTTTCATTAGTAATTAATTAATTAATTTCTCTTTCACCCCCGTTAAAAGTTTTACGAGCGGGAATTTTCTGTTTTGAAACTTATTTACTCAAATGTATGTCCTTGATTATAATCACTCATGTAATCCTATTAACTTTAATGAATAGTGTTAAATGTTATCTGTGCGTTTCATTTTTCTTGGTTTTCATGATAGTGCAAAATCAAGTGGCGACCTTCAAGTAAGCCACCCCCAAAGACATAGGGTCTTGGGAACTCATTCATTCATTCACTCTTACTATGTGTTACGAGTCAGAAGGCCTTGTATTTTTTCTTTGAGATATCCCAAAGACATGGGGTCTTGGGAACTCATTCATTCATTCACCATTCACTGTAACGGGACGGGTGTAACGGTATTGTTACGTCGTTTCCATCCAACGTCACTTGTAGACACAAAATGTAACGGGTTCGTCACATCATCACAATTAGGGGTCCACTGCACAAACGCCTCTAAGTTTTTGTTTCTTTATTGTCGTATCCAGTATAAAGTTATTTCACACACTATTACACAGTCTTATCACTAAGGCACGTCACTAAGAACCGACGCTCCAAGGGGTCCGCGAGCTGGTTTTGGTGCCCGGAAACGATGAGTTAGCACTTATGACGTGTCATGTTCGCATAATCTTTAGAGTTTTATGCGAGCAAGATCACGGTCATCTCCTAAGGTTAGTATCCTGGGATTACAGGGTGTGATTTACTTAATAACTAAATATGTATATATATGTCCAGGGGGGATCGTCAATATACTTAATTTGTGTTTTGTGTTTGTTTGGTTACTTGGATGTTCATGTGCGTTCGTATCTCTGTTTGGTGGTCGAGTTGTTTAAAAGCCAATGGTGCTGACTCGACTCTTAGTCAGCTAGAAGGGCCGGACATGTGTAAGATTCCTTCCGCCCACGGACGATTTCTTTCAAGGAACAACGGGCCTCCTTACACGGGCCTCCTCAAGCCCCTATGAGGCCCATCGAAAAGAACGACTCATTCAACGCGTGGACCCAGCTGCGCATCAGAGGTCACCTAGTGACCTCCTTCCCCGTACGTCTTTCAAGATTACCAAACATACATGGGAACTCGCTCAATCCAGGGTCAGAGTTCACACCTACGGCTCTGGCTCCCCTCTGGCACCTCAAGACATTCTATTGGCTGCCCTTCTCGGGGGGCACGCCCCTTTTTTATTTCAATTGGCTGCCTTCTTATGGGCACGCCCATTTCTTAATTAGATTAAGTTTAGCTAGGAAAATCTGGCACCTCGAAAGTTGACTTCGAGACTGCCAGACGAAGATTGTATCAGATCAGGCTCACCCCAATAAACCGGAAAAACCTATCCGCGTTTCTCCACCAAAACCCCCTCCAACAAGTGGTGGCAGCTAGTGGATTTCGAACTCTACATACGAAGGCAAGACGAACTCTACAGCCGTGAACATCGAAGCAGCTAGTGGATTTCGAACTCTAATCCATATCTACAAGCAACCAGCGAAAGCACGCTAAGCACCGACGTCTAGGCCATCGCCAATCAACCCACTCGACACCGAAGACAACATTTAACATTCTTCGAGCTTCGCCACCTCCACCAACAGCTGCCCAACAGACTTCCTTTCTCCACCACGCCCTCCAACTCGAGCGACGAGAACTACGCTACAACCAGCTGCCCATCGAGCGACGAGAGACTCCGTCACTGACGCCAGCTGCACATTAACGCGGTACCTTTCTGCAACTGCCTGCCTGAACGACCGACCTTCGCCGCTGTTTCCAGCTGCTCAACAGCTACGTCAAGAAGACACGTATAGCTCCTACAAGCCCCTTCTTTTATTTTTATTTTCTCAAAGTAATACTTGGGATTTGTATACAGTGCTCCTTTACCCATACATTCTGATATTTCAACAGAGCACTAAACTTTACCTACATTACAGCACTTCCGTGAACGCAGGATCCTCTCACAACTCCCCATCACCCTTTCTCCCATCACCCTGTGCGCGACCACAACCGCCCATCACCCGTTCCCTCCATACGTCAACTTGGGTAAGTAGATATATTTCCGTTTTATAAGTCCACCTAGTGCAACAGGATCTCTTTAATTTTTTTCGTAAATGCAACATAGTGACCACCACACTTACAGACCCGTTACACGTAGCCAATCGGCACAGATCCCACAAGACATGGATGACCAACAACAACAACAACAACAACTACAACAGCGACAGGCTAGCTCCTCGGGACAAGGTGCAACTGCCGCGCCTACCCAAAATCTCGTTACATTAATCAAAGACGAGTCGACTCTCCCTTTGTTTAATGGTAAGAATATACCAGTGCACAATTTCCTGACAGAAGTGGACGCTGAAATTGCACGTAGAGGCGCCACAGATGACAAAACAAAAATATCCATCTTGACGTCTAGGATTGACAAACATGGCACATTAGCAGGATTCATAATCCACGCTGACGCTTTCATCGAAATAAACACATACGCAGAATTCGTGGACGAGTTCAAGAAGGCCTTTGATATTTTTGAACCGCTTGGTGCCTTCTCAACCATTTATTCTGTAGGGAAAGAGTTAAATCACCCACCTTACCAACATAAGGATCAATCAGTGAGTGTAGCAACCTCAGTAAAAACCAAATTAAGAGAAGATCTTGTTAACAGTCAATGGGTAACAAACGGCATGATGAGTGTGGAATATGTCGTATCCATGGTTGCCTACCTGGTCTTTATATCTAAATTGCACCCAGAGACGTTGCGACGTGTAGGGACTTCCGCTTTCAAACCGGATGTCAAGTTATCGAGATTCGCTAGACAATTTCCTGACTCGGACAAGGTGACCGAGGAAATAGAAAGCCAGAATACACCTATTACACGAAACCACATGATAGCCCAGGTAACACAGGCCACTCCCCCTATCACGAGATCAAGACATACATCTCGCACACGTCATCAGTCACGTCACAGGTCCCCCTCAAGGACACGAAAGTTTTGCAACTATTGCCGGAAAGTAGGACACACAGACGATATATGTTATCGTAAATTCCCCTCAACGCCCAACAAACACTGCAGTTATCATGGAAGATGTTTTCACTCATCCGACAGATGTAGAGTCTTACGTTCACAATCCCCACACAACCGAGGATCAACCCACTCTGCCAGGTATTCACGTAACTCATCCCCGACATACTCGCGTCATGCATCTCCTGTGAGACATACACGCCACTCCTCCCCTGGTAACCTGTCACATAACTCATCATCTACCTGACTCCTCAGTAAGAAACGGAAAGGCCTGTCAAGATCAGATAACCCTTATACTGACATACATACGTCCATGTTGCCAGTTCACACACTTAACGTATCAGATACATCTCCTACATTAACCTTCAACGCCACGACTGGAAAAACCAAATTGAAAGTTTTTCTTGACACAGGTTCCCCAGTGAACATTATGTCTGTCAATAGTTTTAATAAACTACGCACCCAAACAAAGCGAGTGACTATTCTAGAACCACCAGATGTCAATTTGTGCAATGTGGATGGGATTCCTTTCCCCATCATTGGAAAATTTTCTTTAGACATTAGCTTCAAGAATGAGTGCCCATCCATTACAGTTCCTACTTATGTAGCAGATGTTCATTTCCCTGCTGATGTCCTCATAGGCTTAAACTTGATGAAGCAGCATAACATTATTATATATCCTGCTCAGCATGGCATCATTTATGCAAACCATTTCCTCCCAGCATTGCCTTCAGCAATTTCCCCTACTGTCAACCACCTCAAGGTGACCGAACAGGAAAAGCCCAAGTTAAGTTCAAGTAATTTTAGCCAAAATAGTCAAACCAACTCTGTTAATGACGACACCTACAAACAGACACATGCACATGACTCTCAACCCTCCATTCCATTACCAACGGTAGGAAGATGTTCTAAGCGTAACAGGCGCGCGCTATCTTCTCATAGGTCTAAATCTGCTAAGAGACAGACAAAACAACAAGTGAAAGCCAGTGATCTTTTGCCAGCGGAAGCACATTACTTGCCCCTCTTAGAGGAATTCAACACACAATCCGCACCAGTCTCTCAAGTGTTATCGACTTTCCGACATTCTCACGCAGTACTTATCAGTCCAAAGACACTGTTCCCTCGTGAGTACACACGCATACATATACGAGTCTTCCAAGCACCAGACACCGATGTACTCTGTATGCCAGAAACTTGCCGCGTAAAGGGTATCTCTCTGTTCTCAGCCATCAGCTCTACTTCCAGAAGAGGTCACACTTGCATTATTATTGCAAATAATAGCAACGCCCCCCTCCACCTCACACTTGGCACAAACATCTGTGATTTCCAAATTTACCCTTCTCGTATCAAAATCATGGATAACGAGCTCCCAACTTCTCAAGTTTGTGCCACAGTTCCCAATGTGCAAGCAGCACAGGAACCTATTAACGCATCTCACCTTAACTCAATTGATTTCCCTGATGCACAAGCAGACTTGCTTGCACTTTGCAACAAGTTCAGACAGACCATTGCAACGGAAGGTGAACCCCTTGGAGTCACTAATATAATTCAACATCATATACCCCTTCGTGAGAACTCTAAACCATGTTACATTCCCGCATACAGACTACCGCACTCTAAACGCATGATAGTGGATTCACTGATTAAAGACATGATTGCACAGGACGTAATTGAAACGTCGATTAGCGAGTGGAATTTTCCACTCTTTGTAGTGCCCAAGCAGGACGGGTCTTTTCGACCTGTAGTGGATTTCAGAGAGTTAAATAAACTCATCATTCCTGACCGACACCCTATTCCCCTGCTAAACGACCTCCTCCACTCTGTTGGTGAAAACAATGTAGTTTTCACCACCACCTTAGACCTTATGTCGGGATATTTCCAGATCCCCCTTGCTCCAGAGTCGAGGCCTCTGACAGCTTTTAGCACACCCACAGGACACTATCAATTTAAACGACTCGCCATGGGTCTCATTTCAGCCCCTTCAGTATTCACACGCCTCATGCATCAAGTACTTAATGGTCTCATTGGTGATTCTGTTTTCATGTATCTTGACGATGTCATAATAGCTTCCAAATCCATTGACGAACATCTACACACTCTACACAATGTGTTCTCGCGGCTAGAACAAGCAGGTCTCAAATTGAAGCTTAAGAAGTGTTCCTTCCTTCAGAAGGAAATACGTTTCTTAGGACACGTCCTAAATTCCAAAGGAATATTAACTTCACAGGACAAGGTCAAGGCAGTCACTGAATTCCCACGTCCTACTTCCGTAGATCACGTACGTTCATTCCTTGGTCTATCAGGATTTTACAGACGTTACATTCAAGGTTACGCTAGTGTAGCAGCACCTTTGACGTCACTCCTTAAGAAAGACATACCCTTCATTTGGACACCTGACCAAGAGAAAGCCTTTACTGACTTAAAGAAAGCCTTAACCACAGCTCCTGTCCTTGCATTCCCAGATCACAAGTTTCCCTTCACAATTTACACAGATGCCTCATATTCCGGGTTAGGCGCTGTTCTCATGCAAGAACACAACTCAAAACTCAGACCTATTGCTTATGCGAGCCGCACTCTTAACAAGCACGAACGTAATTACTCAGTCACAGAAATAGAAGCATTAGCAGTGATATACGCCCTCAAACATTTCAAAGACATTATCCTCGGGTACGAAATACACATATACACAGACCATCAACCAATCTTACATTTGTTTAAAGGGAAAAATCTATCAGGAAAACTTGCCCGATGGTTTCTCACCATCCAAGAATACATGCCTACCTTCCATTTTGTCCATGGGAAAGCCAATCAGGTGGCAGACGCTCTTAGTCGACACATTGCAACCGTCATTCCAGTCCCTATTTCAACTAATATTACACAAACACGCATAGCAGCAGCTCAGAGATCAGACCCTCTTTGGAAACGTGTCATATATTTCCTCGAATCTGCAGACACAGGTGACACTGACAATTTCCCCCCAGACATTGACAACTACACACTAGTTGATGACATTCTCTATCATAAAACAACATTAACAAACAAACAGGAACCCAACAGATCGGTCCTCCAACTAGTAGTTCCTACAGAACTCATTCCAGAAGTTTTAAAACTTCTACACGATTCCCCGATTGCTGCACATCCTGGCAAAGATAAATGTGTTACTCAGGCTAGACTACATTATTTTTGGTTAACTATGCGTAAGGACATACACAACCACATCGACTCCTGTCATTCTTGTGCGAGTCACAAAGGTCACATTAGCGGTCATGTTCCAATTCTAAATTACCCTACACCTTCAAAACCCTTCGACACAGTAGCTGTCGATCTCCTTAAGTTACCTCTTACACCAAATGGTAACAAATACCTTTTTGTCTGTGTCGACCACTTTTCTAGATTCTGTATTCTTGCACCCTTACCAGACAAGACAGCACAGCACGTTGCAAAGACAATTATTGACAACCTCATATGCCCATATACGACACCCAAAACTCTAATCTCTGACAACGGCAGTGAGTTTAACAATGAGATTCTTTCGAACATTTGCGAGTATTTCCAAATCAATAAATGTAATACTACTGCTTATCATCCTAGTTCAAATGGCCTCGTTGAGCGCCAAAATAGAAAGATTCTCAATGTTATCAGACATCTTGCTTCTGACATTCAACCCTCCTGGGATGAACATGTTCCCATGATTCAAGCGTGTCTCAATTCTGCAATAAATAAATCAATATCAGAGTCACCTCATTTTGTTCTTTTTGGTTCAGACAAACAGCTCCCTTATGATCTTCTCCTTTCAGATCTACCTCCAATCTATAATTTCAATGACCTTGTGAAAGTTAAAGTAGCAAATTTTAATCACCTTTTTAAAAGAATACATAATTCTCTCCATCTAACGAAGGACGAAATGGTCCGTTTGCACAACAAATCAGCCAGAACTGACACCTTTGATATTGGAGACATTGTTTACACTCTTAACCACACACCTACCTCTAAGCTTTCAGCAAAATTCTCAGGTCCCTATCGTATCCTTGACCACGAATCCAACAATAAAGTAAAGGCACTCAGTTTGCAAACTAGGACAGAGACTCTGTTGCATAAAGATCACATAAAAAAGGTTCCTCGTGGCTTAGACATAGAAGATGTTAATTCCCCAACTACCTCAATTCAGGATAGAGACGACAGCTCACGAACCGTCTCGCAATCCCCGCCAGTACCATTTTTCCATTATAATCTACGTAACAGAGCCACGCCTTCATAAATGTATATTCCTTGTATAGGTGAACGGAAACAATATCTACTTTCCAATATTCTTAATTTTAAGCTCTCTTATTTTTCATATATTTTATTCTTGTATATAATCCTAATGCCAAGGCCGTGTTAAGGACCTTGCCTTGTGTTTTGTTCTTGTTTCTCTGTGTGTACAGTCACCGGGACGGTGACAATAGCGTGGCCGAGCATTGTAAGATTCCTTCCGCCCACGGACGATTTCTTTCAAGGAACAACGGGCCTCCTTACACGGGCCTCCTCAAGCCCCTATGAGGCCCATCGAAAAGAACGACTCATTCAACGCGTGGACCCAGCTGCGCATCAGAGGTCACCTAGTGACCTCCTTCCCCGTACGTCTTTCAAGATTACCAAACATACATGGGAACTCGCTCAATCCAGGGTCAGAGTTCACACCTACGGCTCTGGCTCCCCTCTGGCACCTCAAGACATTCTATTGGCTGCCCTTCTCGGGGGGCACGCCCCTTTTTTATTTCAATTGGCTGCCTTCTTATGGGCACGCCCATTTCTTAATTAGATTAAGTTTAGCTAGGAAAATCTGGCACCTCGAAAGTTGACTTCGAGACTGCCAGACGAAGATTGTATCAGATCAGGCTCACCCCAATAAACCGGAAAAACCTATCCGCGTTTTCCACCAAAACCCCCTCCAACACATTGAGTGAGTGAGTGAGGGAGTGAGTGAGCGGTGTGAGCGAGTGATATTACTCATCATGTATATGGTGGCGTATACATATCGCTCTCCCCCTGGGGTTAGGTGGCTCCCGGCACCTAGGGTACATGGGTTACAAAAGTATTTATATGGGTAATACATCGAGAAAAAAAATTCAGAGACACAAAATCCTGTGGGATTAAAAATGTGCAGATGGGGGGGTGTTGTTGAAGTGAATCTGAGGTCCCAAGGGGGATCATGAACTGTAATTAAGGGGTAGCGATGTTGTGTCTCAGAAGTGTAGCGTTGTGTCTCACCAGATTACATGTTATATTGGATTTCACATGAAAGGTTATACTATATGTTTGATAACACTGTTTAATTCACTTTCTAAATGTTATGGTTTTTATGGTTTAACACTATCACTGTTGGGAGTGTTATTTTCTAAACACTGTTCTATGGTCAGTTTGGTGTGTCACATTGCACTTGTTTTATTTCATAGTATGTATATATAGTTTCTGTAAGAATTTTTATGGTATTTAAGATATTGGGTGAGACACAAGAATAAACTTAATCTAGGTTTACAATAATTTGGGTATGGAGGTTGAAAAGGTTTTGGAAGGTGTTACTTCGTGCAACAGAATATGATTATTATTATTAGTATAAAGAGAATGATTAAGAGGGAAAGGGCTGTGGAGGTATATGGAAGAATCCTATGATGTAAGTCGAATGAATCCATGTCTAGAGTAGTCGATGTTTAAGGTGGGTAATTAATGATGTATTTACTTTTGGAGGATGAAGGTTATGTCTCAGTGAATGAGGATATGTTTATCTGACTCTCGCTAAGGTTATATTGGTCGGAAGGAAGTATAGAAGTTTCGATAGCTATGCGGAAAGGAGTTCTTATTGGAAATGGGCCATTTTAACCTCCACTGATAGATACATGACGTCCTGCATCTTCAGGGGCGAGAGCTAGAGTGCATGTTTAATTGCGTCGACGCAGAGTCATGGGATGAGACTTGCGTTTTGGTGATTGGTGTGTGTCTGTGGTAGGTGGGTTGTGGATGGGAGGTGAGATTGGGTCGAGGTTCAGTTTGACCTTTCTCAACTTCTCTCCATGTATGGTGAAGGTGGTGTGATCGGAAGGATCTGTTAGTAGGAAAACATTGTTAGGGAGTGAACTTGTGACTGTGAAGGGGCCTAGGAATTTGGGTTTGAGTTTGTTTGTTCTACTTGAGTCTTTTACCATGACTGTGTCGCCAGGTGCTATGTCAAGTGGAATTGACCGTTTGTGTTGTTTTGTCTTTGTCTTTTCCTGGGCTTCTTTCAGGTTTGCTCTAACTTTTTTGTAAATTGTTTGCATACCTCTTTTGATGCAGTGTGCGAGGTTATCTAGGTTGTATAAGGGTGGGGGTGGTTGGTTGAATATTTGGTAGGGTAGGCGCATTGGTTTGCCGAAAATGATCTCATGTGGGGACATCTTTGTTGCAGAATTGACTGTGCTATTTATACTGGCTTGTACCTGTGGTAGCCAATCTTCCCAACTGTCCATGAGGTCATTGACCAATGGTCTGAGAATCTCTAGGACCTTGCGATTTGTTCGCTCAGTCAGACCGTTTCCCTGGGGGTGGTATGCAGTGGCAAATGTTTGGTCAATGTTGTAGAGGTGTGCTATTTCGCGCATCACCTCATTTTTGAATTCTGAGCCATTGTCAGATAACATTGTGTGTGGTATGTTGTATCTACAAAAGATATTGTTGACTAGGGTTTTGGCTACAGTCTCTGCTGTTTTGTCTTGGAGTGGTATTAAGATTGTGTATTTAGAGAAATAATCAACTGCTGTGAGTACATAATTGGAACCTTGATGGCTCGTTGGCATTTTCAGTAGGTCAATGCCAAGTGTTTCCCATGGCTCAGCAGGGAGTGGGATATCTTTTATGTTGATTTCCCTCAGGTTAGGGCCTCTGAATTGGTTGCAAGTTATACAAGAATCTATGTGTGTGGTTATGTCTCTTTTCATGTTGGACCAGTAGTAAGTGTGTCTAGCAGTGTTTAGTGTCTTATCTCTGCCCGAGTGGCCTCCCATTGCACTGTCGTGCAATATGTGTAGGAGCTTGGGGACTAGGGCTCTGGGGATAACAGTAACCTCTCTTGTATTGATGGTTCTCCTTATGACTCCGTCGACCAGATTGAGTTCCTCAATAGGGACAGGTGGTCGGGAGTGTAAGGGGGTTTGTGAAATGAGATGCTGTTTTATTGGGGACCATATTGGGTCTCTGTCCGTTTCATATATGAGTTGTTGCATAGGTATGCA
Source organism: Oratosquilla oratoria (assembly GCF_046742065.1). Classification (NCBI taxonomy): domain Eukaryota; kingdom Metazoa; phylum Arthropoda; class Malacostraca; order Stomatopoda; family Squillidae; genus Oratosquilla; species Oratosquilla oratoria. The sequence goes on from NC_134787.1 coordinate 51,088,451, forward strand.
TATGGTTTGGGTTATGGGTGTGATGTGGTTTTGTCTGCTTAGGCAATCTGCCACTACGTGAGCTTTCCCAGCTAAGTATACGATCATGGGATCGTAATCAAGGAGAGTTGTTTTCCATCTAGCAACTCTCCCATGTAAGTCTTTGGAGTTAAAAAGATAGACTAGGGGTTGGTGGTCTGTTAGTATGGTAATCTTGTAGCCTAAAATGAGGTATTTAAAGTGTTTTAGTGCCCATATGATTGCAAGTCCTTCTTTGTGTGTAGTTGAGTAGTTATTTTCAGTTTTATTTAGGAATCTACTTGCGTAGGCTATGGCGTGTTCTTTGCCATTGTCATCTTTCTGTTGTAGGACTGCGCCTATTCCTTTAGAGGAGGCGTCTGTGTAAAGAAAGAATTCTTTCTTCATGTCAGGGAAAACTAGTACAGGGGCTGTGGTGAGTGTGTGTTTGAGAGTGTCGAAACTTTGCTGTTCTGTTTCTGACCATTGAAATGGCTCGCCTTTCCTTGTGAATTTGGTCAGAGGGGAAGCAATATCAGCAAAGTTTCTGATAAAGTGTCTGTAGTAGGAGGCTAACCCTATGAAACTTCTTGTTTCATTTGCGTTTCTGTGGTTGTGTGAATCCCTTTTGCATCCACTTTATGGCCTAGGAAGATGAGTTCCTTCATGAGGAATCTACATTTCTTTAATTGAATCTTTAATCCCGTATTTTTGAGACGTTTGATGACAATCTCTAAAGTGTTAAGGTGGTCTCTTTCTGTGGGACTATATATAATGAGGTCGTCTAAATAGACGAATAATGAGACTCCTATCATGTCACTGAAAATGCGGGTCATCAACCTTTGTTGGGTTGAGGGGGCATTCTTAAGGCCAAAGGGCATACGCTGAAAGTTGAAATGCCCTTTATCAGTGGAGAATGCAGTTACGGGCTTTGATTCCTCTGTTAGTTCGACCTGCCAGAAGGCTGACTTGAGGTCTATTGTGGAAAAAACAGAGTTCCCGTTGCCAATGCATTGTAGTACATCTTGTTTGTTTGGTTACTCGGATGTTCATGTGCGTTCGTATGTCTGTTTGGTGGTCGAGTTGTTGTTGCAAAGCCAATGGTGCTGACTCGACTCTTAGTCAGCTAGAAGGGCCGGACATTGAGTGAGTGAGTGAGGGAGTGAGTGAGCGGTGTGAGCGAGTGATATTACTCATCATGTATATGGTGGCGTATACATTCACTCTTACTATGTATTATGAATCAGAAGTGTGAGCGAGATTTGTAACTATATATATATATATATATATATATATATATATATATATGTGGTGCCGTCGATTGATTTAGGATGTGTTTAACCAAGAGCACCTCCAATGGGAGTGATCAGAGATACCCACATAAGAACGATTTGGGAAATAAAAAAAATCAAGGTATACGCTGCCACCACCCAATCGTCTATATGGATATATCTGACCATAAATGGAAACTGCTCCTTGTTATTCACGTCTGACTCCGTCCCCTTTCCTCAGGTCGTTCGGGGTTGGTTCTGGGTAGCGAAAAGGCCTATGCCCAAGTGGGGGTAGTAAAAGAATATAAGCCACCAATAATGTGGGGCCACCAATAATGTGGGGGGTAGTAAAAGAAAATAAGCGAAGGTCTGCTATGTGTTAATTATTACACTGAAGCAAAAATATAGTAAGGAAATACAAAAGTATATTGTGGTTTTCTCCAACTAGACAATCTATTGATCCTTACAATATGAAAAATATATGGGTATGCGAGACATTTAATAACAGTTTTTTCTTTCTTATGGGCATCATAAGTAAGGTCACAGGCACGTGGAAAAACGTAGTTATTTACGCTCCAACCTTCCGGTCACTGTATAAGTCTACTTACAATATTGTGTCTACCTTCAAGCACTGTGTCTACCTTCAACCCCGTATTCTTATTAGAGAACGATCACAGACGGAATTGTACTCTAAGGATTACACTCTCATAGCTAATGTTAAATGTATATACGCAAAGTGTTTGTGAAGTACACTCCCTTAAACCCCTTTTTCCATATCTGTTATCGGAATCATTTTTGGCATCAGATTCAAAACTTAATAATAATGATAACTATCTACCTACTATATCTGCACTATATCATTTAACTCACATATTGACATTTGTTTTCATTAATCTTACAGAACGTGTTCATACCTGTTATCGGAATCATTTTTGGCATCAGATTAAAATTTTAGCTGCGCACAAAGAGAACGAGACGGCTATGTGTTCGTATCTATGGGTAAACTACTAACCTCCCTGTTGTATTATTTCGTAAAACTTCATTTCGCTTCTCAACAGAGCCCCTAGCTGCTACAATCTCTCCCTAAACTATTTCTCTAGTGGAATCCTGAACTGAAAGTTGGGAATTTTTCCTATTACTCTTAAAATTAATGGCCTTAGCTTACGCCTCTGTCCGAACGTTTAGTGACGTCACGGGTGGGCGGAGCTACGGCGCCCCCGCTATGTTCGAGAACATTCTAATGTCGCGTCGAAACTCAGTTTAACCAAAATCAGCTGAAATATATTTGTAGCTATCTCCTATTGTATGTTCTTCTTCAATGATTATAGTAAGGCTCTTTGCCAACACATCTTGATAGGCAGACATAGAATAGAATAAATTCATGGTCTATTAAGGCTCTATTTTCTACTTTGCTTCTTGGTTGAGTAAAACCGTTACGACGTCCATAATACCCAGTCTCTCAAATCAACACTCAAATAAATAAATAGATAAATAAAACGAAATTCCAAAAATAATACCCCTTCAAAATTCCTGTCCTTACATGGCTCTACGCCCCTCTGAAAGAAAAATTCCGCAACATCACGTGAAGGATTCTATTTGGTGTGGTCCAAATCCCCCTGCAAAAGAAAAAAAAATCCATCCTGCATCAGAGAGCGATTATCCTTTTGATAGCTTGACGAGGCACTCTCTCCTCAGCACACTCGTAGGTGTACGAATCTCAGGTGACCCGGGGGTACACCAATTTACTGTGGATGTCTCCGTGGACTTTTCCATCAGTCTTCGTATTGGCTGGATTCCCCAATTGACCTCTTACATACTACTTGACTGGACATGCATAGCCGCTACGACCGAGCTAAGCCACGACTCTCTCTTGTGGATTCGCCCCATGGGTGGCACACTACTTCCCCTTCTGTGGGCTCACCTCTGGGCAATCGGCGATTGTCCACCAGGTCCTGAAGTCCTACACCCCTGTCAAGCGGGCAATTGTGAATTGAGTTGGGTTCATGACCCCAACTCGAGCTAAAGAATTTCCCCATTTTCCAATACTACTCCGAATGAAAGTGCTCGCTAACCATCGTTTGTAGTCCCTCTCCTAGGCTAATATTGACTTCTTTATCCCCCCCCCCTAAGTTGACATTTAGTTCCTTCACCTGGCTGTTGCTGAAATTTCCTTTTACAACATATGAAATATATGCATCCTTAATCCTAGGACATCTCAACCTTACACATGTATAAAAGTATAGGTGGGTTACATTTAAGCTTTATGGTCCAATATATAGGAACATTGAGGGCATCTTTGCATTAATTTGCACGAGCATTCGTTTTTTCTTTGGACATATACTGGCACGATATGATCCCTACATTTCCTATTGCAGTTAACTACTGTCATCTTAGCACCTTAAATCACTAGATATGGCGCCAACTGGGCGGATTGTTCCAATTGATTTCTTCAGCATTCCTCGATGAGCCGTCTTCAATGTTCTTCAATGTTCGATCCCACCGCTGCCACCAATAATGTGGTGCCGTCGATTGATTTAGGATGTGTTTAACCAAGAGCACCTCCAATGGGAGTGATCAGAGATACCCACATAAGAACGATTTGGGAAATAAAAAAAATCAAGGTATACGCTGCCACCACCCAATCGTCTATATGGATATATCTGACCATAAATGGAAACTGCTCCTTGTTATTCACGTCTGACTCCGTCCCCTTTCCTCAGGTCGTTCGGGGTTGGTTCTGGGTAGCGAAAAGGCCTATGCCCAAGTGGGGGTAGTAAAAGAATATAAGCCACCAATAATGTGGGGCCACCAATAATGTGGGGGTAGTAAAAGAAAATAAGCGAAGGTCTGCTATGTGTTAATTATTACACTGAAGCAAAAATATAGTAAGGAAATACAAAAGTATATTGTGGTTTTCTCCAACTAGACAATCTATTGATCCTTACAATATGAAAAATATATGGGTATGCGAGACATTTAATAACAGTTTTTTCTTTCTTATGGGCATCATAAGTAAGGTCACAGGCACGTGGAAAAACGTAGTTATTTACGCTCCAACCTTCCGGTCACTGTATAAGTCTACTTACAATATTGTGTCTACCTTCAAGCACTGTGTCTACCTTCAACCCCGTATTCTTATTAGAGAACGATCACAGACGGAATTGTACTCTAAGGATTACACTCTCATAGCTAATGTTAAATGTATATACGCAAAGTGTTTGTGAAGTACACTCCCTTAAACCCCTTTTTCCATATCTGTTATCGGAATCATTTTTGGCATCAGATTCAAAACTTAATAATAATGATAACTATCTACCTACTATATCTGCACTATATCATTTAACTCACATATTGACATTTGTTTTCATTAATCTTACAGAACGTGTTCATACCTGTTATCGGAATCATTTTTGGCATCAGATTAAAATTTTAGCTGCGCACAAAGAGAACGAGACGGCTATGTGTTCGTATCTATGGGTAAACTACTAACCTCCCTGTTGTATTATTTCGTAAAACTTCATTTCGCTTCTCAACAGAGCCCCTAGCTGCTACAATCTCTCCCTAAACTATTTCTCTAGTGGAATCCTGAACTGAAAGTTGGGAATTTTTCCTATTACTCTTAAAATTAATGGCCTTAGCTTACGCCTCTGTCCGAACGTTTAGTGACGTCACGGGTGGGCGGAGCTACGGCGCCCCCGCTATGTTCGAGAACATTCTAATGTCGCGTCGAAACTCAGTTTAACCAAAATCAGCTGAAATATATTTGTAGCTATCTCCTATTGTATGTTCTTCTTCAATGATTATAGTAAGGCTCTTTGCCAACACATCTTGATAGGCAGACATAGAATAGAATAAATTCATGGTCTATTAAGGCTCTATTTTCTACTTTGCTTCTTGGTTGAGTAAAACCGTTACGACGTCCATAATACCCAGTCTCTCAAATCAACACTCAAATAAATAAATAGATAAATAAAACGAAATTCCAAAAATAATACCCCTTCAAAATTCCTGTCCTTACATATATATATATATATGTATATATATATTGTGAGGCGGCAGATGATTTCTTTCGCCGTCGGACGATTTCTTTCCCTCCACCATCTCTCCACCATGAAGAGACAACAAGGCCTTTCATTACAATGAGGCCTCTCAGCTAAGATCGAGCAAACTAGACCTCTCAGCTAAGCTCGGAGGTCACGAAGTGACCTTTACTCCCATAAATCTGCCAGGACATCTAAAGAAGCTAGAAGTTCGCTCAAGTCGGGGTCATAAGCCAACTCGACGACCGACGTTCTACGGGCTGGCATCACAAGAGTGCCACCCTGCTGCAGTTTTCCTATTGGGTGCCTTCTCGTAGGGCACGCCCAGTTTTTGTAATTTTTTTCTTTTAGCTAGGAAGATCTGGCACCTCCAAAGTTGACCTCGGAGCTGCCAGGTCGAGATTGTAACAGAATAAGATCACCCAATAAACCGGAAAAAACTCATCCGCGTTTTCCACAAAAAAAAAAAAGCCAACAATATATATATATATATATGTGTGTGTGTGTGTGTGTGTGTGTGTGTGTGTGTGTGTGTGTGTGTGTGTGTGTGTGTGTGTGTGTGTGTGTGTGTGTGTGTGTGTGCGTGCGTGTGTGTGTGTGTGTGTGTGCGTGTGTGTGTGTGTGTGTGTATGTATTACAAAGGATTACAAAGGCGGATCATGCCGACAGGAGACCTTTTGGTCCATAACAAGGTCGGATGCGAAAAAATATAATAATGATAAATAAATAGATAAAAAATATAATAAAATAAAAAAGATATTATAAATGATAATAAAATAGACAAATGTATAGATATAGTTAAGTAATAAACAAACAGGTAAATAGTAAATAATAATCAATTGACAGATAAATGATAATAAATGAAAATCAAGCAAATAATAAACAGACAAATAATAACAAACAAATAAAAAAAATAATATGAAATAAATGGCAGTCATTACAGCATCTTGCTTAGATGTTTATCTAAACGAATCTTAAAGCTTTGAACTGAACTACATTGCACTGCCTGTGCAGGAAGTTTATTCCATTCATTAACTACACGGTTGGCGAAGTTGTTTCTACACACTTCCAAATTAAATTTATTTCCTGACAGTTTGAGACCATTATTTCTTGTGTGTGTGTATCCCGATTCATAGGTAATGTTGTGACCTTACACAACGCACCTTTTCCTTTACTCTAGGGGAGCAGTATTGCAATGTTTCCTAAGCCCCGATTGAGAATAGATCTCGGGCCCACAACGTAGCATCACGCGACGCTAACCACTACAGCAGACCATGTGCGCACGCGTTTGTATGATAAGAGGGTGGGACCTCTTGTTCTCCCCCTCCCAAAGCCAGCGGGCGAGCGAGCGTCGTGTGGCTAGCTGGCTGCCTTTCTCGAAAAATGGTTCAGTCGTCTGCTTCCAACCGTACCGCCTGGTAACAGTAAGCGTTCCTTGCCAAGTGAGTTCCGTGTCATAACCAAGTAACTGACACCGTTTAGTATTCTATCGTCCTTTTGATAATAACTATCTGGTTAGGATTAAGAACAGGTCGGTGATTTTTTTTAAGGGAATTAAATGGTTCTATATGTGGATACACAAAAATGTGATGAGGTTGAATGAATATTTGAAAATGTCGACTATTGGGCTCCCTCGTCATGTCATGTTTACTTTCGAAGTAGAGATATGATTCCACAGAAACGTTTGTGTACGGTCAGGTCTAGGTTCCATACTCGCTAGTAGATGACGTCACGTTTTTGTGTTGTTATCACTTCGGGCAATGTCGGGTATTTTCGGAAGTTTCCGAAGTCCGATGTGACGGAAGACATTCAGAGGCCCAAATAAAACGCAATATTAGACTTCAAGCTTCTTTTATGGAAGAAAATTAAAATATCAAAACTTTATAACATTTTTTCACGTGGAATGATGAATTATATAATATATAAATATATTACTATTACTGGGTGGACGTTTTTTACATTAAAAAAAGTTTGAACTGCTAGGAAAAGACAGACTTGAATTTTTTTTTTATAGAAAAATTGTCTTATTTTTATTTACAGCAAAACAATATTAAAATACATGTATGTGGAAAATCTCAATATTAAAATACATGTATGTGGAAAATAACTTATTCTTATTTACAGCAGCACAATTAAAATACATGTAGGCCTATACATGTAGGTGGAAAATCTCTACTGGTAAAAACACTTTATTTTTATTTGCAGCACAATTCTCAATCCTTCCTACATTGAGGGCAAGTGTAAGTGTCATCTGTGCACATTTCCCTGACATCATGCACAGACAGATTTACACAGTTGTTATGGTACCATTGTTTACAAGAGCTGCACTCTATCTTCAGTTTTCCAGGACGATAGACATGACACTTACAATATTTGGTGATAGTTTCATACCTCTCATTTTGTGGCAATCTAGCTTTATTGAGTTTTTTTATGTGGAAACATGGTGAAATCTCCTGATGACGTATACATCCTTGCATATGATCCCGTGACGTCATCTACTAGCGAGTATAGATAGATAGATAGATAGATAGACTTTATTTGGCAATAAATCAATGTACATGAAGTGCAAATAATGACAAGAACACATAGTTCGAAATAATAAATGTAAATTGCCGAGGATAACACAAAAAGCATGAACGCTTATTTCCATTGTGGTCCTCATCAGGTAATTTTTCTACATTAAGTCACACGGACAAACATACATAGGGGGTTGAGGGGACCAGAGACACTCATGAGTAATACCAGTCAGTACACATATGACACGTAAACATTGTTATAGATTTGCTAATATTACTGAAATGTTTGTACACATAGGAACATTGAGTCCGAATATTTGAGCACCATCCAAAAGGAACCTTGCATTCAACAAAGGAACAACAAAATAATGATGAACTGTAACAAAACAGTATGAGTGAGTACTAAATCGGAGTAGTACCATTAATAATATATTGCATTTTTCTACATCTGTATCAACATGGATGAGTGAGTACTATATCAGAGTAGGACCATTACTGATATACTACAATATTCAACATCTGTAACAACATGTAGTAATAGTGAATCCTACACTGCAGCTAGGGTTACCTATTAATCAAATCTAACATTTTACCTGAATCTCAGGACGGAGTGGGCAATTACTATGAGTAGTACATTATAACCTGAAGCACCAGAGGTAGGGTACAGGGGACCAGTACTCGAATGAGTAAAACAACAAGGAGAATGAGGAAAGAGGTCAGATCATAACTGTTCTCGGAACCTACCTGAGGCATATGCCATATTATGACTGGCAAAACAAAGGTGGAAACCAATTTGTAAACATCAAACATTGTTATGCTTAACTAAACTTCTGAAAAAAGGGAGGGGAGGGGAGGTCAGAAACAGTTATGAGTGAACGCAGATATGGATGGTATTACTCATGGATTCAGGTATCCCTCACTAAGCTAGTAGTACACAAAGTCAAGGCTGTTCTCTGTCCATAGCTGAGACATATAGTAACCCTTGACTTTTTTCTTGAAGGTAACCTTGCTATTTGTCTTCTTAATGGACACAGGTAGTGAGTTCCATAGTTGAGCACCTGTGAAGTGAAAACTGTTTTTGGTGAAGGGACCTGCATGGGGTACGATAAGAGACTCTTGACTGTTCCGGGTTCGGTTCCTAGCCGATAATGTAAAATTATAGCTCACATATGAGGGAGCAGAATTATGAATGACATTGTAAACCTGGTTTAGTTTCAGCTGCTGGACACGATATTTTACTGGTAACATTCCTACCTTGCTAAATTCTTCAATACCAATATGACTACGTTGAGGTAGGTTTAGTATGAATCTAATTATCTTATTTTGTGTAACCTGTAGCCGGGACTGGTTTTTTCTGCTCAGACTACTGTACCAAGAGCTACAAGCGTAATCGAAGTGATGTTGTAACAGGGCTGAGACCAGAAGCTTCTTTGTTTCCAGATCAAAATTTCTGGCTTTTCTGTACAAAAATTTGACTTTATGTGAACACTTGGAAACAATCTTATCTGTTATAGCATTCCCTGAGAGGGACTGATCTAAGGGTATTCCAAGATAGGTTACTTCTTGTTTTGACTCTAAGACATTAACCCCACATCTGACCTGTACATCGCTGCGTTTCCTGAGGTTGGGTTTGGATGCAAAGACAATACTTTCCGTTTTACCGAGGTGTAAGGACAGCCTATTATCTATGAGCCAGTCCTGGACCGATGACAGTTCGACACTCAGTTTCTCAGTTTTCTCCTCTACTTCTGCAGTAACTTACAGTTCACCGCACCTGGCATGTCGTTAATATAGATCAGGAACAGCAGCGGTCCTAGAATTGAACCTTGTGGTACACCACAAGTTATCTCTCTGTCATCTGAGCGGGCTTCATTTACCTGTACTAGTTGATTGCGACCTGTAAGGTAGGACTTGAACCAGCCAATATTCGCCACTCCTAATGCCTGAAGTTTTTTTTAATAGAATATCATGGTCCACTGTATCAAATGCCTTTTGAAGATCCAACAAGACTAAGCCCGAGTAATTACCTCTGTCGCATTCCTGTTTTATCAGATCGTAAAGGTATATTAAGCTGGTGTCTGTTGAGTAGTTCGTTCTAAAACCAGATTGCATACCGTATAGTAGATTACGTTCCCTGAGGTAGGTATCTAACTGGTTGTATACGGTACGTTCCAAGACCTTCGAAATAATACCTAGAATTGAAACAGGCCTATAGTTACCTGCCTCAGTTTTTGCGTTTTTCTTGTAAAGAGGTGTTACCCGAGCCCTTTTCATGTCGCTTGGGATAAATCCTGAACCAATAGACAAATTTATTATGTGGGTTATTGGGGGAGTAATAATTGAGGCTCCATCCTTAACAAACCTCGCAGGAATGTCATCTAACCCTGTAGCCTTATTGGCACTTATGCTAGCCAGTAATTTGAACACTTCTTTTTGAGTGGTCTTATGCAGTTTGAAACACTTGGAGGACTTGTCCTTATAATACTCCTGAACGTACCTCAGCCCAAACTTCCCAGAACCTGTAGGGAGGGATTTAACTAGTTTTGTGGCAATGGTTGTGAAAAAGGTGTTGAAGTGATTGGCTATGGTGTTCCTATCAGAGCTGAGCTCACCGTTTATCAAGAGTCCTATCCTGTCTACTTTGTTACTAGGCTTTGTGTGAACTTCTAGGGTCTTCAGTGTTTGCCAAAGCTTCCTTGGATCGTGTTTGTTCTGGTGCACCATCTTAGTACAATAATCAGCTTTGGCTTTGTCCTTCCAATAATTCACCTGATTCCTATAGTACAGAAAGCCATTATAGTCCTCCTGATTTCCACTTTTCCTAAATCTGGCAATAAATCTGTCTCTATCTCTAATTAAACCCAGTATTTCATTAGTCATCCATGGCTCCGTCCTCTGTTTTATTCGTATCTCTTTGAGAGGCGCTACTCTATCTATAATAGTAAGAAATGTGTACTTAAAATTAGACCAAGCCTTATAAACATCGGTACAATTTAGAACTGGCGACCAGTCTGTCCTACCCAGTTCATCTACAAACTGTTCTCGTGAGTAATGCTTCATGGAACGAAGCTTCACTGTGTTGTGCTTGTTGAAAATCGTCTTCCTAGCTTTCCTAGTACAATATATGAGCTTGTGGTCACTAAGACCATAATCACAAGCACCAGACTGCGTTATCTTGTTACGATCGGAGACCAGGATAAGATCTATGATGGACCTAGATGTGCCTGTTATTCTAGTGGGCTCGTCAATCAGTTGTGTCAGGCCGTGAGATATTAGCAAGTTTCTCATTGCCTTAATAAGGTTATTATTTGTACTTGCCAGATTCGTATTAAAGTCACCTAGGATAATAATTTCTAGGTCATGCATATTGACTCGATTGAAACAGGTGGATTCTAATGCGCTATAGAAGGACATCTGTTTTGGTGGTCTGTAACAGACCCCGCATAAGATGGGATGCGATTTGGGTAACAATATTTCTATCCACACAGCTTCGAGCCCATCGTTACTCATAAGGTCTGTACGGGGGTTGAATGCTAAGTCGTTACATATGTAAGTACATACCCCTCCTCCGGTCCTCTTTCTATCATTACGCACAACACTATAACCCGGGATCGCAATTTCCGAGTCGGAGATGGTACTGTCTAGCCAAGTTTCGGTGACGCCGATGACTGCTGCCTTGGTTCGCCGCGCAAGTAGTCGGAATTCGTCTAACTTAGGTAGAAGGCTTCTGGCATTTAAGTGCACGAAGTGGAGGCCCCGCTTATTGAAGCAGCTGAAATCACCCCCGGGTGTTGACTGGGGGAAGGCACAGCGATCGGGGTTAACAGGTGAAGGGTCAACCTCACCGTCGGACAAGGGGGCTCCTGGTAGTTCATTGAGTGTACACCCAATGCAAGTGAAGCGGAGAATGTCCTCATTCACCAAGGCAGCATTGTAGGTCTCGAGAGAAATTCCACAGCACTTGATGTGAGTCCATTTCCCACATGATTTGCAGCTGATGGCTCTGCTATTGCGACGGACTCCTTTTAGACAGCTTACACATGGGTGTTGTGGGACTCTGGTTGCAGTTGGTCCAGGACAGGGATGTACATCCCCACAGAGGAGGAGGGCGTAGGATACCAGAAGCTTGGAAGTGTTGGTGTTTCTCTTCGGTGTTATATGAGAACTTCCCCTATGCTTGGCTAATCGAACCCGACGCCATTTTCTGACTTCTGTTGTTGGGGTAGGCGGGGGAAGGAACTGACACAGAGTATGGTGGTTAAGAGAGATCTTAGAGCTTCTGTCTCTCACCCCAGTGTTAGAGAGGACCGGAGGGTAGCCAGGAATTCCCACTGCAACGTAAGAAGGATGACCACTTGTAGCTACGTTAATCAGTAAGACCGCTCCCAGCATGGTTAAAAGCATACCGGTCATCCCTGGCGCCATGTCGTAAATTTTCACGTGTATGCACTATTTACGGCGCCGATTACAAGCTCTTGAGCTGGGGACACTTAAACACGTGTACTCACTCGCAATAACACTTCGGCCCCACTCAGGGGTTTAAACAAGTCAATTAAGATTTTTTCTCTGTGCCAGATTTATCCTTTCTGCCTTAATCACGAGGCGCATTAAAGTCAGGATGGTTAAAAGTTCGGGAATAAAATCGGAAGGATAGGAAAGAGAAGGAAATAAGATCGGAAGGAGAAGGATACGAAGGAGGGAGGAGATGGAGGAGGGGGAGGAGGAGACTTGGTGAGGGGAGAGCAGGGAGGAGGAGGAGGAGGAGGTCTAGGCGTACGAGGTGTGTTTCGGGGGAGGGAGAGGGAGGGGTAGACTGTGGCACCCTTGTGGAGGAGGAGACTAGGTGAGGGGAGCGCGGGGAGGAGGAGGAGTCATCCGACCATAACCTTTTACTCGGTTAGAGAGGTGCGGTTGGGGGGGGGGGTAGATGGTTTATTACTCTCTCCGACACTGGCACCTTTGTTCAACTTATACACGCTCGGCCTCGGCCCAATGGCATGTCGGTTCCTCCATACAAATTTCAAATTTGATTTCCTAATTGTGGCTGCCACTGGCTCAGCTAGACACCGCAATTGGGAGCCATGGTTGGATTAACCACTCACGAATCACTAGGAATCTATCGCCAAACGCCCTGGAATTAAAGACCAACATTAAGCGTTCCCCTGCTAGACGAGTAGTCGTTTTTAAATTGTAACCTTTTGTGAATCGTACTTGACCCAGGCTTAGAGATACCATAAATGGAGTGATCTAGTTCAAGTGTAATTGAGTCAGAACATGGATATATCTTCGACAAAGGAGAATTGCAACATTCATACATTATTATATTCATGGCTTTGTGATATTTGTGTTAGATAATATCAGGAAGCCATGAAAATTAATATATCAGTGTTACAATTCTCCGTTGTTGAAGATGCGAGTTGAATGATGTAGTGGCACATGAGTGAGATTAAACTGTAACCCAGTATAGGAGAAAATAAGAGCAAAAGGACAGAGATATCTGTATATTTCGATCAACCAACTGTAGTCTTCTTCAGCAGATGTAGTATGGATACCTAGAACCACCCTCGGTGTGTGTGTGAGAGTGGAAGACAAGTTTGTAGGAAAATGAAATGATAGGCTTTTTTAAACGGGGGCTGTTGCCACTGAGTACTTTTAAAGAACATTTATTTGGGCTTGTGTCATAGCTCAGGAGGTATGTGACAAGAGACTTGAAAATTGAGGCTTCCATCTATATCAATCAAAAAAGGAGAAACTAAATTGAAAAGATGTAGTACGATAGAAAGTTGGAGATGAGACTTTCCTCGTTCCTGTGTTGCACTTTATTATTTTGTATATATTCTTCCTCTACATTCACTGTATCTATCTGCTGAAGAGGACCGCAGTCAGTTGGTCGAAATATTCAGATCTCTCTGTACATTTGTTCTTATTTTCTCTTATAGTGGGTTACTATCTGATAGGAAAGCATCTTTCCTAATGGCAAACACACACACACACACACACACACACATACACACACAACATTCATACATTATTATATTCATGGTTTTGTGATATTTGTGTTAGTGGTAGAATTCCCGACCGCCACTACGGTGGTCCGGGTTCGAATCCCGCCTAGGGCTGAAATAACTTAAATATCGCTGCGCTGCGAGTCGTTACTCCAACTCTCGTGGGCGGGCAGTTGGGTGTGTGTGTGCGTGTAAGTTCACAGCATTACCCATAGATCGGTCATGTATGAGCTCTGGACTCTCTTCCGGGAAGGAAATGCTGTCGATCACGAGTCCAGCACGTGACCCAAGACTAAGGTGGTGAATCACACACACGGCTCGACAGTGCAGTGCTACTGTTCGCAATCGCTACTCCAGTGGTTCAAGTTCGATTCCCTCGTAGGGCTAAAATGATTTCGACATCGCTGCACTGCGAGCCGGCTCTCCATCTCTTTTGGGCAAGGAGTTGAGTGTGTGTGTCATAAATCGGTCATATATGAGCTGAGCTCTCATCCGGGAGGGTAATAGCTGTCGATCATGAATCCAACAGGTGACCCAAGACCATAGTGAATCACACACACACACACACACTCGCGCGCGCGCGTGGTGGTAGGGTTTGCGGCCGCCACTACGGCGGTCCGGGTTCGAATCCCCCCCAGGGTTGAAATTTCAGTGTAGCTGCGCTGCGAGTCGTTATTTCAAATCTCATGGGCGGAGAGTTGTGTGTGTGTGTGCGTGTAAGGTCACAGCAGTACCCATAGATCGGTCATACATGAGCTCTGAGCTCTCATCCGGGAGGGTAATAGCTGTCGATCACGAGCCCAGCAGGTGACCCAAAATCATGGTGAATCACACACACACACATACACACGCACTTACGCACATAAATGACTCGGTGGCGCGGTTGGTAGACTCCAACTGTCACTACGGCGGTCCGGGTTCGAATCCCACCCAGAGCTGAAATAATTTCAGTATCGCTGCGCTTCGAGTCGTTACTCTAACTCTCGTGGGCGGGGAGTTGGGTGTGTGTGTGTGCGTGTAAGGTCCCTCTCTTCCAGGAGGGAAATAGTTGTCGATCACGAGTCCAACACGTGATCCAAAGACCATAGTGAATACACACGTAGCTGATGCCATACCATTCCACCTCAGATTCAACCCAGTTAGTGTGGTGATCAAAATTGGCCTTGAATTGGAATAGGGCCCTCAGTACCAAGATCTTAATATTTATTTGAAAGAAATGGAATAGAATCACGTTTGAATTTTAGTATTCATGGGGTAGTAGACACCCCGAGATAGGAAGCGTGGAAGAGGGAGACCAGACAGAAGGTGGAGAGACGAGATCGAGAAGTTTGCAGGAGTGACGTGGCAGAGGATGACGGAGTCGTGTGAATCATGGAATGCTATGAAGGAGGCCTTTGTTCAGCAGTGGACTCGGGATGGCTGATTTGATTTGATTTATGGGGGAAATGTAAAAATTAGGCATGGATATTTCAAACGTGATAATTACTAATAGAATTAGTCATGGATCATTTCTCTCCAGAGTAATACTGGAGTCAGTGGCTTTTAACTGTTTACATCCTTTTTTCAAATCGCAAGCAGCCCCGTAAGGACCAATAGGTCTGTTGCTGTTTGCATCTTTGTATTCCTTTGAGGAGGTTGGAGTATATGGCGAGGTCAAGTCGTGACCTGGGTCATGGCTGTCCCACGTGACTTTCCCTGCTTTAGAATGCACACATTAATGGTATTAACCGGTCCTTCTTCTGTATACCTGTAGCGTTTGTGTGAAGAAAGGTCTTACCCTCAACCCTTTGCTTTTCGCCCGCGTTTTTTCTTCACATTCGTGACTAACAGTTTGGTGAAAATGGGCACAGTGGTGTTGAGAAGGACATAGGCATGTTTTTAGATTGTTTGCAGTCTTCTCTCATTTCTCTTGCAGGGGGGCATCGGAGATCCTTATACTTAGCACTTCACAAGAGCTGATCAACCACCATGCCGCCACTTCCTAAGGAAACAGACAAAGAGTCAGCGATGGTCGAGGAGGAGCTTGTGAGATCGACGGCATCAACCTTGGAGCTCGGGAAGGAGGTCGAGACGGGCCTGGACAGCGTCTTCGCCTCCATCGGGTTTGGCGTGTGGCACCTGGCTGGCATTGTCACCAACGTCATGGGTGAGGTCAACGGCCCTTAGTCGTGATTAGGAATAGATTCAGACGAGAGTATCGGTGTCACTATGTAAACAATATACGCTCGACTAGTATGGCCGTTTAAGACGAAAGTGTTGGAAAGGTAGTGTGAAAAATAAAAGATTTTGTTTCTTTTTCTGTTTATTTCCAACATAATAAGTTTTTCAAACCTTTATGAGTAAATACAAAGAAAGTTCAAATACAATTGGAAACCACACCCAGACACGTTCTTGTAGAAGTATATTTTAGTCACACGAAGTTAATTTAATTCACAAGTTCCTGTAGACCTAGGTCAACCCCCTAACTTTCTGACTCTCTCGCTATCCTGTCTGTCCTATGATTAAGTAGATTCATTGAGTTACCCATGTCTGTATGTTCTTCCATTCTACTTCATAACTGACTTTGTACCTTTTACTCTGTCATCAATGACTTTATCATAATATGATCTATGATACTTTATTTCTGATTAGTTTATCTGACCTTTGTTATACTTTATAATTAATTCTAACTTCTGATTTTGGCATTCTGAATTCTGCATCTTCCTCATACATCTCTTACCACAGCTTATCGTCCTGCCGAGTGATTACCCAGCGTGTTATCAGTCCCGATATGACTTGTTCCTTCGCGTTCCTTCACACCTTTCTTATCTCTGGGACCCGTATTTCTGAGTGCGGGTTTCTCTATTTTATCCTACAATACACTACAATACAATAAGAGTATCGTTGATCTGGGGGTATTCTGAGGATCTCAGCTATTTTTTAGTATTCTAACCTAACTTAATCTAACCAAATTTCGTTTAACCAAAGTGTTCAGAAGGCTCCGGAAAAAACGGCGAAATGAATGTTCAAGGTGCTGTAATCCATTGTCATCCTCGAGTTTGGTGGAGCTGATGACACTGTTTCCAGATTACATTCACAACCTCAGTCACCATGACACACCTATAAACTCCACTTGCTCTACAAACGACTTTACCAAGCCGGATTAAACCATGCGATAACCGAATCCATTTATTAATTGACTTATTCCACTATTTATTTAGTTATTCTATCTACTAATTAATTAGTAAATTTATTTATTTTTCATTCAACTCGCAAGGTTACATTTACATTCTAGGACATTCTTAATGTTAGATCTTGCTTGCCCAAAGACAGCCCAGACTAATATAAACTTGCGTCAACTTCCACAGTCAGCCTGATCGTGGCCATGTGCACTGCCGGGTCAGCCTTCATGTCACCCACGCTTCCCTTCCGCTGCGCTCCCGGCAACGCCTCCGTCAGGTAAGTGTTCCGGCCTCCCTTCACATCGCAGGTAATTAATCTTACTCTTATTTAGACTCTTTCCACTGAAGTTAGATTTTTTTTTCTCTCGATTAGAGAGGCAATCCGAAAGGAACCCCATACACGGTGTAATCTGGTCTTGAGGGCGCCGGACGGATATGGTCGAATCCGAGTAGCTTGGATCATTTATGTATTGACTTTGGTTTGTCCAACTAATGTAAGGCGGCAGGCAGACGAATTCCCTCCGCCCACGGACGATTTCTTTCAAGGAACAACGGGCCTCCTTACACGGGCCTCCTTACCCAAGAGAAGCCCCTATGAGGCCCATCGAAAAGAACGACTCTTTCATCGCGGGACCACAGCTGCAGGGACCACCACGGATCAGAAGGTCACCTAGTGACCTCCTTCTCCATACATCTTTCAAGATCACCAAACAAACATGAGAACTCGCTCAATCCAGGGTCAGAGTTCACACCTACGGCTCTGGCCCCCTCTTGCACCTCAAGACATTCTATTGGCTACCCTTCTCGGGGGGCACGCCCATTTTTTCATATAATTGGCTGCCTTCTTGTGGCCACGCCCATTTTTTAATTAGATTAAGTTTAGCTAGGAAAATCTGGCACCTCTAAAAGTTGACTTCGGAGCTGCCAGGCCAAGATTGTATCAGATCAGGCTCACCCCAATAAACCGGAAGAAACCCATCCGCGTTTTCCACCAAAACCCCCTCCAACAAGTGGTGGCAGCGGTGGGATTTCGAACTCTACATACGAAGGCAAGACTAACTCTACAGCCGTGATAGAACTCTACGATCGAACTCTACGATAGAACTCTACGATCGAACTCTACAGCCGTGAACATTGAAGCAGCAAGTGGATTCGAACTCTAATCCATATCTACAAGCAACCAGCGAAAGCACGCTAAGCACCGACGTCTAGCCCATCGCCAATCAACCCACGCGACACCGACGAATACTCGAGCTTCGCCATCCCCACCAAACCAGCTGCTCAACAGACTTCCATTCTCCACCACGCCCTCCAACTCGAGCGACGAGAGCTTCACCACTACAACCAGCTGCCCATCGAGCGACGAGAGACTCCGTCACTGACAGCCAGCTGCACATCGACGAGATACCTTCCGCAGCTGCCTGCCTGACCGACCGACCTTCGCCGCTGTTTCCAGCTGCTCAACAGCTACGTCAAGAAGACACGTATAGCTCCTACAAGCCCCTTCTTTTATTTTTATTTTCTCAAAGTAATACTTGGGATTTGTATACAGTGCTCCTTTACCCATACATTCTGATATTTCAACAGAGCACTAACCTTTACCTACATTACAGCACTTCCCGTGAACGCAGGATCCTCTCACAACTCCCCATCACCCTTTCCTCCATCACCCTGTGCGCGACCGCAACCGCCCATCACCCGTTCCCTCCATACGTCAACTTGGGTAAGTAGATATATTTCCGTTTTATAAGTCCACCTAGTGCAACAGGATCTCTTTAAAAAAAAATTCGTAAATGCAACATAGTGACCACCACCCTTACACAATAAAAAACAGACCCGTTACACGTAGCCAATCGGCACAGATCCCGCAAGACATGGATGACCAACAACAACAACAACAACAACAACCACAACAGCAACAGGCTAGCTCCTCGGGACAAGGTGCAACTGCCGCGCCTACCCAAAATTTAGTTACTCTCATAAAAGACGAATCGACCCTCCCTTTGTTTAATGGTAAGAATATACCAGTGCACAATTTCCTGACAGAAGTGGACGCTGAAATTGCACGTAGAGGCGCCACAGATGATAAAACAAAAATATCCATATTGACGTCTAGGATCGACAAACATAATACACGCAGACGCCTTCCTCGAAATAGACACATACGCAGAATTCGTGGACGAGTTCAAGAAGGCCTTTGATATTTTTGAACCGCTTGGTGCCTTCTCAACCATTTATTCTGTAGGGAAAGAGTTAAATCACCCACCTTACCAACCTAAGGATCAAGCAGTGAGTGTAGCAACCTCCGTGAAAACCAAATTGAGAGAAGATCTGGTTAACAGTCAATGGGTAACAAACGGCATGATGAGTGTGGAATATGTCGTATCCATGGTAGCCTACCTTGTTTTCCTTTCTAAATTGCACCCAGAGACGTTGCGACGAGTAGGCACCTCCGCCTTCAAACCTGATGTCAAATTAGCGAGATTCGCTAGACAATTTCCTGACTCGGACAAGGCGACCGAGGAAATAGAAAGCCAGACTACACCTATTACACGAAACCACATGATAGCCCAGGTAACACAGGCCACTCCCCCTATCACGAGATCAAGACATACATCTCGCACACGTCATCAGTCACGTCACAGGTCCCCCTCAAGGACACGGAAGTTTTGCAACTATTGCCGGAAAGTAGGACACACCGACGATATATGTTATCGCCAATTCCCCACAACGCCCAACAAACACTGCAGTTATCATGGAAGATGCTTTCACTCATCAGACAGATGTAGAGTCTTACGTTCACAATCCCCACACAACCGAGGATCCACCCACTCTGCCAGGTATTCACGTAACTCATCCCCGACATACTCGCGTCATGCATCTCCTGTGAGACATGCACGCCACTCCTCCCCTGCTAACCTGTCACATAACTCATCATCTACCTGACTCCTCAGTAAGAAACCGAAAGGCCTGTCAAGATCAGATAACCCTTACACTGACATACATACGTCCATGTTGCCAATTCACACACTTAACGTATCAGATACATCTCCTACATTAACCTTCAACGCCACGACTGGAAAAACCAAATTGAAAGTTTTTCTTGACACAGGTTCCCCAGTGAACATTATGTCTGTGAATAGTTTTCAGAAACTGCGCACCCAAACAAAGCGAGTGACTATTCTAGAACCACCAGATGTCAATTTGTGCAATGTGGATGGGATTCCCTTCCCCATCGTTGGAAATTTTTCTTTAGACATTAGCTTCAAGAACGAGTGCCCATCCATTACAGTTTCTACTTATGTAGCAGATGTTCATTTCCCTGCTGATGTCCTCATAGGCTTAAACTTGATGAAGCAGCATAACATTATCATATATCCTGCTCAGCATGGCATCATTTATGCAAACCATTTCCTCCCAGCATTGCCTTCAGCAATTTCCCCTACAGTCAACCACCTCAAGGTGACCGAACAGGAAAAGCCCAAGTTAATTTCAAGTAATTTTAGCCAAAATAGTCAAACCAACTCTGTTAATGACGACACCTACAAACAGACACATGCACATGACTCTCAACCCTCCATTCCATTACCAACGGTAGGAAGATGTTCTAAGCGTAACAGGCGCGCGCTATCCTCTCATAGGTCTAAATCTGCTAAGAGACAGACAAAACAACAAGTGAAAGCCAGTGATCTTTTACCAGCGGAAGCAAATTTCTTGCCCCTCTTAGAGGAATTCAACACACAATCCGCACCAGTCTCTCAAGTGTTATCGACTTTCCGACATTCTCACGCAGTACTTATCAGTCCAAAGACACTGTTCCCTCGTGAGTACACACGCATACATATACGAGTTTTCCAAGCACCCGACACCGATGTACTCTGTATGCCAGAAACTTGCCGCGTAAAGGGTATCTCTCTGTTCTCAGCCATCAGCTCTACTTCCAGAAGAGGTCACACTTGCATTATTATTGCAAATAATAGTAACGCCCCCCTCCACCTCACAGTTGGCACAAACATCTGTGATTTCCAAATTTACCCTTCACGTATCAAAATCATGGATAACGAGCTCCCAACTTCTCAAGTTTGTACCACAGTTCCCAATGTGCAAGCAGCACAGGAACCTATTAACGCATCTCACCTTAACTCAATTGATTTCCCTGATGCACAAGCAGACTTGCTTGCACTTTGCAACAAGTTCAGACAGACCATTGCAACGGAAGGTGAACCCCTTGGAGTCACTAATAGAATTCAACATCATATACCCCTTCGTGAGAACTCTAAACCATGTTACATTCCCGCATACAGACTACCGCACTCTAAACGCATGATAGTGGATTCACTGATTAAAGACATGATTGCACAGGACGTGATTGAAACGTCAATTAGCGAATGGAATTTTCCACTCTTTGTAGTGCCAAAGCAGGACGGGTCTTTTCGACCTGTAGTGGATTTCAGAGAGTTAAATAAACTCATCATTCCTGACCGACACCCTATTCCCCTGCTAAACGACCTCCTCCACTCTGTTGGTGAAAACAATGTAATTTTCACCACCTTAGACCTTATGTCGGGATATTTCCAGATCCCCCTTGCTCCAGAGTCGAGGCCTCTGACAGCTTTTAGCACACCCACAGGACACTATCAATTTAAACGACTCGCCATGGGTCTCATTTCAGCCCCTTCAGTATTCACACGCCTCATGCATCAAGTACTTAATGGTCTCATTGGTGATTCTGTTTTCATGTATCTTGACGATGTCATAATAGCTTCCAAATCCATTGACGAACATCTACACACTCTACACAATGTGTTCTCGCGGCTAGAACAAGCAGGTCTCAAATTGAAGCTTAAGAAGTGTTCCTTCCTTCAGAAGGAAATACGTTTCTTAGGACACGTCCTAAATTCCAAAGGAATATTAACTTCGCAGGACAAGGTCAAGGCAGTCACTGAATTCCCACGTCCTACTTCCGTAGATCACGTACGTTCATTCCTTGGTCTATCAGGATTTTACAGACGTTACATTCAAGGTTACGCTAGTGTAGCAGCACCTTTGACGTCACTTCTTAAGAAAGACATACCCTTCATTTGGACACCTGACCAAGAGAAAGTCTTTACTGACTTAAAGAAAGCCTTAACCACGGCTCCTGTCCTTGCATTCCCAGACCACAAGCTTCCCTTTACAATTTACACAGATGCCTCATATTCCTGATTAGGCGCTGTTCTCATGCAAGAACACAACTCAAAACTCAGACCTATTGCTTATGCGAGCCGCACTCTTAACAAGCACGAACGTAATTACTCAGTCACAGAAATAGAAGCCTTAGCAGTGATATACGCCCTCAAGCATTTCAAAGACATTATCCTCGGATACGAAATACACATATACACAGACCATCAACCAATCTTACATTTGTTTAAAGGGAAAAATCTATCAGGAAAACTTGCCCGATGGTTTCTCACCATCCAAGAGTACATGCCTACCTTCCATTTTGTCCATGGAAAAGCAAATCCGGTGGCAGACGCTCTTAGTCGACACATTGCAACCGTTATTCCAGTCCCTATTTCAACTAACATTACACAAGCACGCATAGCAGCAGCTCAGAGATCAGACCCTCTTTGGAAACGTGTCATATATTTCCTCGAATCTGCAGACACAGGTGACACTGACAATTTCCCCCCAGACATTGACAACTACACACTAGTTGATGACATTCTCTATCATAAAACAACATTAACAAACAAACAGGAACCCAACAGATCGGTCCTCCAACTAGTAGTTCCTACAGAGCTCATTCCAGAAGTTTTAAAACTTATACACGATTCCCCGATTGCTGCACATCCTGGCAAAGACAAATGTGTTACTCAGGCTAGACTACATTATTTTTGGTTAACTATGCGTAAGGACATACACAACCACATCGACTCCTGTCATTCTTGTGCGAGTCACAAAGGTCACATTAGCGGTCATGTTCCAATTCTAAATTACCCTACACCTTCAAAACCCTTCGACACAGTAGCTGTCGATCTTCTTAAGTTACCTCTTACGCCCAATGGAAACAAATACCTTTTTGTCTGTGTCGACTATTTTTCTAGATTCTGTATTCTTGCACCCTTACCAGACAAGACAGCACAGCACGTTGCAAAGACAATTATTGACAACCTCATATGCCCATTTACGACACCCAAAACTCTAATCTCTGACAACGGCAGCGAGTTCAACAATGAGATTCTTTCGAACATTTGCGAGTATTTCCAAATCAATAAATGTAATAGTACTGCTTATCACCCTAGTTCAAATGGCCTCGTTGAGCGCCAAAACAGAAAGATTCTCAATGTTATCAGACATCTTGCTTCTGACATTCAACCTTCCTGGGATGAACATGTTCCCATGATTCAAGCGTGTCTAAATTCTGCAATAAATAAATCAATATCAGAGTAACCCCATTTTGTTCTTTTTGGTTCAGACAAACAGCTCCCTTATGATCTTCTCCTTTCAGATCTACCTCCAATCTATAATTTCAATGACCTTGTGAAGGTTAAAGTAGCAAATTTTAATCACCTTTTCAAAAGAATACATAATTCTCTCCATCTAACGAAGGACGAAATGGTCCGTTTGCACAACAAATCAGCCAGAACTGACACCTTTGATATTGGAGACATTGTTTACACTCTTAACCACACACCTACCTCTAAGCTTTCAGCAAAATTCTCGGGTCCCTATCGTATCCTTGACCACGAATCCAACAATAAAGTAAAGGCACTCAGTTTGCAAACTAGGACAGAGACTCTGTTGCATAAAGATTACATAAAAAAGGTTCCTCGTGGCTTAGACATAGAAGATGTTAATTCCCCAACTACCTCAATTCAGGATAGAGACGACAACTCACGAACCGTCTCGCAAAATTCACCAGTACCATTTTTCCATTATAATCTACGTAACAGAGCCACACCTTCATAAATGTATATTCCTTGTATAGGTGAACGGAAACTATATCTACTTTCCAATATTCTTAATTTTAAGCTCTCTTGTTTTTCATATATTTTATTCTTGTATATAATCCTAATGCCAAGGCCGTGTTAAGGACCTTGCCTTGTGTTTTGTTCTTGTTTCTCTGTGTGTATAGTCACCGGGACGGTGACAATAGCGTGGCTGAGCATTGTAAGGCGGCAGGCAGACGAATTCCTTCCGCCCACGGACGATTTCTTTCAAGGAACAACGGGCCTCCTTACACGGGCCTCCTTACCCAAGAGAAGCCCCTATGAGGCCCATCGAAAAGAACGACTCTTTCATCGCGGGACCACAGCTGCAGGGACCACCACGGATCAGAAGGTCACCTAGTGACCTCCTTCTCCATACATCTTTCAAGATCACCAAACAAACATGAGAACTCGCTCAATCCAGGGTCAGAGTTCACACCTACGGCTCTGGCCCCCTCTTGCACCTCAAGACATTCTATTGGCTACCCTTCTCGGGGGGCACGCCCATTTTTTCATATAATTGGCTGCCTTCTTGTGGCCACGCCCATTTTTTAATTAGATTAAGTTTAGCTAGGAAAATCTGGCACCCCTAAAAGTTGACTTCGGAGCTGCCAGGCCAAGATTGTATCAGATCAGGCTCACCCCAATAAACCGGAAGAAACCCATCCGCGTTTTCCACCAAAACCCCCTCCAACACTAACACACACGATCCAGTCTGGTCGGATCCGACCAGATCAGTCCGGCGGCCTCATGACCAGATCGTACCGTGGGTGGGGTCCGTTACTGTCGATAGGAGGTCACGGAGGTGACCTCGGACCAGTATATATATCTCTATTTTATTTATTTATTTGTTTATTTATCTATTTATTCTATCTTAATTATTTATTTATTTATTTATTTATTTATTTATCTATTGCCAGTGTCGGCAACGTCAGCACTTTCAATAACGTCTGTGGCGTGCTCAAAGACCAAGAGGATTTTCGTACTTCGCCAAATGCTTCGGCACGAGACCAGGGGAACTACAGAAATGATGACGTGGGAGGGGGCACCTGCCCGCACGGCTTCGAGTACGACACTTCAGTGTTTACGTCCACTGTATCCACCGAGGTAAGGTGCTGCATCTGATAATGAACCATAATGATAGCAGTAGTAGTAGTGGTAATAATAATAATAATAATAATAATAATAATAATAATAATAATAATAATAATAATAATAATAATAATAATAATAATAATAATAATAATAATAATAGTAATGATAATAATGACAATAATAATAGTAATGATAATAATGACAATAATAATAGTAATTATAATAATGACAATAATAATAATAATAATAATAATTAATAATAATAATGATAATAATTGATGATAATAATGATTGGTTATAATAATAATAATAATTAATAATAATTAATGATAATAATGATAAGTAATGATTGATAATAATGATAATAATAATAATGTTAATAAAAATAATGAAAATATTAATAATAATAATAAAGATGATAATGATAATGATCATAATGATAATAATGGTAATGATGGTAATGATGATGATGATGATGATGATGATGATAATAAATGATGATGATGATGATGATGATGATGATAATAAATGATGATGATGATGATGATGATGATAATAAATGATGATGATGATGATAATAAATGATGATGATAATAAATGATGATGATGATAATAAATTATGATGAAAATAAATGATGATAATAAATGATGATGATGATAATAAATGATAATAATGATGATAATAACAATAAATGATAATAATGATAACGATAAATGATAATAATGATGATAACGATAAATAATAATAATGATGATAACGATAAATGATAATAATGATGATAATGATAATAATAACAATATAACTCGTACAAAGATCGAAAGGCCCTTTCCCTTTATAAGGAAGGTAGCCCAAGCCAATGTACGCCCCCACCCCACATCCATCCAAAAACCACCCGTTGTCCTTTATCTGAGCTCCTTGTGGATGAAAGGCTACCCCTAAACCCCCGTCAATAACTGAGCGAGTGTCACTGCAAGACGATAATGTTTAATGAAGTACAAAATGCTGTAGATTCTACATAGTAATATGAGTTGCAGTGGCAAGAGAAGTGCCAACAGATGACCTTTTGTTCCATCATGTGGTCGAATAGAAAGAGAGAGAGAGGGGGGGGGAGAGAACATTACAGCATTTTGCCTAGGTGTTTATTGAAGTGAATTTTAACATTTTGCAGTGGGACCTTGTCTGTGACCGCCGGGCAGTGCAGCCCCTCTTCCAGTCGCTCCTGTCAGCGGGGTCCATGATCGGTTGCGTCATGGCAGGAGCTGTGGCTGACAAGTGAGTTGAATGTCAGTCAATATATGATATACACATTATATATATATATATACATTATATATATATATATATATATATATTATATATTATATATATATATATATTATATATATATCATATATATATTATATATATATATATATTATATATATATTATATATATATATTATATATATATTATATATATATTATATATATATATATTATATATATTTATATATATATTATATATATATATTTATATATATATATATATATATATATATATATATATATATATATATATATATTTTTTAATATATAATATAATATATATATATATATATATATTTTTATATATATATTTATATATATATATATATATATATTTATATATATTTTTACTTATACATATTTATTTTTTATATATATATATATATATATATGTATATATATATACAGTATATATATGTATGTATGTATGTATATCACTGTCCAGTAATGTCGTAACACATTAATAAAGGCACTAAAAACCCACTGTTGATTGGATTTAAGAAAAGAAAGGAAATAACGATTTCCGTATATTTCGATCACTTGCTGTGATCCTCTTCAAGCGGAATACAAAGACCTGTAGTGTTCTGTAGCCAACACGTGAAATTGCCCCTTCAGGACCCGTGATCGCAGAGTACGGGATAAACAATAGTCACCCCTTAGAACATGCGTTCGACTAAACATGATTTCAACTAAATTTAATTAATATAAATAACAATGTTCACTGTAACAACTTAATTTATTTTGTAAATAAAACAAAACATATCTCTCTACATCCTGTAAGAAGCATATTTATGTATTGTAAATATATTTTGAATAATTGTATACTAAAGACCAAGAATCCAGAATTTCGCCACAAATATTGTAAATACCATCATCGTCATTTCTAATAAACAGATCAGTCATGGGATTGACTTTAAATATCCTAGCTTCCTCCAACAAGGACAATTGTAGTAACCACTACATTTGGTGACCCTGGAGTGACCGATCGCCTGCCCTGGACTTCCGCCGCCCTTGCCGCCAGCCGTGGACTACTCTCGACGCCCCTGCTGCCTGCCCTGGACTTCCGCCGCCCTTGCCGCCCAGCCTGCTCGTCCAGCCCGGCTCCACCCGCCCGGCCTTCCCAGCTCTACCGCCCCGGCCTGCACGCCGCACCAGCGTACCCAGCCCCGCCCCGCCGTCCCGGTTTGGCTGCCCAGCCCACTACCACCGCCCCGGCCTGCACGCCGCACCAGCGTGCCCAGCCCCGCCCCGCCGTCCCGGTTTGGTTGCCCAGCCTAGCCCCACCACTCCGCCCAGCCCGCTGCACCAGCATGCCCAGCCCCGTCCCACCGTCCCGGCTTGGTTTCCCAGCCCAGCCCATCGTCTCACCGCCATGCTCAGCCCAGCCCCGCCGCCCCAGCGTGCCCAGCTCCGCCAACCCGGACTGCTCTGGCCAACCCAGCTGCCCACGAACATTGCTTATACGCTAACCACGTAAGCATGACGGACAATCAACTACAGGATGTTTCGAACACCACCGCTGCCGCCGCTGCAACTGCAGCCACCACAGCTACAGCCGCAGCCACAGCCAGTGCAGCCACTGACACACACACACACACACACACGCTTGCACGCCCACGCACGCACGCTCGCACGCAACCACGCACGCACGCGCGCACACACACGCTTGCACGCCCACGCACGCACGCTCGCACGCACGCACACGCACGCGCACACGCACGCACGCGCACGCACGCACGAGCACGCACACGCACGCACGCAAGCACGCACGCACACGCACGCACACACATGCACACTACAAAGAAACAACAGATATCGTTCCTCCTACCTCGTCACTAGGGGGAGAGTTCTGTAGTGTTCTGTAGCCAACACGTGAAATTGCCCCTTCAGGACCCGTGATCGCAGAGTACGGGATAAACAATAGTCACCCCTTAGAACATGCGTTCGACTAAACATGATTTCAACTAAATTTAATTAATATAAATAACAATGTTCACTGTAACAACTTAATTTATTTTGTAAATAAAACAAAACATATCTCTCTACATCCTGTAAGAAGCATATTTATGTATTGTAAATATATTTTGAATAATTGTATACTAAAGACCAAGAATCCAGAATTTCGCCACAAATATTGTAAATACCATCATCGTCATTTCTAATAAACAGATCAGTCATGGGATTGACTTTAAATATCCTAGCTTCCTCCAACAAGGACAATTGTAGTAACCACTACAGACCAGAGAAAACACAATTCTTATATACAGAGGAGAGAGGTGGAGTGAGGGAACATGGACATGTCATATCAGGTAGCGTCTATGTTGCTACTTACCACAAAGCCCGCGCTGCAGCATAGACGCTACCTGATATGACATGTCCATGTTCCCTCACTCCACCTCTCTCCTCTGTATATAAGAATTGTGTTTTCTCTTGTCTTTGTATTCCGCTTGAAGAGGATCACAGCAAGTGGTCGAAATATACGGAAATCGTTATTTCCTTTCTTTTCTTAAATCCAATCAACAGTGGGTTTTTAGTGCATATATATATATATATATATATATATATATATATATATATATATATATATATATATATATATGTGTGTGTGTGTGTGTGTGTGTGTGTGGAAAGTACTCTATTAATCTTATTCTGGTTAACGCCAGGGAATTTTCTTTCATCTTGACGTTTAAGTTAAATCATAGATTAGACAAACCTGGGCGAGAAACTCGCTCCCTCTATTCGACCACCGCGAGCCACCTAGCGGGACCAGTGCGAAGCAACGACAGCAAGGGCGGCAACCCCTACTCCTTGATTAAGCATACAAACCAAGGAGAGAAACGGCCTCTTTACTAAACGAAAGAATAAAGTTTTGAAACTCTTGCACCAGAAATATTGATGACAAAACCTTTAAGCTGTTGTCTTTCATTAGTTTGTACGCTGAGCTAAGGATTACAAACCGCTGCCCTCGCTGTTGTTAATCTGCATTCCCGCCGCTAGGTGGCCAGTAGTGGTCGCCCACACCAGACAGCCAATTTCCTTCCTCATGATGGATGCAATCTCACGAAGTCGAGTTAAGCTGCCGTGGTAAGGGATTTACATACAAAGGCTGCTTCGTCTCCATCAGGGATAGACCAGTTCCGCAGTGGACCATGAAGACCAAACTGGACTCGATTCCGTCGGAGTCACCCCATTCAGGATATCATTTCACCTGAATAAAATCACCTTGCATTTTTTTTTTTTTTTTTATGGTCGTGATTGACAATAACTTTTGCTCCCTCTCTTTGTTGGGGAACTGTACGATAGCACTGACTTCGCCGTCATCTCCCTCAGGTTTGGCCGACGCACGTCGCTGCGCGCCGGGGCGTTCCTCAACGTCATCGCCGCCGTCGTCATCGGCGTCACGCCCTACCTCTCCCTCCTCCTCGCCGCCAGGTTCTTCCTCGGCCTCACCTTCAGCATGATGTTCTTCCCTGCTCTCTATCTGGGTAAGAGGAGGAGACAAGGTCTTCTTCGTTCGTGTTTCGAAGTATTACGCGTGCGCACACACACACACACACACACACACATACACACACACACACACACACACACACACACACACACACACGGGATGGGATAATCCATAATCATGTGACTGCAAAATACATAAGATAAAAGCACATACACGCATATACATATGTTCACATAAGACCCTTTAAAGTAATCAGTTTTCTATGTATGTAATTACACAACACTCGAAACCTTAACCAGATCGTTTCCAGGTCTGGGCAAGTATAATGAAAAATATTTAAAATTTCTCACCCCCCCCCCCTAAAAAAAAAAAAAAAATCACTAATCCTTATTTACTATCCCCAAGTTCTGGAATCGGCCCCGCCCCGGTACCGGGCTATCCTGGGCATCGTTCTGGGTGTTCCTTACTCCCTCTCGGTTCTGGGGCTGTCTGGGGTCGCTTACCTCATCCGAGACTGGAGGACCCTGCAGCTGGTCGCGTCGGCACCTGCCCTTCTCTTCTTGCCGTCAGTCTGGTGAGTTGGAGAGAAACACACAGTGGAATTCTTAAGAAAAATCTTTCCTTATATAAATTCTCGGAAGGGAAAGATTTTTTTTTAAGAATACAACCGACAGTTCCCTCGTCACGCATATCGTCGGCAAAAATCCAGCGCTTCTGTCCTTGGGGAAATGGCGTCAGAAGGCACTAGAAAGGAAGGATATTAAAAGTGTTTTTTTTTTTATTTATTTATTTATTTATTTTCATTACAACGCGATGAAATGAGTTACAGTACCAAAGTCTGGCGACCTTTTGATCTATAACAAGGCCAGATGCAGGAAAAGTAATAATGGTAATGATAATGATGTCAAGAATAATAAGGATAATACTAATAATGATAATAAGGATACTAATGATAATAGTTAAAATAATGATAATGATAATAATGATGATAGTGATGACGGTGATAAAACAATAACAGGAATAACGATAATAGTTTTTTTTTTTCATTATTGTGCTTTTACCTATTTAGTTATTCCCTTATTTTTTTACTTATCCATTAGTTTGTTTATTATTTTCTCTGTAACCAACCTCTTAATATACACACCAAACCAATAGAGAATAACATAATGAAATGACAGGTCAAATATATGAAGACTATCTCTTGTTGGAATGCGGGCAACCCTCTGAGCCTCACTGCTATTGAACTCTCCAGGTTCGTGGACGAGTCTCCGAGGTGGCTGATGCAGAACGACCGCGGGGAAGAGGCTGTCAGGGTCCTGCAGAAAGCGGCTCGGCTCCACAAGGCCGAGATTCCCTCGACCAAGGCGCTGCAAATGCTCGCCAAGGAAATGATGCAGGTAAGCACTCCTCCGAGGTGTTGGACTACGTACTGGACTCGTGATAGTTTAGGTAGCGGGGCAGAGCGGTCCAGACCAACAGAAAACAAAGTCTCATATAGTGAACCCAACTCAGATGTTCAAGAAATCCCAGAAATTACCAATTCATCAACTTCCAACGAAGCTTTGCTAATTGTGGAAGATGGCGTAATAAAATCGACATTATTACACTCCAGAGCAATTAACAGTGTACAGTGCAGTTGAAAGGAGTCACGTAGACCTGTTACCCTCCCGGTAATAGGTGTTCCACCTATAGGTGACATGACATGACGAACATCACACTCCCGTCCCCTTGTCCAAGGGGGACAGTAATGGGTTGCAATATTAGGGGAAGATTTTTCACACCTATTTGTTTTCCCTTTTATCTTGGCTTCTTGTCTATAAAATGGTCAATAACTGACACCCGCCCATTGCCGAAGCTGGGTTACATCCGCCGACTCATTTTATAACGACCCTCTCCCCTCATCCGCTCACGAATAATTAGAGAAGACAAGGGAAAATCTTGTCTGGCAATTTATCATCCCTTCACAGCCATTCATACCTATATCTTGCCCTCTCTCTTCCCTGCTTGACAGACACTCCCCTTTCAACCAAGGCTTCCTCCACCCCATCTATTTACAAAGGATTACAAAGGCAAAGCATGCCGACAGGAGACCTTTTGATCCATATCTAGGTCGGATGCAAAAAAAAAAAAAAAAAAAAAAAAATCATATTAATAATAAATTAAAACTATAACAATGTAAATAACAATTAAAATACATAAATAAATGCATTGGTATAGTTGAATAACAAACAAACAGGTAAATAGTAAATGATAATAAATTGACATATAACTAATAATAAATGAAAATCAGACAGACAAATTATAACAAAACAAAAACAAATGATATAACATAAATTATAATAATTACAGCATCTTACTTAGGTATTTATCTAAATGATTCTTAAAGCTTCGAACTGAACTACATTGCACTACCTGTGCAGGAAGTTTATTCCATTCATTAACTACACGGTTGGCAAAGTTGTTTCTACCTACTTCCAAATTGAATCTATTTCCGGACAGTTTGAGACCATTGTTTCTTGTCTGATTCTCATTCAATGTGAAAATTTGGTCACTTTTGATGTTGTCAATTCCCTTTAAAATCTTAAAGACCTGTATCAAGTCACCTCTGAGTCTACGCTTTTTTAGGGAAAACAGATTCATGTGCTTAAGTCGATTTTCGTATGATTTATTTTTGATATTTGGAATCAGTTTTGTGGCTCGCCGTTGTACTTTTTCCAGTCTGTCAATGTCTTTAATGAGATTCGGTGACCATACGGAAACAGCATATTCCAAATGTGGACGAACTAACGATTTATATAGCTTGTTAATGAGTGATGGACTTTTGAAATCAAAAGATCGCGCAATCAATCCCAGAATCTTATTTGCTTTCTCAGAGGCTGAAATACACTGCTTGGATGATTTGAGGTCGTTACTGATAATTACGCCGAGATCTTTTTCACTATCCACTTTTGTTAACGAATTTCCAAATAACTTGTAATCGTACTTGCTGTTATTTTTACCTATGTGCATTACCTTGCATTTACTTGTGTTAAATTTCATTAGCCACTTTTCAGACCATTGCTGTAATTTATCTAAATCTTCTTGAATATCTAATTGGTTTGAGTGATCATTTGCCACTCCGCACAGTTTTGTATCATCAGCAAATTTGGAAACAGTAGATTTTAGTCCATGGTCTATATCATTTATATATACTATGAATAGAAGTGGCCCAAGAACGGAACCCTGAGGAACTCCACTTGCAACACTTTTCCATCCAGAAGTTTTTCCATTTAAAACAACTCTCTGTTTTCGACCTTTCAACCAATTACTAGTCCAACCTAATAGGCTACCACTTATTCCATGCAAAGCTAATTTAGTAAGTAGTCTTTCGTGTGGGACGGTATCAAAAGCTTTTGCAAAGTCTAGATATATTAAATCTATATTGTTTCTTTTGTCATAATTCGAGACAACTGTGTTGTAGAATTCGAGTAAGTTAGTCACGCAAGAACGTTTCCGTCTGAAACCATGTTGGCTATCATTTATCAAACGGTTACTTTCTAAATGATATTCGATAGCATCTCTGATGATAGTTTCCATTATTTTTCCTACGATCGAAGTCAAACTAATAGGCCTATAGTTATTTGGTTTCTTTTTGTCACCTTTTTTGAATATGGGAGTAACGTTAGCTAGCTTCCATTCTCTTGGGACATCTCCGGATATGATGGATTTCTTGAAAATAATTTCTAATGGAACAACAATCTCATTTTTCATTTCCTTTAAGATTCTTGGATGCCAACCGTCCGGCCCTGGTGTTTTATTAACTTTGAGTTTGTCTATACACCTTTTAATTGTTTCTTTTGTTATATTTACCGTAGTGAGTAAGTTTACCCCAGACTTTTCACAGGTTTCAGTTTGGAATTCACTTTGAGGTGTTTCGTTTACGAATACCGAGCTAAAATAATTGTTTAAGAGATTACACATTCCTTCATTTGAATATTCAAGTTGACCGTCAGCAGATAATAGTGGACCAATGTGATTCCTAACAACCTTTTTATCTCTAATGTAACTATAGAATTCTTTGGGATTCTCTTTGGATTTATCAGCGATGTTCATTTCGTATTGTCGTTTTCTTTTTCTTATTGTCTTTTTTAAATCTCTCTGTATTGATACATAACTTTCATAGTCATTAGATGCACCCGAGCACTTATATTTCTTATAAGCCTGTCTCTTTTTAGCAATACTTTTTTCAGTTTCTTTGTCGAGCCACTTTGGGCGAGCCTGATTTGGGGGACGTCTGTCCTTAAAAGGAATGTAAGTTTGAATCATCTTAGTGAGCGTATTTTGAAATATCTCCCACATCTGATCTACAGGCCTTTCATTTAATTTTTCCTCCCAATCTGTAAGCTGAAGCTCCTGACGTAGTTCTATGAACTGAGCTTTACTGAAATCGGGTATTTTAGAAGCACAAGTATCTATTCTAAAATTGTTTAGGAGTTTGAATCTGACTAAGTTGTGATCGCTATTTGCAACAGATTCACCGACTTCTACATCAGTTGCCATGCTTTCGCGGCTAGTGATCAATAAATCGAGTAAGTTTCCATATCTTGTGGGCTCTTTTACATGCTGAATTAAGTAATTGTCACCAAGAAAATCAATCAAGCGACTACCTATATGGCCATGTTCAAGGGTCATCCAATCAATGTCAGTAAAATTGAAATCACCCATTATCAATAAATCCCATTATCGGTCTTCTCCTCAATTTCACTCCACCCACCTCTACCTTTCATACTCTTTTTTTTTTTTTTTTTTCTTTCTTCACTCTTTCCATGTGCTCAAACCATCCCACAGTTTTTCGATCAACCCTAACTGCTAACTCTTTCCATCCCCGGCCTCCGCCTCACCTCCTCATTTCTCACTCTACCCATCCTCGTAACCCCCACCATACCTCTTACACAGTTAAGCTCCTCGTTTCTGCCTCCTTTAACTTGCAAGCGTCTGTAATTACCCCTTCGTATTTTGTATAGAATATACTACAATGTATGAAATTATATTTGTATAGAAATACATAAGGTTTTAACCTATGCCATAATTATGAACACTTCCCCAGTTTTGTAAACGGGGCTAATATGCCTGATGTACCATGTTGTTAGATTAGGTAACGACAGAAGAAAAAAAAAGTTTGAAAAACCAATGATTTAAAAAAAATGTTCCTTCGCACGGCGGGGTTCTCATCTCACCACAGGCGACCAAGTCAGGGAAGGAGAAGACGATGAACAGGAGGAAGAGGAACCCAGTTGTACAGCTGGCCAAGGACTTCGTCGAGGTCCTCATCCAGTTCTTCGCGACCCCCGCCATGAGGCTCATCACGCTGGTCATGCCCTGCATCTGGTTCCTGCAGCAGTTGACCTACCTCGGGGTCATGATCAACGCAAACAACTTCAGCAGGTTTGTGCACTGGTTTGTCTTGTGGTGGGGATAAGGATGTCGCTACCAAGTACCTCCTACATAGTTAAATATAATTAGATAGGGATAGGGAAGAGCGAGGTGGGCTGAAGATTTTCTCTCTCTCTCTCTCTCTCTCTCTCTCTCTCTCTCTCTCTCTCTCTCTCTCTCTCTCTCTCTCTCTCTCTCTCTCTCTCTCTCTCTCTCTCTCTCTCTCTCTCTCTCTCTCTCTCTCTCTCTTCAAAGAGTCAAATCATGATTTTACTCAGCCAGCCTTCAAGGAGGAAACAAACCATTGGTTCTTGCATGCATAGATTAGGCTCTGCATTTTACTGACCACACGAAAATAGAGATGATCAGAAGCAGATGTATTTGCAAATTGCCCAAGAATGGTATAGATAGGAATTTAAAGAAAAGAAATAGATAAACATCTACATGTATGTATTATACACATACAAAACTTTCGAACATGCATACATACATACATGGACATCTGCATAGGATTCCAATTTATTACTATAGGCTTGTTTGATAAAAGATAGCCACGCTCTATGGCAACGCCTACAGTCGATGTTGTTATCATAGATTATGTTTAAACTTTCTCAGGCAGGATGAGACAGAGTATAATTATGTGAATTTAGTACTAGTTGGAGTCTGCACATTCCATGACACAGGTGATCTTTGCCGGAATTGAATCGGCAAAGGGACTGTTCGAAAGAAAGGGGAAAAAAAAATCGAAAAATTCCAGATCGCCAGGACTGTTCGACAAACTCCCTTTCCTCCGCTGCTTCTTCTTCTTCTTCTTTTCTTCTTTTTCTCCTCCTCCTCCTCATCTTCATTTTCCAAATGTCTGGCACCTTTCCTGTAATTTGTACAATCATCCTCTTCTTTCTGGACAGTGCCAACCCGTTCGTCTATGTGGCACTGATCAGCTCGATGGAAGTGCCATCCATGCTGACAGCCACCAAGCTGACAGACCGCTTCGGGCGTCGTCCTGTCATGACACTCGGGTTCCTCATCTCCGGCTGCTGCAATCTGGCAGTCCCCTTCATCCCGGCAGGTAAAAAAAAAAGTGTTGAATTAAAAATAGATAAATAATTAGATAAGTTAGATAAGTAATAGATAGTTAAGTAAATAAATAGATAAATGAATACATAAGGAAATAAATTAATAAGATAAAGACTTAAGGAAATATGTTAGGTAGAATAAAGTAATAGATGAATTAATAATTAAATAAGGAAATATATTAAAGATAGGTGATTAAATAGGTAAATATATAAATGAATGAGGACATATATTTGGTAAATTAATTATAAGTGAATAAGTTTCAGATGGAGGAGTAGATAAATAAATAGATAAACAAATAGATAAATAGAAAATAGAAATAAAAGGAGAAAGGTAAAACAAAAGCACCAAAGTGACCGAGTCATCTTGATGTTTCTGTGTAGCAAGTTCATGGCGGCTTAAAGTACACATATACCAATTCAACACCAAGACCAATCATCAGTTTCAAAATGTTTCTATATGGAAAGGTCAAGACTAGAAATAAAGATACAACCTTTGTCATCATTTATCTTAACGCTTCTCTGTGCCAGTTTCAAGATTTAAAAAAGAGGGGAAAATTGCGCATTTGATATCAAGTCCTTCATCAGTTATTGTCATATTTGTGTCGCCATGACACGTGATGTAAAATGATTCCTTGTGCATGACCATTGTGAGCCGGTGATAGATGCAATGAATAGATTGACTGATTCAGGATTTCTATCTTTCGATGGACAGATCTTCGGTGGTTGCAGTGGACTGCAGTGTTGTCCGGCTTTCTATCCATTGCTGGAGCAATACAGGTAAAAGATACACACACACACACACACACACAGACAGACACACACACAGACACACACACACACACACACACACACATGTATATATGTTATTTTACACAAATTTTCCCTGACAGCTCCCGGTTAGGATGTCAATCAAGCGAAAACGTGCGTGAACGACAAATAAAAAAATCGGGAGGAAAATGTATAGACTATTGAGATCTGTTCCATGAAAGGGATTGGGGTGAACTGGGAGTATTCCATGTTCAAAAAGTGTTCAACTAACAGTGCTACTAGCAGAAAGAACCAACGACGGGTACCTACAAGTGATGATCCTTCAAGACGGACGTCAGAGAAAGTGATCTCCCCGCAGTCCCGAGGGGCTGGCACTCGGTCTTTGGAGAGCTGACAACCGGCGACTGATCCCTTCCCCAGATAGATATATGGGGGGGGGGGGTCCGAGGGCCGTTGCCAGCCGCTTTGGGGCTGCGGGTTTGCAGTCAGTGGAACACGCGATACCTTAATTCATTGACGCCGGTGACAATAACAACAACAACAACAACTGTCTGGGTCTACTTAACAACAACAGCAGCAGCAGCAGCAGCAGCATTAACAATAAGAACAATAGGCAAAATCTACTCAATAATAACAACAGCGGCATGAGCAACAACAACAACAATAGCCTAAATGTACCCAACAACAATAGCCTAGTTCTGTCCAACAACAAGAACAACAATACCCTAAATTTACCCAACAACAACAACAACAATAGCCTAAATGTTCCCAACAAAAATAGCCTAGTTCTGTCCAACAACAAGAACAACAATACCCTAAATTTACCCAACAACAACAATAATAGTCTAGTTCTATCCAACAACAACAATAGCTTCTCTTTATTCCATGTCTTCAACTTTCCTGTTTCCCTGAAGGTGAACTACTTGTACCTGCCGGAGGTGTTCCCGACCATCATCCGGGCCCGCGGCGTCTCGATCTGCTCCTTGATCGGCCACATCGGCTACGGGTGCGCCCCCTTCATCGTCGAGTTCCTCGTAAGTCCTTCAAGGTTCTGCTTGTAATGTCGGGTGAGGGGGAAGGGAGGGGATGAGCAAGGGCATTACCTCCTTCCCCTTTTTTCATTTTTTTTTTTTTGGGGGGGGGATGGGGGTCGTTATCCACTTCCAAGGAGTTCATGAGGGGTGAATAAAATCGCCTCTCTCCTTTGCCAGAAAAAAGTACAAAATGCTTCATCATGTTGAAAGGGTAAAAAAAATTGAACCCTGATTGGGTGTTAATAGGAAAAAAAGTGAGAAGGTAACTGGACATGGTCGCCTTCAGCCATTTTTTATTAAAGAAAAAAAAGGAAAGTCAAAATTTCTTGAAGAAAGGAAAATCAAAATTCAAGATTCTGGGAGATACTGATTAAAAAATTGTCTTTTTGTTCCAAGGTCAATGAACACCAGCTAAGGGTCTTCCTTCCCCTCCAATTTGTCTCTCGTTCTTTTCTCTCTCTCTCTCTCTCTCTCTCTCTCTCTCTCTCTCTCTCTCTCTCTCTCTCTCTCTCTCTCTCTCTCTCTCTCTCTCTCTCTCTCTCTCTCTCTCTCTCTCTCTCTCTCTCTCTCTCTCTCTCTCTCTCTCTCTCTCTCTCTCTCTATATATATATATATATATATATATATATATATATATATATATATATATATATAGATATATATATATACATATGTATACATTGTTTTCGACCAATACATGAACCGGTCTCCTACAGGGTCAGTCCCCGACCTTACCCGCCTCCGTTGTGTTC
>NC_134787.1:51134808-51159808 GCF_046742065.1 Oratosquilla oratoria
GTTGTACTAGCGATGATACTAGATGAAACTAGTTACTAGAATCGTACGCTGGCGTGCAAGCTAGCGTCGCGCGCGTGGGCCCCTGACTCTGGAGGAGCGAAGCCATAACTTATTAATTTCTTGTTGGGGTAAGGCTTTTCTTATCGGGAACTAATGTGCACCCTGACCCCGCTGACCCTCAATGAACAAAGGCCTATTTAGTGACGACCAGATGTTCCAAAGAGGGCGTGCCTGAGTCCTGATACTATTGGTTAGGATTTTGCTACTGGTTGGCATATTATAAATAGAAATGAACTTAGCCAATCATAGATGATAGGGTCCACCTTGGAGGAGGAGCCTTGCCCTTTCAGAGGTTTCGTCCTAGCTATCAAACAGAGAGAAGTCAGTCTAAGTCTAGATTTGGGTTTGGAGTCTCAGTCTAAAACTAGTCTCGAAGAGTCTGAATCCACAAGTTGTGCCTATCATAAGATAAGACTGAGAACTATATATAAAGTCTGTATCTAAATATCTAAGTCTAGCCTGCCACGACCCGTACACTAACACTACTCAAAATCAAGTGCCATTAAACTAAAAACGCCACTATGGCGGTCCGAGTTCGAATCCCGCATAGGGTTGAAATAATTTCAGTATCGCTGCGCTGCGAGTCGTTACTCCAGCTCTCGTGGGCGGGGAGTTGTGTGTGTGCGTGCGTGTAAGGTCACAGCATTATCCATAGATCGGTCGCATATGAGCTCTGAGCTCTCTTCCGGGAGGGAAATAGCTGTCGATCACGAGTCCAACACGTGATCCAAGACCATGGTGGGGAATCACTTACACACACACACACACACACACACACACACACACACACACATATGGGCCTCATCTAGGATGATCTGGAGTCCAGAGAATATCTCAATATAGACCTTACGGTCTATATTGGGGGAAGGTATTGATATAAAATGAACGAATAGATAAATAGATAAATAATTAAATAGATTAGCTAAATAGATAAGTAAAAAAATATCTGAATAAGTCCACCACTACACTATGATGCAAAATTCAGACGTGTTTAGTGATTTTATTCCGGACAACCCTTGACGATTTTATTCAGCTTACAGAAACAGAGAGAGAGAGAGAGAGAGAGAGAGAGAGAGAGAGAGAGAGAGAGAGAGAGAGAGAGAGAGAGAGAGAGAGAGAGAGAGAGAGAGAGAGAGAGAAAGAGAGGACCTTGAAAAGGAACTCCTGTGAGGTCCCCGCCCGTAGACCGAGGATGGCGCCCCTGGCCTGCGTGGCCTCGTACATGTCCGAGAGTGAGTCGATGGGCTGTTCGAAGGAGGGCAGCGTCAGGTAGGACGTCAAAATCCCAGAGTACACGACTAGAAAATAAAAATGAATACATAAATATAATCAAATATATATATGATAGTAATAATCAAATAAATGCATAATTAGGAGGAAAATGTAGAAAAAGTAACAAAGTAACAGTAGCAACAACAATACTAATGATAATGATAGCAATAACGATAGTAACAATGATGATAACTATAATAATGATAATTCTAAGAGTAATAACAACAATTATAATAGCAAAAATAACTACTAATAATAACAACGATAGTAAAGATAATAGTCATAATAATAACGATATAAAAAAAAATTCACGCTGGTGGGTGCCTAGCTGCGACGGGACGACCCAACACTGCTGGGGTATATATTGCTCGACTGAATAAAATCGTCTGCCGCCGGTTAGGGAACGAGTTCATACAGGTCAAAATTTCAGGACAGCGTGGTAGAGCGGTTGGGGACGGGCAGGTCCCCGGTGATGGCCACTTACTGTAGATGTTGAGGCAGAAGAAGTACCAGCAGGCGACCAGGACCCTCGGGGCCGGGAGGACAACCTTGGCCCGGTTGCCCTGGATGACCAGGCAACGGAACATGTTGAAGGTCAACTCCTGCAGCAGGAGAGCTCCGCTTTCTGTCCGGAAGCAAACAGGTCGGAAAAAATGCTGAGAGAATGATATAGATGCACGCACGCACACACACACACACACACACACACACACACACACACACACACACACACACACACACACACACACACACACACACACACACACACACACACAAACACACATATATATATATATATATATATATACATATATATATATATATATATATATATATACATATATATATATATATATATACAGTATATGTGTGTGTGTGTGTGTGTGTGTGTGTGTGTGTGTGTGTGTGTGTGTGTGTGTGTGTGTGTGTGTGTGTGTGTGTGTGTGTGTGTGTGTGTGTGTGTGTGTGTGTGTGTGTGTGAGTGTGTGTGTGTGTGTGTGTGTGTGTGTGTGTGTGTGTGTGTGTGTGTGTGTGTGTGTGTGTATTTACCTAGTTGTATTTACCTAGTTGTATTTTACGGGAAGGGGAGCTATGCTCGTGAGGTCCCGTCTTCATATCTCATTTTATCTAAACTATTTTTAAATTCATGTATTGTTTTTGCACACACCACTTTCTCATCTAACTTGTTCCAACTGTCTATTGCTCTGTGAGGAAAGCTGTTCTTTTTCAAATCTCTTCTATAGTTGTCTTTATTTATTTTCTTTCCGTGTCCTCTTGTATTTCTGTCATCCCATTTTATCAGATTCTCTCTATCAGTAATTTCTATGCCTTTCATGATTCTGTAAATAGCTATCAAATCTCCTCTCTCTCTTCTTTGCTCTAGTGTCTGTAGTTTAAGTTTTTGTAGTCTCTCTTCATAT
Source organism: Oratosquilla oratoria (assembly GCF_046742065.1). Taxonomy (NCBI): domain Eukaryota; kingdom Metazoa; phylum Arthropoda; class Malacostraca; order Stomatopoda; family Squillidae; genus Oratosquilla; species Oratosquilla oratoria. The sequence continues at coordinate 51,137,562 of NC_134787.1, forward strand.
GATAGTTTTGAGAGTGTTGGTGCCAGTTTAGTAATTGCTCTTTGTATTCTTTCAAGTTTTTTTATACATTTTTTTGTACTTGGTGACCATATCGTTGCTGCATATTCCAATCTTGGTCTTATCAGGGTGATTAGGATTTTCCTCACCATTTCTTCATCCAGGTATGTAAATGCCACTTTGATTGTTCTTATTAAATTATAAGTTTCTCCAAAAATCTTATTTATATGTTTCTCAGGTGACATATTATTCATAACAATGACTCCCAGGTCCCTCTCATTTTCTACTCTTTTTATTCCTTCTTCTCCCAAATTATATGATCCTGTTATTCTGTTTTTGCTTTTTCCAAACTCCATTATACTACACTTTTTTGTATTGAACTCCATCTCCCACTTCCTACTCCATTCTTGTACTTTATTTAGATCTCTCTGTAGTGATTCACAATCCTCTTCAGTTTTCACTCTTTTCAGTAATTTTGCATCATCTGCAAAGAAGCTCATATAGCTTTCAATTCCTTCATCCATATCATTAATATATATAGCAAACATTATTGGGGCCAGAACTGTTCCCTGCGGGACACCGCTTATTACTTCATTCCATTTTGAGTGCTGATCTCTTATCACTACTCTCATTTTTCTTTCTTGCAAAAAGTCTTCCATCCAATTTAGCAATTTACCTTGTATTCCTCCTTCATATTCTAATTTCTTAAGCAACTTCTTATGTGGTACTTTGTCAAAAGCTTTTTTTAGGTCTAGAAATGCACAATCAGCCCATCCATCTCTTTCTTGTATTATATCTATTAGTCTTGAATAGAAACATATTAAATTGGTGACGCATGATCGTCCTTGTCTGAATCCAAATTGCCTTGGATTTAGTACGTTGTTTTTTTCCAAGTATTTTACCCATCTACTTTTGATAATTCTTTCACATATTTTTGCTATTGTACTTGTTAGAGAGACTGGTCTATAGTTGGTAGGTTCTTCTTTATTTCCTCCTTTATATATAGGTACTATATTTGCTTTTTTCCAATCTTCTGGAACTTTTCCTTCTTTTAAGGAACTGCTTATTATGCTATGTATTTTGTCTGCCAGTTCATTCCTACATTCTTTCAGAATCCAGTTTGCTATTTCATCTGGCCCATGCGATTTTCTGACATCAAAATTACCCAAGTGTGTCAATATTTCATTCTTCGTTACTTCTATTTCTTCCATAGGGGGACTTTTTCCTTCCACTCAATCTCTTCAGGTTGTATATTTTCCCTTGTAAACACTGATTTAAAATGTTTGTTCATAATTTCTGCCATTTCCATTTCCTCAGTGTATTCAACTCCTCCTTGTCTTAATTTCTCCAAGTCTTGTTTGTTTTTCAGTTTATTGTTTACAAATCTGTAGAATAGTTTTGGTTGATCTTTACACTTTTCTATAACATCTTTTTCATATTTTCTTTTTTCCTCTCTGCACTTTTGTACATATTCATTTCTATAACCAGTATATATTTTCCATTTTTCAGGTCTTCTGTCTTTTTTCCATCCGGTCCAGGCTTTGTCTCTTTTGTCTTTTAACTCCCTACAACTTTTGTTGTACCAGCATTTTACATATTCTTTTTCTTGTTTTTGTCTTGGGACATACTTTTCCACTCCTTCTTTGTAAATTTTTGTCAAAATATTCCATTTCTCTTCCACTGATGTTTCTTCTTTGTATATTTCTTCCCAGTTTTCTTGTTGGAAGAATTCTCTTATTTTATCAAAGTTTGTTTTTTCATACATCATTCTTCCTTTTCTATATTGTTCATTTCTTTTCATATATTTTTCTTCATTAAGTTCCAGTTCAATCAATATGTGGTCACTTTTACCTATTGGTGTTTTATATTCAATCTTGTCCACTATTCTAGGTTCAGATGTAATTATTAAGTCTAGCCTCGATGGTTCTTCTTCATTTCTATACCTAGTGTTCTCTTGTATCCATTGTGTCATTGAATGGTCAGTAATCATCTCAAGTAGAGCATTTCCCCATGAGTCATCACCACTCTTTACTGTCATTTCTTCCCAGCAGATTTCTTTGCAATTAAAGTCGCCCATCATAACTATTCTTCCTCCGTCTTCCATTATTTTAGTTAATGCTATCTTTGTGTCCTCTAACATACTTTTATGTTCACTCTCCTCCCATGAGGCTGTTTTCGGAGGCACATAATTGATCACAAATTTTCTGCTCTTCTTATCTCGGTCTTCCACTTCTATCATAATCATCTCTACTGTATTCTTTCCATATATGACACCTTTCACGTTTATATCCTTCTTTGTCAGGAACATAACTCCACCCCCTTGTTTTTTCTCTCTGTTTCTAATCCAATAATTGTATGTATCATGTCCTACACTGTTGGGTGGTAGTGGGCCTTTTAATTTTGTTTCTACAATTCCCATTATGTCCGGTTCTTTTTCTTTCAAATAATCATTCAGTTCATTCAATCCTGTTATCAATCCATCTATATTTGTGTAAGACACTCTTAGTTTTCTGCCACTTCCATTGTGTTCTCTGTTTCCCTTATGTTTTTCTTTAGTATGTCGAACTGCTTTATTTTCATGTTCACTACTCTCCAATAGAATCTCTCTTTCTCTGACTCCGTTCTTTCCTCGTTTTTTTGCCTTAGCTTCAATTCTTTTCTGCTTTTCTGCCTCTCTTTCCTCCTTATTCATTTCTCTTTTTATCCATACCTTTTTATATTGATCATTTGTTGCTAGTTTCCCTGTCTTGGATAGAATTTTCTCTGCCGTTGTTTGTGACCTGAATTTAATCTTAATTGGTCTGGTCTTATCTGTACTATATTTTCCGAGTCTGAATTTTTCCTCAATTTCCTTTATAATTTCTGGTTCATCTTCCTGGACTAATTTTAATAAACTGCTTACCCTTTCATTTTCCTCCTTGATTCTTGCGGTTCTATCTGGGTTATGTTTCTCTTCCATTCCTAATATAATTATACATTTCTTTTTGTCAGCTAATTCTCTTACTATATTCTCCTTCTGTCTCATCACTTTAATAACTGAGTCTTCATTATGTTCTTTCAATTGCTGTTTGACTATGTCAGTGAATGAAACCTTATTCCCTTCTTGAGTTATTCTCCAATTTTTAGCTTCTGTAGCTATTTTCTCACTGTTTTCATTACTATTCTTCTTCAATTTCTCATTCTCCTCCTTTACATTTCCTAACTGTCTTTTTAGGTCCTCTACTTCTTCAGTTAAGTTTCTGTTAGCCTTCTCTAGTTGTTCCAATCTTTCAATTCTCTGGAAGATGGAGTCTACCTTACCTAACTTACGTTCCAAGTCCTCGATCACCTTATCAACTCTCTCCTCTAGTCTTATCAGTCGGGGGGGGGGTTGTGTCCCCCCCACCCTCTTTAAATCCCTGGAACATATTCTCGTCACTTTCTACTGTATTTCTCCTCTCTATACTTCTAATCTTTACATTTTTATTTGCCATTTCGTCATCCGGTGGTCGTTTCATGTTGACCTTACGCCCGTCTGCCTGGGCCAAGTCCTCCACATCCTCATTTCCTTCCATTTCCCCAGCAATCCCTCCCCTTCTCCTCTTTTCCTACTTACCTACTGCCTCACGAGCAATTTCCCCCCCCCCTGCAAACACAAAAAGGCACTTCTCTTTGCGTTGGTATCCACAATCTGCACTTTTCTTCAGAGCGTTCGTCAAGCCGTCCGTTCGTTGAAAGTGTGTGTGTGTGTGTGTGTGTGTGTGTGTGTGTGTATGTGTGTGTGTGCGCGTGCCTGCTCACACATGTACACACTGCAAGGACTTAAGCCTAAGATACCACGCCGCTCTCAAATATAAGGAACATACAGCTCCGCCCTCTGACTCTAAGTACCCAAAAAAGAAGTCGGATACTTCCAGACGCACCTGTGGGCGTGCTAGGGGCATCCCCTTCCCGGCGGCGGGCGCGGCGGGCGGCGACGGTGACGCCGAAGAGGAGAAGGCCGGCGCCCCCGACGACAACGCCCAGGCAAATCCACACCTGCGGCAGGAAGGTCGTGACGAGGGGAAGTGTGAGAAATCACGTGAACTCCGTCACCAGGTGGAAGGGACGCAGAGGACGTGAATAAAATCACCCGGCGACAGCGTGTGTGTGTGTGCACTCTCCAGCATAAACGCGTTCACAATTCTACCCATCAACCCCCCTCCTCACCCATGCCTTATTTTCACCTTGTCATTTCTCCCTCTCCTGTCCCTCTTGCCCGTCCCCTTCCCTCGACAACCCACTCCCTCTCTTGTTTCCCATTATTCCCTTATTTTTGTTCTTTGCCATCCCTCCTTCTCGATCTCCGTATACTGCAGTGTCTACCATCTCCCCACCTTTCTCTCTCTCTCTCTCTCTCTCTCTCTCTCTCTCTCTCTCTCTCTCTCTCTCTCTCTCTCTCTCTCTCTCTCTCTCTCTCTCTCTCTCTCTCTCTCTCTCTCTAAGTCATCAGCACCCGCCTGCCGGAAGTGTCATCGAACTCGCCTGGAGGGAGAAGGGCCTGAGGAGGGCCAGGGCTCGGCTCTTCTCTGCGGGGGCGCGCGAGATGATGGTGGTGGCGGCGATGAAGTAAGGGTTCGTGAAGTCGACGACCGTCTCCCTGCTCGAGGTCACCGTGATCTGCGGTTGGAGGACGAGGTCACGAGAGGGGTGACGTTAGGTCGTGCCAGGTGTCCAAGTGACCACTGAGGGGTGTCACTTGCCATTTCGCCAAATTGCATTTCGCCAAAATTCGCATCGCCAAATTGCATTTCGCCAAAATTCGCATCGCCAAATTGCATTTCGCCAAAATTCGTATCGCCAAATTACTTTTCGCCAAACTACGTATCGCTAAATTACATTTCGCCCAATTGTATTTCGCCAGATTGCATATAGCTAAATCTTAATATCACCAAATTACGTTTTCTCGTGTTGCATTTTGCCAAAATTCCTTGTGCTTTTCGCCAAATTTAGATAAGGCTACAAGCCATTTTGGCAAAAATGGAATTTGGCAAAACACAAATTGGCAAGATGGGAATGAATCATGTGAGAGATATTCAGAAGGGTCTGGGGGAAGGTGAGTGACATCAATGTTTATTGGGGATTTTTTTCAATGTAGATATATTAGAAAGTTGATGTTTCATGATAATAAATATTAGTCCATACTTGAATGAGAAGTCAGTTTACGTATAAAACATTACAGACACATCTACAAAAGAAAAAAATGTGTTGTGATATCGTGCTTGACTTCTAACTCAGCGATTTGATTTCGGTACCCGCCCAAGGTTCAAAAGCATTAAAGCGCAGCAAGCCGGCACCCCAGCTCTAGTGGGCAAGGAGTTAAATGTGTGCGTACGTGCGTGTGTGTGTGTACGTGCGGGTGTGTGTGTGTGGATGCGGATGTGTGATTCACCACCATGGTCTTGGGTCACGTGTTGAACTTGTGATCGACACATCATTTCCTTTCCGGAAGAGAGCTCAGAGCTCGTATACGACCGATTTATGGGTAATGACCTTACACGCACACACACACACAACTCCCCGCCCACGAGAGTTGGAATAACAACTCGCAGCGCAGCGATACTGAAATTATTTCAGCCCTGGGCAGGATTCGAACCCGGACCGCCATAGTGGCGGCCCGGAACTCTACCAACTACGCTATTGAGTCGTGTGTGTGTGTGTGTGTGTGTGTGTGTGTGTGTGTGTGTGTGTGTGTGTGTGTGTGTGTGTGTGTGTGTGTGTGTGTGTGTGTGTGTGTGTGTGTGTGTGTGTGTGTGTGTGTATTTACCTAGTTGTAGTTGTATTTACCTAGTTGTATTTTACGGGAAGGGGAGCTATGCTCGTGGGGTCCCGTCTTCATATCTCATTTTATCTAAACTATTTTTAAATTCGTGTATTGTTTTTGCACACACCACTTTCTCATCTAACTTGTTCCAACTGTCTATTACTCTGTGAGGAAAGCTGTTCTTTTTCAAATCTCTTCTATAGCTGTCTTTTTTTATTTTCTTTCCGTGTCCTCTTGTATTTCTGTCATCCCATTTTATCAGATTCTCTCTATCAGGAATTTCTATGCCTTTCATGATTCTGTAAATAGCTATCAAATCTCCTCTCTCTCTTCTTTGCTCTAGTGTCTGTAGTTTAAGTTTTTGTAGTCTCTCTTCATATGATAGTTTTGAGAGTGTTGGTGCCAGTTTTGTGATTGCTCTTTGTATTCTTTCAAGTTTTTTTATACATTTTTTTGTACTTGGTGACCATATCGTTGCTGCATATTCTAATCTTGGTCTTATCAGGGTGATTAGGATTTTCCTCACCATTTCTTCATCCAGGTATGTAAATGCCACTTTGATTGTTCTTATTAAATTATAAGTTTCTCCAAAAATCTTATTTATATGTTTCTCAGGTGACATATTATTCATAACAATGACTCCCAGGTCCTTCTCATTTTCTACTTTTTTTATTCCTTCTTCTCCCAAATTATATGATCCTGTTATTCTGTTTTTGCTTTTTCCAAATTCCATTATACTACACTTTTTTGTATTGAACTCCATCTCCCACTTCCTACTCCATTCCTGTACTTTATTTAGATCTCTCTGTAGTGATTCACAATCTTCTTCAGTTTTCACTCTTTTCAGTAGTTTTGCATCATCTGCAAAGAAGCTCATATAGCTTTCAATTCCTTCATCCATATCATTAATATATATAGCAAACATTATTGGGGCCAGAACTGTTCCCTGCGGGACACCGCTTATTACTTCATTCCATTTTGAGTGCTGATCTCTTATCACTACTCTCATTTTTCTGTCTTGCAAAAAGTCTTCCATCCAATTTAGCAATTTACCTTGTATTCCTCCTTCATATTCTAATTTCTTAAGCAACTTCTTATGTGGTACTTTGTCAAAAGCTTTTTTTAGGTCTAGAAATGCACAATCAGCCCATCCATCTCTTTCTTGTATTATATCTATTAGCCTTGAATAGAAACATATTAAATTGGTGACGCATGACCGTCCTTGTCTGAATCCAAATTGCCTTGGATTTAGTACGTTGTTTTTTTCCAAGTATTTTACCCATCTACTTTTGATAATTCTTTCACAAATTTTTGCTATTGTACTTGTTAGAGAGACTGGTCTATAGTTGGTAGGTTCTTCTTTATTTCCTCCTTTATATATAGGTACTATATTTGCTTTTTTCCAATCTTCTGGAACTTTTCCTTCTTTTAAGGAACTGCTTATTATGCTATGTATTTTGTCTGCCAGTTCATTCCTGCATTCTTTCAGAATCCAGTTTGCTATTTCATCTGGCCCATGCGATTTTCTGACATCAAAATTACCCAAGTGTGTCAATATTTCATTCTTTGTTACTTCTATTTCTTCCATAGGGGGGACTTTTTCTTTCCACTCAATCTCTTCAGGTTGTATATTCTCCCTTGTAAACACTGATTTAAAATGTTTGTTCATAATTTCTGCCATTTCCATTTCCTCAGTGTATTCAACTCCTCCTTGTCTCAATTTCTCCAAGTCTTGTTTGTTTTTCAGTTTATTGTTTACAAATCTGTAGAATAGTTTTGGTTGATCTTTACACTTTTCTATAACATCTTTTTCATATTTTCTTTTTTCCTCTCTGCACTTTTGTACATATTCATTTCTATAACCAGTATATATTTTCCATTTTTCAGGTCTTCTGTCTTTTTTCCATCTGGTCCAGGCTTTGTCTCTTTTGTCTTTTAACTCCCTACAACTTTTGTTGTACCAGCATTTTACATATTCTTTTTCTTGTTTTTGTCTTGGGACATACTTTTCCACTCCTTTTTTGTAAATTTTTGTCAAAATATTCCATTTCTCTTCCACTGATGTTTCTTCTTTGTATATTTCTTCCCAGTTTTCTTGTTGGAAGAATTCTCTTATTTTATCAAAGTTTGTTTTTTCATACATCATTCTTCCTTTTCTATATTGTTCATTTCTTTTGATATATTTTTCTTCATTAAGTTCCAGTTCAATCAATATGTGGTCACTTTTACCTATTGGTGTTTTATATTCAATCTTGTCCACTATTCTAGGTTCAGATGTAATTATTAAGTCTAGCCTTGATGGTTCTTCTTCATTTCTATACCTAGTGTTCTCTTGTATCCATTGTGTCATTGAATGGTCAGTAATCATCTCAAGTAGAGCATTTCCCCATGAGTCATCACCACTCTTTACTGTCATTTCTTCCCAGCAGATTTCTTTGCAATTAAAGTCGCCCATCATAACTATTCTTCCTCCGTCTTCCATTATTTTAGTTAATGCTATCTTTGTGTCCTCTAGCATACTTTTATATTCACTCTCCTCCATGAGGCTGTTTTCGGAGGCACATAATTGATCACAAATTTTCTGCTCTTCTTATCTCTGTCTTCCACTTCTATCATAATCATCTCTACTGTATTCTTTCCATATATGACACCTTTCACGTTTATATCCTTCTTAGTCAGGAACATAACTCCACCCCCTTGCTTTTTCTCTCTGTTTCTAATCCAATAATTGTATGCATCATGTCCTACCCTGTTGGGTGGTAGTGGGCCTTTTAATTTTGTTTCTACAATTCCCATTATGTCCGGTTCTTTTTCTTTCAAATAATCATTCAGCTCATTCAATCCTGTTATTAATCCATCTATATTTGTGTAAGACACTCTTAGTTTTCTGCCACTTCCATTGTGTTCTCTGTTTCCCTTATGTTTTTCTTTTGTATGTCGAACTTCCTTAGTTTCATGTTCACTACTCTCCAATAGAATCTCTCTTTCTCTGACTCCGTTCTGTTCTCGTTTTTTGTCTTAGCTTCCAGTCTTTTCTGCTTTTCTTCCTCTCTTTCCTCTTTATTCATTTCTCTTTTTATCCATATCTTTTTGTATTTTTCACTTGTTGCTAGTTTCCCTGTTTTGGATAAGATATTCTCTGCCGTTGTTTGTGACTTGAATTTAATCTTAATTGGTCTGGTCTTGTCTGTGCTATACTTTCCGAGTCTAAATTTCTCTTCGATTTGTTTCATAATTCCTGGTTCATCTTCCTGAACTGATTCTAGTAATTGGCTTACTTTTTTCATTTTCCTCTTTGATTCTTGTGGTTCTATCTGTGTTGTGTTTCTCTTCCATTCCTAATATAATTATACATTTCTTCTTGTCTGCTAAATCCCTTACTATATTCTCCTTTTGTCTCATCACTTTAATAACTGAGTCTTCAGTATGTTCTTTCAATTGCTGTTTGACTATGTCAGTGAATGAAATCTTATTTCCTTCTTGGGTTTGCTTCCAATTTTTACTTTCTTTAGCTATTGTTTCTCTGTTTTCTTTACTATTCTTCTTCAATTCCTCATTCTCCCCCTTTACCTCTCTTAACTGTCTTTTTAGTTCTTCTATTTCATCAGTTAAGTTTTTATTCGCCTTTTCCAGTTCTTCCAATCTTTCAACCCTTTGTAAAATGGTGTTCATATGACCTAACCTACTCTCCAAGTCCTCGATCACCTTATCAACCTTCTTCTCTAGTCTTGTCAGTCGGGGGGGGTTTGTGTCCCCCCCACTCTCTTTAAATCCCTTGAAAATATTCCCATCACTTTCTGCTATATTGCTCCTATCTATACCTCTAATCTTCACATTCCTATTAGACATGTCGTTATCATCCAACTCGTCTTGGGGTCGTTTGTCTACCTTACGGCGGCCCGTCAGGGCCATTTCCTCCACCTCCTCATTACCTTCCATTTCCCCAGCAATCCCTCCCCCTCTCCTCTTTCCTTACTTTCCCACTACCCCACGAGCAATTTCCCCCCACCCTGCAAATACAAAAGGCACTTCTCTTTGCGTTGGGATCCACAATCTGCACTTTTCTTCAGAGCGTTCTTCAAGCCGTCCGTTCGTTGAAAGTGTGTGTGTGTGTGTGTGTGTGTGTGTGTGTGTGTGTGTGTGTGTGTGTGTGTGTGTGTGTGTGTGTGTGTGTGTGTGTGTGTGTGTGTGTGTGTGTGTGTGTGTGTGTGTGTGTGTGTGTGTGTGTGTTTTAGGTCACAAGTTTACCCATATATTGGACCAAATATGAACTCTGAGTTCTCATCCGGGAGGTCAATAGCTGTCGATTACGAGTCCAACATGTGATCCAAGACCACAGTGAATTACACACACACACACACACACACACACACACACACACACACACACACACACACACACACTCCTTACAGACTTCCATCCCAAAGTCTAATAACACAAAGTCTATCCATATTTACTGAGAAGTTCCTTAGAATCGACATGACGTCACGTCGTTCACAGACCTTCTGTGACAGGACATGAAGATATAACACCAGCCTGCCTCCTTGCCCGCTGTGGGCGGCGTACCTGGTCGATGGCGAAGTGTGCCTCATGTCGAGCTACCATCCCGATCATGCCAGTCACGCTCCCGTTCGGGAGAGGTCCGCCCCATCTGTGGTCCAGTGGAGCCACCACCTTGAAACTACGGGGGACAAAATCACGGGTTCCTGGTGCGGTTATCTTATCTATTAATTTATCCATTCATTCATTTATTCATTGTTCATCTAATAATAACAACAATGATAATAAACATAACATATGATGATATACTCTTCTCATGTAATCCTCTCCACGCGGAACTAGCCCAGCGACATAAGGCTAAATACTATTCATTAAGACCGACGCATCGAACGTGACGACGATAAACCCGCAACGGCTGAGGCTCAACAATACTTACGTGAAGTTGAGAGCCTGAGAGAGCGAGTTGGCAATCAGGACGTCGATTCCACCGGTGGGGATCAACTCCTGGGGTCCGGGGCCCTTCTCCACGTAGTACCACGGGGTCCCCGGGATGGTCGGGCTGACCAGACGACGGCCCTGGAAGTCGCCGTAGTAGTCGTCCAAGATGGGGAAGATCGGCTCCCTCAGGTAGATCTCCTGGGTCATTCTCGTCCTTCTTGCGCCCGAAGAAGAACCCCCAGGGGAGGGTCTGGGACGCCAGAGTCCGGTTTTGACCAGTTTCGGCAGGTTACCCTTCCCGCGAGACAAGGGACATTGTTTAGGTCATAACAGGTCATACCAGAACAAAATTAACCATTTCGCTGTAATTCACTATTTCATCAATTCATTCTAACTGTCGCCGGGCGATTTTAATCAGCTGAGGGGAAACCCTACTCTGGGGCCAATGGCAGGCACCTGATTGTGATTGTCCTCCAAAATGGACGTCAGAGAGAATCGTCCCCGAGTGCCAGCCCCTCGAGGTGGAGCCTCGAGGGGCTGACACTCGGTCGCTTGACAATGCCTGAGTCCTCTCTCCATCAACTTCGACAATTTCCTCCACCTCACTTCTCCTCTGCTTCTACTACTTGCAGTCGATGACATGTAAACAGTCTCACACTAATACAAGACAAACAGTCCATAGTTTCTCCTCAGAGAGATCTGCAAGAGGATCCGAGGACCGTTGCCAGCCACTGTGGGGCCGCCAGGTTTGCATCCAGTGAAACATAAGACAACAATTGTTATTATGCCAAGCGGACGTACCTCATGCATTCTTGTGGAGAAGACCTCGATGCTATCGCCCGAAGTCTGCACGCCCACGACCACCCACGTCCCCTCCCTCAGGAGTTCCTCCAGGGGCCGGAGGACCTGCTCCTCCATCGTCGGGACGTACCACCGAAGACGCAGCGACTCAAGTGCCATCTGTCGTACCTGAAGAAGCACAATGGGTGCTAAGTCATTCCGATGTTTTTGCAACATGGAGATCGCAAGTGTAACCACAAGGAGGAGCTCTCGGACGGACCTGCTTGAAAAACTCGAGGACGAGCTCGGAGCTGTCCAGGAGGAGGACAACGTGCTTCTCGTTCTCGTTCATAAGGTCCTTTTTGACGAAGTCGTGTATGGTGGTCAGGTCGTCCTCGGGGGAGGAGAGCTGGAGGACGACCACGCCTGTTGCGGCGGAGCTAAGCCCCTGGGCTAAGGGTGCCGCAAGGTCTTAAAAAATAATAAATAAATAAATAAGTAAATAAATAAGTAAACTAATAAATAAATAAATTCATACCCACTTTTTTTGTATACCTGACTGCAAAACTCAGACTCATTCATGGTCTAAACAAGAACAGGTCCACTCCTCGGAAAGACAACTAACGACATTACGTCACTTCGCGTGCTACCTTGTAACGTCACCTCGTCGTTTACCCTTCCGAAGTGAACAAACCCGTTCTTATGTAGATCTTGGGCTTACTCACCGGCTGTAGACGGTGTAACGACCACATAGACGACGGGTGCTGAAGAGGCGGTGAGGAGTGCCAAGCAGAAGCGGCCGACGTCACTACCTCCTGACGAAGGAAGAACTTCACAGGTAATTCATCGGTGATGCAGACATTAGTGCCTCGGGGGGAAGACCCCTTTGCTAGCGAGGGGCGTCATGGAAGTGAATTGAATAGCCTGGTGGCTGTTAGAATGAGGGTTTTAAACTCCCACCCGGTACGGGCAGGGGCGAATCTAAATAGACTCTAATTCCTTTGCTCCCAAAAGCAGCGGGACAGAAGTTCCACGGAGATGAACGAAATCGCCTGGCGGCAGACACATTAAAAGGAAAAGTACCACCCGAGACATGACAAACCGTGCAGATTTTATTCTGGTTGGCCCTCAGCGATTAAACCCAGGGTGGGGGGAGTCACCGATATACGAGGTTACTGATCTTTATTTTTTGTCACTTTTGTAATCTAGAATTATTATTATTATTATTATTTTGTATCGTGATGACAAACTAGAAATAATGTTGTCAGGTCACCGTGGTAGACAAGGGACAATTTTTTTGGGGTTAAGATCAAGGTCAAGGTCACCTCGAGGTAGTAAGAGAAAACGGACCTAGTAAGCTGACTTAAAGAAATACGAAAGCAATACAAAACAAATCACAATGCTCTTCAGAAGCTACATGGAAATTAAACCAACTTTTTGTTCATGTTTTAGGTGGCTAACATCATGGGCTTCATTTATGTATATGGAAGCAGACAGACTACCAAGAAAAGTGACAGAAGATGGACAGTGGAGCCCCCGCCCAATTTTTTTCTTCCATTGCAGAGGTCGAGAAACCTTCCCCATGTACACCAATACGTGGAAGGAAGCGGTAGTACAGTGGCAGATTTTTTCCCAGCACTTTAATGAGAATAATTGGAAGTATATTCATCACATTATTGAGGGTAAATCTTTAAAGATGTAAGATTAAGTATTACATTTGCCCAATATTTAAGAAACTAATGTGAGAACATATACTTCATTTCATATTCAAAATCGTCGTATTCGTTCTACAGAGTACATCTCTTTAAAAGAGTCATCAATGTTTACAAAACTCAAGTTAGCCTCATCTACATGTGCAAAATTCAGGTCAACCCCCCCAACCATATACATATATATTTTCATATATATATATATATATATATATATACATATATATATATATTATATATATATACATATTTACATATATATACATATATATTTTCATATATATATATACATATATATATATATATATATTATATATATACATATATATATATATATATACCTGTATATATATATTTCCGTCTGAGCTAGGCAGGCTGAGCCTTATAAGCCCGCCCATCCAACAGGTCCTGGAGCTGCAACGTCTACGTCGTGGGACCACCCCCCAACCCCAAGAGTTGGGGGCCAAACAGCAGCATTTACCCCTGGCCATCAGCTCTACGCAGATGGCACCGATCCCCAAGGAGGAGCTACGCCTACCTGGGGGAGTACCACAATCCTTTTTTTTCCAACACACAATGTTACGTTTTTTCTGCACTGAGGGGTCATTTTCCGGCGATCACCCCTCTTCTTCTACTTTTAGCCGGAGATGTAGAGAGCAATCCTGGGCCCACCACAAAATACACATGCCCAACATGCTCTAAACCCATTACTTCGAGCAAACAGACAAAGGGCTCAGTTCAGTGCAATATGTGCAAAAACTGGGCCCACCTCACTTGTACAACACTTGCTGACACAAACCAATACACAAACACTTGGACATGTTCTACCTGCCCTCCAGTAACCCCAATCCCACCTCCCCAACCACAGCCAACACCCTTACCCACTCCCAATTTCCCCTTGCCCTTACCCCCGATTAGTACTCCCCTTCCTTTGTCCCCGATCTCTCCTTTCCCCCCCTCTGACCCAGATCCTACACCTTCCCCACTACCACCCCAACCTCAACCCCAAACGGCAACATACAACACATACAAAACACACAACATCAACATATTACAACACAACATTGACGGTATTAACACTAAAAAACATGAACTTGAACACTTTCTTAAACAACACAACATACACATTGCAATTCTACAAGAAACAAAATTAAGACACTCACACAAAACACCATCATTTCATAATTACACCACCATCAGACAAGACCGGACTGACGGCAATGGCGGTGGACTCGTCACCCTGATCCACCATTCCATCTGTTTTGTGGACACAAGTGCCACAACCAAAATTCTCCTCCCTACCACAGATAACACAACAGAAACCCAATCCATTCGTATCCGCACAGGCAACAATTCAACACTAACAATAGTTAACATGTACATTCCCCCCAAATCATCCCCCACAGTTCCAAACACCTTCAGACCTCAGCTCAGCCAACTAACCTCAATCCCCAACCTGATCATGGGTGGTGACTTCAACGCCAAGTCGTCTGCCTGGTTTGTAGACAATACCGACACAGACAGAGGGCTTGATATACAGACTCAACTCGACTCATTGACTATCATGAACAACACGCATAATCATACACATATCCCATACCAAGCCCTCTACACTCCCTCCTCTCCTGATATCACCTTTTGCTCCCCCTGCCTAACCCCAACAACATCATGGAGAGTGGTCGGAGCCCTTGGTTCTGACCACCTTCCAATCATCATCACCACCAAAACAAGATGCACCCCAGCTGGCCACAGACACACTTACACCAATTACAAGAGAGCTAACTGGGAAGCCTTTAATGAAGAGACAGAACAACATTTTGAAACACTTAACAGTACACCAATCACAAACATAAACAATGCTGTGCACGCTTTTAATACAATCATACAAAACGCAGACAAGAGATACATCCCTAGAGGCAACAGAAAATCACACAACCCCAACTTCACACCAGAAATCCAAGGCCTCATCAGACAACATGACACACTTAAACACGATACCCCCACACCTATCCCTCAAAACATAGCAGACCAAATACAAACACTAAACACTGTGATTGCCAATAAAATACATGAACAAAAAACACAAAATTGGCAAAACTTTATCAATACACTTGATCACAAAACAAACACCAGCAAATTGTACAAAACACTCAACAGCATCACACTATCCAACACTAACACTACACGCTCTCACGCAGCAATAATCACAACAACAGATAATCTACCCTCAAACAGACAACAAGCAAACGCACTCATACGTCATTTTGCACAGACGAGCCATCTTACATCTCACCCTGACGACCGACGCACCATTCGACGTAAGAAAGACTTTCCCACAGACTCAGACTATACACCCTTCATAGACAGTCAGACAAAACTCATAATGCATAGTCTCAAGCACTCATCTGCCTGTGGCCCTGATAACATAAGCAACATCCACCTAAAACACATTGGACCACAAGGTATACACGCACTCACAAACATTGCAAACTACAGCTATTCACACAACACTATACCCGACATCTGGAAGCATGGTAAAATAATCACCATCCCAAAACCGAACAAAGACCCAACAATCCCATCATCGCACCGCCCAATCACACTTCTCTGCACCCCCTCTAAAGTCATTGAACGCCTAATACTTAAACTTGTCACACCATATATTCCCCTTGCTGACTCACAACACGGTTTTAGGCCACTACACTCCACAAACACTCTTCTGACAAACCTCACACAAAGAATTTTTGATGGCATCAATTCAGATAGGCCCCACCACAGAACACTTCTTATAACATTGGACATTAGTAAAGCTTTTGATGCTATCCCCCGCCACAACCTAACAAATAAAATATATAACACAGACATGCACAATAACACCAAAAGATGGCTGGCCAATTATCTGGCAGGCAGGAATGCTCATGTGTCATATAATGGCCAATCATCGCACATCAGAAACATTAAGAACGGAGTACCGCAGGGCTCAGTTCTATCCCCCACATTATTTAATCTATACATGCATGACTTACCCACGCCAGACACCTCAGAAATACAAATCTCTTCTTACGCAGACGACATAATCCAGCCTTACCTTGACACACTCAACACATGGTTCATCACAAACAGACTCAAAATAGCTCCAACCAAATCTACAGCAACACTTCTCACCAACTGGACAAAAGAACACAAATACATACCTCATCTCTACATCAACAACACTCTAATACCACACACAAACACACCGAAAATTCTTGGTGTAACATACGATACATCCATGTCTTTCAAACAACACCTCACAAACATAAAAAACAAATGCACACCTAGACTTAACGCACTTAAGTCAATCACTGGAACAACATTTGGACAAAACAAAGAAACTAATATAACAATATACAAACAATGTATACGCTCAGTGATGAATTATGCGAGTCCTGCATGGGCTCCTAATCTCAGTGAGACACACCACAACACCCTTCAAATCATACAAAACAAAGCCCTAAAAACAATTACAGGCTGCACAAATACATCACCTACAGACCATTTACACCATGAAACAAAAGTCCTCAAAGTCAAGGAACACCTCGACATGAGAGGCACACAAACACTTGCTGCAGCCACCACAAACACATCACACCCGTTACACTACATAGCAGAACACCCACACACACCAAGAAACATTAAAACTACACCCAAAGACCTTTATTACACAAAGATACTCTCTTCTCTTCCTCCACAACCACCAAATACCAGCCTCCGGAAACATATTCATAATCATATCACTCACCGCTCCATTAACACACTGAAAGACAACACACTGCTGCATGCCAGACCCCCTGATATCCACCCTTCTGAATCCTCTCTCCCACGTAAGGACAGAGTCCACTTGGCCAGACTGCGATGCGGTCACCACCCAGCACTTCTAAGCTACCAGAGGAGGCTGGACGACCGTGTTGTGAACAGCTGCCCAGGATGTAACACTTCACCCCATACCATACAACACATAATGGAAGACTGCATTATACACAATCATGCACGCAAACAACACAACATACACTCTATAAAGGATTTGTGGGAAAACCCAGTCTCGGCTGTGGCCTTCCTTGGGGAGACGGGACTGCTCGGACAGACAGTCTAGGGAACGACAACAACAACAACAACAACCAGCGGTCATTATTCCTTGGAAGACCTTTCCACATAGCATAGCATCCTAACAAAGCAGTCCTCACCCTGAAGACGTCTCACAACGAGGCGAAAAACTATGGTTTCGGTGGAGTCAATAGTTGTTCAACACTATTACTATGCAAAAATATACCAGTTGGCATACACTGCGTATATGCTTTTGAGAGTCATGAATGACTACTTCCAGTCCCTCTTAGTTGCTAATAGGAAAGTATTCTCCAAATTAAAGAGTACAGTCTTGAAGATCGTTAAAGAAACTAGTGCAGTTGATTTCAACCGGTATTACCTTAGAGAAAACCTGTGCCCCAGAAAAAAAAATATATATATATATATATATATATATATATGTATATATATATATATATATATATATATATGTATGTATGTATGTATGTATGTATGTATTGTCACGTACCACGAAGTGTTACGTGTAAGTGGCACGTACTTTCACCCCCCTCCTTTCAACTGCGTCCAAGTGACCCAGCCAAGGTCAGAGCAGGTCAGGTCCTGCTAATTACCATTCCCCCTTTTGCCTTGGGTCAAGACGGGCCGTAGCCGTTAACGTCGAGGCGCTTATTGCCAGTTTGAATATTTTCTTTGTATTTTAATGTGGAATGTTCTTGCTTTCTCTGTGTGTGACCAGATTACTTGTAACTGGTCGTTTATGCATTCCTTTTTTGTATTTCTGTAATCGGTACCATTTTTGTCAAGATATACGCTGCGTCGTAAGAGTCTTGACATTTTTAATTTTTGTAATCTTAATTTGACCGCGTATGGCAACACTCAATCGCCCGGCCGACTGACTGGGTCACATATGTCGTTGAGTTGCCATACAATTGTATACTATGTACTTATATTTTTTTATTGTGTTAGAACTAAGATTTATTTTGTACGTATGTATTGGCATATATGTTTGTGTGGGTTCTCTAAAGGTTCTTGTGTACTTGGGATTAGATTTCTGTGCCGTGTTCACATAGAATAGGGAAACTCCCTGCTCTTTCCTTTGTCGGCATTCTGACCATCTTGGGTCACCACCTTTCCTATAAGACCCGGAACCCTCTTGCTTCGATGGCTTCTCTCTATCTTCTCGTCTCCGAGTGCAGATCGGCGGGTCTCCGAGGGAGACAGCCCCCCCCCCTCCTTTTTACCTAAGGATGTAAGCAACCTAGGTAACCCACGTAAGTAGTGGAAATTTTCCTTAGTTGGGTGCGAGGATTCCGAGTTCCAGTGGAATCGGATTTTTTATTTGAGGTGAACCTGTCGGTTTAGACTTTGTTCATCTCTTTTTCTTTCCCCACCCTTTTTTTCTACTTACGTAATTTTATTTCGGGGTTTTTATTTTAGTTAGGTCACCTTTCTTGGGAGACTGAATTAGGAGTCATCAGGGACTTGCCCGTCTTCTGGCCCTCGTTATCTGTTGTTTTTCTTATTTTTATCTATACGTGTTATTTTCATCTGTGTACCTGTGTTCGTAGGGTTGTAATAGAAAAAAAGACATACGGGTTCACAAAGGGGTCAAAACCCCGCTCCTCTCTTTCGGCCACTGTCGGGAGTTGGCTATAATCCCGCCCGATTTCCCGAAGCCTATCCTCGAAGTGACGTACGCAAACAGGTGCGCCGCGCTAACACTTCCCCCTGACAGCTCGCCAGCCGCCGCCCGCGACTACTTCCTACGGGAATTCAGCGACGTGCTGGTCTCCAAGGATGACCTCCGCTCCAAACCCCTAGGGAAGATGGTGGGTCCCCCCATACAAATCCACCTGAAGGCCGACGCGGTGCCCTTCGCCATCCACACGCCTAGGCCGATACCGTTCGCGTTCCGGGATCAGGTGAAGGAAGAACTTGACTCGATGGTGCAACAAGGTATCATCACACCTGTCGGCGACGAACCTTCGGAATGGTGCCACCCAATGGTCCTTGTGGCCAAGAATAAGGGCGTACGCATCACAATCGGCCTGACGAAACTCAACTCTCAGGTAACGCACCCCACGCACCCCTCGCCCACGCCGTTTGCCGCGGTCCGCAGCGTCACCCCCACCGCGAGGTTCTTCACGACGGCGGACGCCCTCCACGGTTACTGGCAGATAGACCTCGCAGAAGAGGACCAGCATCTGACCACGTTCATCACTCCGTATGGGCGGTACAAGCACTGCCGGGGACCGATGGGCTTCGCAGCCACCGGCGACGCCTACTGCCTCCGGGGAGACGCGGCTCTGCAAGGCGTGGCCAACTGCGATAAGGTGGTGGATGACGTACTTCTGTTCGACGACGACCTCCCCTCCCACTTCCGGAGGATCCACCACATGCTTACTAGATGCCACGATCACGGCATCACCCTTAACAAGGAGAAATTCACAGTCGCCGCCCCCAGTGTCAGCTTCTGTGGCTACCGCCTCTCCGCCGACGGCATATCCGCCGACGAGGACAAGGTCAGGGCCATACGGGACTTTCCCACGCCCGCCAACCTGACCGACCTCCGCTCATTCATGGGCTTGGTGAACTAGCTGGCCGATTTCACCCCGGCCATAACGGCAGCGGCTCAACCCCTACGGCCTCTGTTGAGTCCTAAGCGCTCATTCACCTGGACCCCGGATCACGACAAGGCTTTCGCCGACGTCAAGCGAGCTCTGTCGTCACCGCCCGTGCTGGCGCCCTTCGACCCCGCCTTGCCGGTGGTACTGCAGACGGATGCGTCGCGCCTTTACGGCATCGGGTACGCCCTCCTCCAGGATCACGGCCAGGGACACCTGCGTCTCGTCCAGTGTGGCTCGCGGTTCCTGACGGACGCCGAAACCCGCTACGCCACGATTGAACTGGAGATGCTTGCTGTCACGTGGGCCACATCCAAATGCAAACTGTACCTGTTTGGAGTGCCCCACTTCACGTTGATGACGGACCACCGTCCGCTCATCCCGATCCTCAATTCATACACCCTCGACGCCGTCGAGAACCCCCGCCTACAGCGGCTCAAGGAGAGGCTCTCGCCCTTCGTCTTCACGGCGAAATGGTGCGCAGGGAAGCAGCTCTGCATACCCGACGCCCTCTCACGAGCCCCGGTCTCCCGCCCCACGCCGGAGGACGAGACCGACTGCGACAAGGACGCCGCGCATGTCAGGAGCGTTGTCGCCAGCAGCGCCGGCGCCCGCGAGGACGGCCCGTCGCTCGACGCCGACAGGGCACTCCAGGAACTCCGGGCCGCGGCACAAGCGGACCCTGCCTACGGTCACCTGCTTACCTGCGTGTCCTCCGGGTTCCCGTCCAATCGCCTCGCCCTACCCAGCTCCGTCCTCCCGTATTGGAAGCTCCGCGACGCCCTCTCCGCCGACGGGGATCTGGTGCTCTACGGCCAGCGTATTGTGGTCCCCGCCGCTCTACGGAAGCGTACACTGGCTCGCCTCCACGATAGCCACCGTGGCACAGAAGTCACCAAGCGCCGGGCTCGACAAACCGTCTTCTGGCCCGGCATTGACTCCGACATCAAGAGCACGGTAGAAGCCTGCGAACCGTGTCAGGTGCTTCGCCCCAGCCAACAGCAAGAACCCCTGCTGTGCGACGACCGCCCCACACGGCCCTTCGAATCCGTGTCTGCCGACTTCTTTCACGTCGCAGGAAAGTCGTTCTTGGTTATAGCGGACAGACTCTCGGGTTGGCCAGGACACGACGGCTACCCGAGTCATCCGTAACTTCTGCTGCTACTTCCGGGAGGTTGGCGTTCCCCTCCGCCTTCGCACCGATGGTGGCCCTCCAGCGCTGAGTTCAACCGTTTCACGGAACGCTGGGGCATCCACCATTCGGTCTCCTCCCCGAACTACCCCCAGTCTAATGGACACGCCGAAGCTGCAGTCAAGGCAGCTAAGCACCTCATCCTTAAGACCGCGCCCAACGGCATCATCGACTGCGAGGAGTTCGACCTCGGTCTCCTCGAACTACGGAACACCCCGTCTCTGGCCGGCCGCTCACCTGCCCAGGTCCTCTTCGGGCGCCCCCTCCGGACATGCGTCCCGGCCCACCCGAAATCCTTCTCGCCCGAATGGCAGGCTCGCTCAGAAGAATGCGATCGCAAGGCCGCGGCCTACGCCGCCCAGACGACCCGGCGATACGACGATCACGCCCGGCCCCTCCCTGCCCTGGCCGTCGGCCAGCACGTGCGGATTCAGAACCGCACGTCCCTTCGGTGGGACAAGGTCGGCGTGATCATGGGCCGTGGCAGGTCCAGGGACTACGAACTTCGCCTACCGAGTGGTCGAATCTGGTGGCGCAATCGGCGCCACCTCCGTCCGGTGGCACCGCCCCCCGACGCCTCCGCCACCGCCGCGCCCCTCCCCTCGCGCGCGGACCACCCTACCCCTCGCCGCTCGCCTCGGCTCGCGGGCGTTCCTGCCCCCCGCGTCGCCTCGGAGAGCGCGCGGGGGGGGGGGGGGTAGTATAGTGTACTGGGCATAGGACTAATGTGAACTAGTGCAAAGGTGGTGTACTGCGTGCCCGACTCGCAGACGCCTCCCACTACAAGGACCCCTTTCATACTTTATACAAAGCCCCCCTGCATGTATGAGCGCCTACGGCGCCCAATGCCTTCGCCCACGGTCAGTTGATTCTGTAGATTCCTTGGGCACATGACGTGCCCCCTCTGTACGCATAACCTACCGATCAATAAACCCCCGAACCACACAACTTGTTTCACTGCCGCCCTTGCAACATGCTTGCGAAGAGAAATATCTTGATATAACCTTATACCATTAACCATATATGCGTAATATCTTTAGTTTTGCCCCCTGCCTACAAAAGTTCCTGCGGACGCCCTTTGCAATAATTATTTTTTTTATTTATTCATATATTTCTATATGTGTCTATTTATTCATTTCTTC
>NC_134787.1:51164808-51167308 GCF_046742065.1 Oratosquilla oratoria
TATTTATATTAATTAAATTTAGTTGAAATCATGTTTAGTCGAACGCATGTTCTAAGGGGTGACTATTGTTTATCCCGTACTCTGCGATCACGGGTCCTGAAGGGGTAATTATACGTGTTGGCTACAGAACACTACAGAACTCTCCCCCTAGTGACGAGGCAGGAGGAACGATATCTGTTTTTTCTTTGTAGTGTGTTTGTGGTTTGTAGTCCGTGTGTCCGGAGATGTCGGAAGAGCAACAGGATCTTGTTCGTTGTCCGAGAGGAGGTATGCAGGCTTGGCGCGGTCTATGGAGATGACGTCAGTGGTTCCACGGCGATCGATGGTCAAGTTCTTCCTTGTCCTCTTGACGACTCTATATGGGCCATCGTATGGTTGTTGAAGAGGCTTCTTTACTCCCTCCACGCGAACGAAAACATGTGAGCAGTCTTCGAGGTCCTGGCTCACAAACGTTCTTGTAGGTGAGGTACGCGGTGGCACTGGCTGGAGTTTCTGCATTGTATCTGTAAGATTAGTAGCATAATCTTGAACGCTGCAGGGCTGCGTTATAGGGGCAGATGCAAGAAACTCACCGGGCAGACGGAGTGGAGTGCCATAAAGAAGTTCTGCAGAGGAGTGGCCAAGGTCTTCCTTGAGGGACGTGCGTATACCGAGGAGGACCATTGGAAGCACCGTAGACCAGTTGGTGCGGTCGCGTGCTGTTGCTGCAAGTGAAGCCTTGAGTTGTCGGTGGAAGCGTTCGACGAGTCCGTTGGATTGGGGATGGTAGCTTGCTGTTCTGAAACGCCGGATACCTAGCAAAGACATAACCTTGTTCCATAGATTGGATTCAAATTGGCTACCACGGTCGGATGTGAGGCTGAGTGGTGTACCGAATCTTGAAATCCAGGTGGTTATAAAAGCTTTGGCTACTGTATCTGTGCTTATGTCAGTAAGCGGGATTGCTTCGGGCCAGCGTGTAAAACGGTCTACACAAGTAAGAATATATCTGAAGCTGTCGGAGAAGGGAAGCGGTCCGACGATGTCGATGTGGACGTGCTCGAGTCGAGTGGAGACTGGGCGAAAGGTACCTGGAGGGGAGATGGTGTGGCGTGTGACCTTGGAAGCTTGGCATTTGACGCAGGTGCGGGTCCAGTGTCGAACGTCTTTGGCGATTCCACTCCAGATGAAGCGTGATGACATCATGTGCTGCGAAGCTCGAATACCTGGGTGGGAGAGGTCATGTAAATGGCGGAACAAGGGATACCTGTGGTTCTCGGGCAAGTAGGGACGGATGGTGTCCGTGGATACATCGGCGTAGAGCTGAGTGTTGGTTCCAGGGAGCTGTACCTTCTTCATCTGCAACGCGGGGTTTTCCATCAATCGCTGCAGCTCGGTATCACCAGCTTGGTCTGCAGCGATGGCGGCGTAGTCGATGAGAGAGGTAGAGACTGCAGATATGTTGCGCGAGAGTGTATCGGCAGGACAGTTATCTTCACCTCGAACAAAACGAATATCTGTGGTGAATTGGGAGATGAAATCTATGTGTCGGAGTTGTCTAGGGGAGTATGTTGTCTTGTTATGAATGAATGTTGTTGTGATTGGTTTGTGGTCGGTGTATATGTAGAATTGTCGTCCTTCGACGAAATACCTGAACCTGTTGACAGCCTTGTAGATGGCTAGGAGTTCCTTGTCGAAGGCGCTGTATTTCTTCTCGGCATTGTTGAGCTTCTTTGAGAAGAAGGCGATGGGTTTCCAGGCATCGTTGATGTATTGCTGCAGAACTGCGCCGACACCTGTGTCTGAAGCATCTGTCGAGATGGAAGTGATGGCATCAGGAATAGGGAAACTAAGGGCGGTAGCATTCCCGAGTGCTTCTTTGGCTGCCATGAAAGCTGCATCAGTTTCGACGTCCCAGTTGAGTACGATGGAACGTCCCCTCTTGCACGGCTTGATCATGGAGTAGAGCGGTTGGAGCAGTTGAGCGCAGCCTGGAATGAAACGATTATAGAAATTTAACATACCAAGGAATTGCTTGAGTTGGCGCTGTGTTGTAGGTTTCGGGAAACTCTGGATGGCGTCGCAGCGGGATGAGACAGGGGTGACGCCTGAAGGTGTGACGGTGTGTCCTAGAAAGTTGATGGATGACACACCGAAGTCAGATTTCTCGAGATTGATGTGGATGCCGTAGTCTTGTAGGCGGGTAAAGACTTGCTTCAGATGGTCTTGGTGCGTGGCTTCGTCAGGGCTGGCGATGAGTACATCGTCGATGTAGGTGAAGCAAAAAGGCAGGCCTCGTAGGACTTCGTCCATGAATCTCTGGAAAGTTTGGGCAGAGTTCTTGAGGCCGAAGGGCATTCGAACGTATTCGAACAAGCCAAAAGGTGTTGTGACAGCTGTTTTGGGGATGTCAGGCGGGTTGACCGGAATATGATGGAAGGCTTTTACAAGATCGATCCGGGAGTATGCGCGAGTCCCTGCAAGGTGTGAGGAAAACTCCTGTATGTTGGGAACTGGGTAC
>NC_134787.1:51172308-51207308 GCF_046742065.1 Oratosquilla oratoria
GGGTCAAAGGTCACGGTGTAAGAAGGAGGGCGAAGGGTGCGCGAGGCGTGTGAGCGCCAATGCGTATGTGGAACGAGGAGGTGCAAGTGTAACCTTGATAGGATTAGAATTAGCAGAGCTAGTGGTTATAAGTAAAGTGGGTTGTAGAGTGAGAGAAGTGAGTAATTGCGTCGGGGTATTGAAAAGTGGAACAAAAACAACCGAAGAGTCAGAAATTAGGTGAGCTACAAGTCTTACAATATGATAAAAGGTAACATTTGTTTTTATTAATGACATATAGGTCTCTCCTGTTATTTTGTTTAAGACCTCCAGATATTTATCTTCCTTTGCTTTTGTAATTAATTCATCTATAATGGTGTCTTCCTCTCTTTGGGAAATAGAAAATGCATGCCTTTGTGTTGAATTTCTCCATTCATAGACCTTATCTTATCTAAGTCCTTCTGCAGTAATTTACAATCTTCATAATTTCCCACACTCATCATCATCCTGGCATCATTGGTACGTAAATTTGCGTTGCTGCCTATACCATTTATCATGTCGTTGATATATATATATATATATATATATATATATATATATATATATATATATATATATATATATATATATATATATGTAGTGACGTGATGCATCCTACGACTCGTCACACACTGATCAAAGAAATCTTCGGAATTAGCCTTTCCAAGTTCCCGTAGTTGGCAAGCGTATTTCGCAAGGGTGTCCCTGCCAGCCAGCGGTCAGCCAATCAGGAACTTGGAAAGCTCCTCACGTTCCCGCCAGCCTCCTTTAAAAGGTCGGCGTTTCGCCGAGATGGGCAGAACAGTACCGACCAGACTGACCAGCGCACAAACTACATCTCCTCGTCCAGTCTTCTAGCCGTCCCATCGAGCCTCGCCGTCATCATCTGCTACCGCCTCGCTGGCGTTAGGTTCCACGTCCAGCTACAACCATAAGCTCCACTAAGCTGTGGCCTTAGTCCGAGCTTCACCTATATTTCTCATGTGACACTTCTAGTGTCGCACCTTGTGGCTGATTACCAAAATAAAGAGATTAGATATTTTGTGTTGATTTTCATTTGTCCTCCCGTTGTTCCGAACTAAAACTACTACACACACACACACACACACACACATATATATGTATATATATATATATATATATATATATATATATATATATATATATATATATATATATATATATATATGAACATGACAAGTGCCGGGACCCTTTGTTGCTACACTTGCCACGTATTTCCATTCTAACATCATATTTCCCTATCCTCCAGAAAACGATTCAACCTTTTTTTGTGTGCTCCCTTTAAATCCACTGACACATTTCATATTTCACACTAATATAGTGTGTGGCACCCCGTCGAAAACCTCTTCCAGTCTAGGTATACACAGTTAATCCAACCCTATCTTTCATGTTGCACATCAAGTGCTCTTAAAAAATTAACAGGTTCGTTGCTCAGGGCCTTCCCTCTCTGAATTACCAAAATTCCTTTATCCAAATATTTCACCCACTTCTCTTTCACAATTAACGCATTTTGGTTCTTGTGCTGGCCAAGAACACTGGTCTACGAGAAAATTGATATATGAAAATATCTGGTTTAATTCTTCATTCATTTAATCAGGGAATACAGGAATCTGAACGTTGCCAACTTGAGTTATGAACAAGAAAATGTATATTGTCTGCAATATATGTCATGATTTCTATATGAAATTAAATTCAAGTTGAAGAAAAATATGCATAGAAAATATAAGACACCAGTTGTCAAGTAAGCAGAAAATATATGAACATTATTTATTATTCGATTAAGAATACAATGAAACTCCATATGCTAGATGTAGACGTAGAGGAGTATATCTTGGATATACTATTATATAATCATCAAGACAAAAAACACACGAGCTTACTAAAATTACACGAAAAATCAATATAATATTTAAAAATTATTGCCAAAATAAGACCAAAACAACAATAAAGATATATCAATTTAAATAGACTAATTAAATTGGCCACTATATTGAATTGTGTAGTATGTGGCAGAAATATTAATTTGAGCACGGGAACGCTATCAAAGGTACTAGGCGCGAAGACATAAACATCAAACAGCTAAGTGACCTTAGTGTACTCAAGAGTGATACTTACGTAGTGTACATAACTTAATGAAGGTAAGAGACTGGCACCTGCCACTGTTTGATTATTTATTTAAGGTTATTGGAGTATTTAATATATGTCCTATAGTGCATTTAATTTTCATTCCCATTTTATTTTGTTAAGATTTTGGATGATATATTTGTTGCCAATGGAATGTGGTAATCAGTAATTACTTATACTTTTCCCAGCAGAAATCTCAGGTTATTTGTAAAGTCTTTGAATAATTTGAAAAGATTATTATTATAACATTTTCCAATAGCTTTCTTTGTTGACATGAAGTCATGATCATGATCTGTGAACAAATCTGATTTCTTCCCCTCTGTCATTACAAAGCAAGGTGGCCAAGTATGGATGATGGACTTTTTCAGCATTTTCATTTCATCATGCTTAATAACTCCCTTATCTACACTCCCTCCACTCCTGATATCACCTTCTGCTCCCCCTGCCTAACCCCAACTTCCAATCATCATCACCACCAAAACAAGATGCACCC
The DNA here is from genome assembly GCF_046742065.1 of Oratosquilla oratoria. Classification (NCBI taxonomy): domain Eukaryota; kingdom Metazoa; phylum Arthropoda; class Malacostraca; order Stomatopoda; family Squillidae; genus Oratosquilla; species Oratosquilla oratoria. Next base: position 51,174,965 of record NC_134787.1, read on the forward strand.
CAGTTGGCCACAGACACACATACACCAATTACAAGAAAGCTAACTGGTAAGCTTTTACTAAAGAGACAGAACAACATTTTGAAACACTTAACAGTACACCAATCACAAACATAAACAATGCTGTGCACACTTTTAATACAATCATACAAAACGCAGACAAGAGATACATCCCTAGTGGCAACAGAAAATCACACAACCCCAACTTCACACCAGAAATCCAAGGCCTCATCAGACAACATGACACACTTAAACACGATACCCCCACACCTATCACTCAAAACATAGCAGACCAAATACAAACACTAAACACTGTGATTGCCAATAAAATACACGAACAAAAAAACACAAAATTGGCAAAACTTTATCAATACACTTGATCACAAAACAAACACCAGCAAATTGTACAAAACACTCAACAGCATTACACTATCCAACAGTAACACTACACGCTCTCACGCAGCTATAATCACAACAACAGATAATCTACCCTAAATCAGACAACAAGCAAACGCACTCATAATTCATTTTGCACAGACAAGCCATCTCACTTCTCACCCTGACGACCGACGCACCATTCGACGTAAGAAAGACTTTCCCCCAGACTATACACCCTTCATAGACAGTCAGACAAAACACATAATACATAATCTCAAGCACTCATCTGCCTGTGGCCCTGATAACATAAGCAACATCCACCTAAAACACATTGGACCACAAGGTGTACACACACTCACAAACATTGCAAACTACAGCTATTCACACAACACTATACCCGACATCTGGAAGCGTGGTAAAATAATCACCATTCCAAAACCGAACAAAGACCCAACAATCCCAACATCGCACCGCCCAATCACACTTCTCTGCACCCCCTCTAAAGTCTTTGAATGCCTAATACTTAAACTTGTCACACCACATATTCCCCTTGCTGACTCACAACACGGTTTTAGGCCACTACACTCCACAAACACTCTTCTGATAAACCTCACACAAAGAATTTTAGATGGCATCAATTCAGATAGGCCCCACCACAGAACACTTCTTATTACATTAGATATTAGTAAAGCTTTTGATGCTATCCCCCGCCACATCCTAACAAATAAAATATATAACACAGACATGCACAATAACACCAAAAGATGGCTGGCCAATTAAACACAATGTAACACATGTTTTGTTTATTTGTATTTTTTCATGTTTATACATGTATTTCGTGTCACTGAATCCAAATATCACATTAGTTTTGACGTAACATCGATATTTCTTTATTTATTCTTGATTTTATATTTTATTGTTATATACGCAACCTTTCTCTACAGTAGTTAATTGATTCAATCTACTTTAGCATTCTAAGGATAATTATACAACATCTAGTATTTTTTTCATAATATGAAGTGTATTTAAGAGCTACAATAAGAACAAAATAAAGAACAAAATAAACAACAAAATAAGAACAAAATAAAGAACAAAATAAACAACACAACTTTGCACTGCAAGTGTTTTAATGACTCTTCTCATGATTAGAAGTGCTTTGACGATCGATATTTTCTAGAATGCATGCTTTCGTCTTTTCTGACTAGTGACCATATGTAATCTCCCATCATAGCAGTATTCCATCGTCCTTGATATCTTCTTTTCATAGTTGCGATATCCTGATGAAATCTCTCGCCATGCTCCTCACTGACAGCCCCCAAGTTTTCGGGGAAGAAATCTAGGTGAGAATGCAAGAAATGTATCTTCAAGGACATACGACAACCAAGTTTCCTGAAGTTCTCAATAAGCTTTGCCACTATTTGTTTATAATTAGGGTCCTTGTGATTTCCTAGGAATCCACGAACTACATCACAAAATGAACACCAAGCTTCTCTTTCAACTTTCGTCATCGCTCTTTCCAGTTTCTCCGACTTCAACCTTTTGTTTACCTGGGGTCCAACAAATATACCACCCTTGAGCTTAGCCTCAGATAGCTTGGGAAACATGAGACAAATTTCTTGGAAAGTTTCGCCTCCAAAATCCAAAGCCTTCACAAACTGTTTAATTAACCCTAGCTTGATATAAAGTGGGGGTAATAAAACTTCTTTCGAATCTACTAGAGGCTGTCTGAGAACATTTAACATTCCTGGCTGCAGTTCAACTCTTGGGGGCCAATAAACTTTATTATAATGATCATCATCAGCCCTGCTGTCCCATAAACAAAGAAAACAGGAATACTTTGTGTATCCCCCTTGTAAGCCAAGCAAAAAGGCTAGCATCTTGAAATCACCACAAACATCCCATTTGAATTCAGCATAATTGATTTTTTCAAGAAGCTGTTTGACATTATGATAGTTTTCTTTCTTCTGTACTGAGTGTGCAAGAGGCAAAGATGGGTTTTTATTTCCATTGTGGAGCAATACTGCTTTGAGACTTCGTGTTGAGCTATCTATGAACAGTCGCCATTCTGCAGGATCATGTTCGAGTCCAAGGGCTGTAAACAAACCAGTAACATCCTTACAATAACACATATCATCACTAAAGTCATAGTAAATTTTAGATTCTTCATGTCGTTTCCGGTACACAGATGTCCTGCAGTCTTCTCCTAGTAGATTCCATTCTTTCATCCTTGATGTAAGAAGCTCAGCTCCTGACTTAGTAAGACCTAAGTCTCTGATTAAGTCATCTAGCTCACTCTGACTTGGAAAGTGAGGCTCCGAAGTCGTTCTTGGTGCGAAATCTTCGTCTCCCATTTCATGGCTGCTGCTACCTGCTGACCCTTCAGATGAAATTTCCATTGCATCTTCCATCTGGAAAGAAAGAAATAACTAAATATAGCAACTTCAACAAAGACGAATAGCATTACTATTCCATATATCTTTAGGAAAGTGAATGTATATTAAGTACTTAATATTGAAGTTGATTAAAAGTAAAGAGAGTATGATAAAAATAAACTTGCATTTTCTGGTGGTTGTGGTACTGGTAAGCTATCATCATGTGGGACAGGTGCTCTAGATGATGGTATGTCTGGATACTGCAGAGCTTGTCTTCCTTTCACTTTCTTGTACTTCGTCACATCAATCATACAAAAGTAGCAGTCGTCGTGATGGTTCTTTGGCTCTCTCCATAGTCTAGGAATGGCAAAAGGCATTGCCCTTTCTGTACCTCTCAGCCATCCTTCTAGAGTAGATCGGCAGCTTCCACATATCACATGAGGTTCCCATGGCTTGTCCTGGTCACCCATGGGCATTCCAAAATAGAGTCTGTACGCTATCCACACTTTAGTACCTCTCACGATCTTATGTAGTACTTGTTTTTTCCCAATATAATAACCACACACATAGCAAAATGTATCAGGAGAATTTTCACATCCTCTAGTAGCCATCTTAACAGGTAAATAGTTCAGTCATTGATCTGAAAGAGAAAATTAGATAAACATTTAGTAGCAGACCACATAACAATTCCAAAATATACATGGTAACATTGAAATTATATGTATTTCTATAACGGTCGATGATACAGAAAAAATAATTGCATATTTGAAATCAGCAGGAAAAATGGAATAATAAACTCTAAAAAAAATACAATAAACAAGACTTTTGAAAAAAAAAATGTTACGTGTTATCTGGCAGGTAGGAATGCTTACGTGTCATATAATGGCCAATCATCGCATATCAGAAATATTAAGAATGGGGTACCACAGTGCTCAGTTCTATCCCCCACACTATTTAATCTACACATGCATGACTTACCCACACCAGACACCTCAGAAATACAAATCTCTTCCTACGCAGACGACATAACAATCACATGCACACATCGTAACACAGACAAAGCTGCAGCCATACCTTGATACACTCAACACATGGTTCATCACAAACAGACTCAAAATAGCTCCAACCAAATCTACAGTGACACTTCTCACCAACTGGACAAAAGAACACAAATACATACCTCATCTCTACATCAACAACACTCTAATACCACACACAAACACACCGAAAATTCTTGGTGTAACATACGATACATCCATGTCTTTCAAACAACACATCACAAACATAAAAAACAAATGCACACCTAGACTTAACGCACTTAAGTCAATCACTGGAACAACATTTGGACAAAACAAAGAAACTAATATAACAATATACAAACAATGCATATGCTCAGTGATGAATTATGCGAGTCCTGCATGGGCTCCTAATCTCAGTGAGACACACCACAACACCCTTCAAATCATACAAAACAAAGCCCTAAAAACAATTACAGGCTGCACAAATACAACACCTACAGACCATTTACACCATGAAACAAAAATCCTCAAAGTCAAGGACCACCTCGACATGAGAGGCACACAAACACTTGCCGCAGCCACCACAAACACATCACACCCACTACACTGCATAGCAGAACACCCACACACACCAAGAAACATTAAAACAACACCCAAAGACCTTTATCACGCACAGATACTCTCTTCTCTTCCTCCACAACCACCAAATACCAGCCTCCAGAAACATATTCATAATCATATCACTCACCGCTCCATTAACACACTGAAAGACAACACACTGCTGCATGCCAGACCCCCTGATATCCACCCTCCTGAATCCTCTCTCCCACGAAAGGACAGAGTCCACCTGGCCAGACTGCGGTGCGGCCACCACCCAGCACTTCTAAGCTACCAGAAGAGGCTGGATGACCACATTGTGAACAGCTGCCCGGGATGTAACACTTCACCCCATACCATACAACACATAATGGAAGACTGCATTATACACAATCATGCACGCAAACAACACAACATACACTCTATAAAGGATTTGTGGGAAAACCCAGTTTTGGCAGTGGCATTCCTTGGGGAGACGGGACTGCTCGGACAGACAGTCTAGGGAACGACAACAACAACAACTCCCTTATCCAGTGCAATAGGCCTGATTAAATCACATGAAAATTGCATCATTTTTTTCAGTGCTAGTATGGCCAGTCCATCCCTCTTACTAGAAAAAGGAAATGCAGCAACATTTGAAAAAGTGCTTGAGCTTTATCCACAAGCTATACAAGCAAAGGCTGACTCAAAATCAAAAGATAAGGAGATGCTACTAACCTTAGACAAGTAAGGTAATTTTCTCTGTATATCATTCCCTCATTATATGTATCCCTAATATCAATATGTACTAATCATGCATTCACACACTCACATGAACCAGTTCCTACCAGATCTCTATTTTGTGTTAAAAAGTCATAGTTATGCAAGTTGTGTGTAATTGAACAAGTGGTATGAATATGATGTGATATTTTATAAAACACCCAATGAATATTATAATTCCCTCCTTATTGTGTACTGTGTATATGAAGCGTGTTGTAATTCATAATACGTATTGTGTACATAAATACATACATATACCAAGGCTTTTTCCCCTTTACATGGGAGGTAGCCAAAAAGGAAAAGGCATAAAAACATTCCCACCCATTCCATCCCTGAATACACTCCACACCCCTCCACCCTCCCTCTTATCTTAGCACCTCCTGGATGACGGGTCATCCCTGCACCTTGTCCACTGCCCTGGTTCAGAAGCAGTGTCGCAAAACACAGCACATCCACAGCAAGGCCACTTCATTAAATCGGCAACCCCCCCTCTCCGTCCCCCCATGCATAAAAGGAGAAGACGGGGAGAAATCCCTTTGGGCTGCGTCAAATTTTGCTCACACATACTACCTCACCCCCCCATCCCCCCGCCCATTCCACCTCATGCATCACAACATCATCCATATACAACCATTCTCCATTCACCCCTGTCTTCTGTCCTCTCCCATCCCTCCTCAACAGACAGTCCCCTCTTCCCCAAAAGCCCCCTTCACCCCATCCATCCACCTCATCCTAGGACGTCCCCTCATGTTCACTCCCTCCACATCTGCCTTCCATACCTCTTTTACTAGTCTTTCTTCACTCATTCTTTCCATGTGTCCAAACCATCCTAATACTCTTTCATCAACCCTATCTCCCAACTCCCTTTCCATCCCCGTTCTCCTCACCTCCTCATTTCTCTCTCTATCTAGCCTAGTAACCCCCATCATACTTCTCAGACACCTCATCTCAAACACATTCAAACTCCTTCTCTCTTCCTCTCTTATGTTCCATGTTTCTGCCCCATACAGTGCTGTTGGCACAATCACTCCTTCATACAGTCCCCTCTTAGCATCCATTCCCAAATGTCTATTCCTCATTACACCCTTCAATCCACCAAGGCATTTACTCGCTTCTCTCAATCTACATTCTACCTCCACCTTCACTCCATCTTTTCCTGCCACATTTGCACCCAAGTATCTAAAACTATCCACTTCCTCCAGTCGCTCTCCCTTAATGCTCACTTCCAGGCTACTGCCACTTTCACCCCTTGTACATCTCATCACCTTACTTTTACCCACATTTATCTTTAAATTTCTTCTATCACATACTCTCCCAAACTCTGTCACCAACTTCCTCAGTCCCTCCTCCGATCCTGCCACAAGCGCAGTGTCGTCAACAAACAACAGCTGGCTCACCTCCCACTTTTCTCCATTTTCTTTAACCATCTCCAATCCCTGACCCACTACCCTTGCATTTACCTCTCGCACTACCCCATCCATGTATAAGTTGAACAGCCAGGGTGACATAATGCATCCTTGACGAAGTCCCACCTTTACCTCGAACCACTCACTCTCTCCATTTCCAATCCTGACACAAGCTCTACTACTCTCATAAAAACTCTTGACAGCTCCCAGAAGCTTTCCTCCTATCCCATATATCTGCATAACCTCCCACAGTGCCTTTCTGTCTACCCTATCATAAGCCTTTTCCAGATCCATAAAAGCCCAAAAAACATCCTTCCCCTTTCCTATAGCTTTCTCACATATTTGTCTTACCACAAAGATCTGATCTACACAACCTCTACCCGTTCTAAATCCACACTGTTCCTCACCAATTACTCCCTCTGTTCCTCTCCTAATCCTCTCAATCAAGATCCTCCCTTAAGCCTTCCCAACTACACTTAACAAGCTAATCCCTCTGAAACTACTACATTCACACTTGTCCCCTTTTCCCTTGTAAAGTGGAACTATACAGGCACTCCTCCAGTCCTCCGGCACTCTACCCTTTCTCCAGCAAACATTAAATAACCTCACCAGCCAGTCCACCATCACTGTACCTCCTTTTTTTAGACATTCTGCATGGCATCCATCCAGACCAGGTGCCTTACCTGCTTTCATCATCTTAACAACTGCCTTCACTTCATCCTTCCTTATTTCTCCTCCATTTTCCTCACTCATCACGGTCATTTTGTTAGCATTTCCCACTGCAACTATCTTTCCCTCCCTATCCTCCTTCACATTTAGCCCATCTTCCCCTCACTGCCTTCTCTTCCATTATCATCTCTCCATCTACACCTTTTACCTTTTCTTCTCTACTTGATTCGCCTCCTCTTCCTTTCTTAATTTCTTTCCAAAACATCTTTTTATTACTTTCAAAATTTTCTGTCATACTCTTACCCCACTTCACATCTGCTCTCCTCTTTGCCTCCTTTACCTTTTGCTTTACTTCTCTTTTCTTTTCTTTGTACCTCTCATATGACTCCCTCGCTTCTCTTCTACAACCTTCTTTGTTTCCTCATCCCACCATTCACTACCCTTCCTTCTATTTCCTCTGTCCTCCTTGTTCCACACACCATCCTTGCACACTTTGTGACTCCCTCCTTGAACCATCCCCATTCCTCCTCCACATCTAGCTCTACTCTATCCTTCACTCCCTCCCACTCCTCCTCCAGCTTCTTCTTGTACTCCTTCTCCTTTTCCTTTTCATTTAAAGAGTTCACTCTAAGCACCTCCCTACCTTTTGTCCCTTTCCTCTTTCTCCATCTATCCTCCACTCTCAACTTACCTTCCACCAAAAAATTATCTGATATTCCCCCACCCTTTCCCCTTAGCACATGTACATCCTTAACTCTTCCTATCATAGTCCTATTTACCACTACATAATCCATCAACGCTCTATCTACCACCCTTCCATCCACCACCCTCTCCCATGTGTACTTATGCTTGACTTTCTTCCGAAACACTGTATTTGCTATCATCAACTCTCTTTCTAGACACATTTCCACCATCAACTCTCCACTACGATTCTTTCGTGGAACTCCACATTTCCCAACCACTCCATCAATTGGACCATTTCCTACCCTAGCATTAAGGTCTCCCAGTACTATTACATTGACATTTCTCCCTAAATCCTCTATGCACTCATTTAAATCTATCCAAAAGGCCTCCCTTTCTTCTACACTCTTCTCACTGCCAGGGCCATATCCACTTACAAAGACCCACTTCTCCTTTCCCAGTTTCACCTTCATCCACATTATCCTTCATATAATATGTATGTATTGTAAACATTACCTAATCGAGAAACAGCGAGAAAATCAGAAGCAAAGTTTGTCATATTCCCCTCCTCTAGGACTTGTTACCCAATTATTGGATCAGTCTTATGTGTCTGTCATAGCAAGTTTTAAAATAGGCTAATGAGGGTGCAGTCACTAGATTCTTTAGGAGTGCATTCTAAAAGTTTATCACTTGTGGCAAACCAGTTACCTTTCAAGTTTGTTCTTCAGTGTCGGTTTAGACAACTTAAGTGAGTGACCCCTTAAGTTACTTCCTCAATCCCTCCTCTGATCCTGTTACAAGCACGGTGTTGTCCGCAAACAACAGCTGGCTTATCTCCTACTTTTCTCCACCTTTACCTCAAACCACTCACTCTCTCCATTTCTAATCCTGACACACGCTGTACTGCGCTTGTAAGAACTTTTGACAGCTCCTAAAAGCTTTCCTCCTATCCTCTATATCTGCAATACCTTCCACAAGTGCCTTCCTATCTACCCTGTCATAAACCTTTTCCAAATCCATAAAAGCCCAAAAAACCTCCTTATCTCTTCCTATAGCTTTCTCACATATCTTGCCACAAAAATCTGATCTATGCAACCTCTACCTGTCCTAAACCCACACTGTTCCTCACCAATTACTTCCTCTGTTCCTCTCCTAATCCTCTCAATCGAGACCCTCCCATAAGCCTTCCCAGCTATACTTAACAAAAAGTGGAACTATACAGGCACTCTTCCAGTCCTCCGGCACTACCCTCTCGTAAACATTAAATAACCTCACCAGCCAGTCCACCATCACTGTACCTCCTTTTTTGAGACATTCTGCATGACATCCATCCAGACCAGGTGCCTTACCTATTCTCATCATCTTAACAACTGCCTTCTTTTCATCCTTTCTTATTCCTCCTCCATTTTCTTCACTTGTCACAATCATTTTGTTAGCACTTCCCACTGCAACTACCTTTCCCTCAGTATCATCCTTCACATTTAGCAACTTTCTAAAATACTCTGCCCATCTTCCTCTTACTGCCTTCTCTTCCATTATCATCTCTCCATCTGCACCTTTTACCTTTTCTTCTCTACTTGATTCGCCTCCTCTTCCTCTTAATTTTTTTCCAAAAAATCTTGTTACTTTAAAATTTTTCTGTCATACTCTTACCCCATTTTCACATCTGCTCTCCTCTTTGCCTCCTTTATTTTATGCTTTACTTCTCTTCTCTTTGTACCCTCATCCTATTTTGTGACCAATCTGTGAAAGCTCACTTCTTCTCTTCTACAACCTTCTTTGCTTCCTCATCCCACCACTCACTACCCTTCCTTCTATTTCCTCCCATCCTCCTTGTTCCACACACCATCTTTGCACACCTTGTGACTCCCTCTTTGAACCATCCCCATTCCTCCTCCACTCCTAGTTCTAATCTATCCTTCACTCCCTCCCACTCCTCTCTTTGCTTCTTCTTGTACTCCTCCTTTTCTTTCTCATTTAAGCAGTTCACTAAGCATCTCCCTACCTTTTGTCCTTTTCCTCTTTCTCCATCTATCCTCCACTCTCAACTTACCTTCCACCAGGAAATGATCTGATATTTCCCAACTCTCTCCCCTTAGAACATGTACATCCTTAACTCTTCCTATTATGCTCCTATCTACTACTACATAGTCCATTAACACTCTGTGTACCACCTTTCTATCCACCACCCTCTCCCATGTGTATTTATGCTTGACTTTCTTCCTAAACACTGTATTTGCTATCACCAACTCTCTAGACACATTATCATGAACTCTCCACTACGATTCTTTCTTAGAACTTCACATTTTCCAACCACTCCATTTATTGGTTCATTTCCTACCCTAGCATTAAGGTCTCCCAGTACTACTACATTGATATTTCTCCATAATCCCTCTATGCACTCGTTTAAATCTATCCAAAAAGCCTCCCTTCTACACTCTTCTTACTACCAGGCCGATATGCACTTACAAAATCCCACATCTCCTTTCCCAGTTTCACCTTCATCCACATTAACTTTGAAGAAACCTCCTTCCACTCCACTACACATTTACCTATCTCTTCACTTACTGGTTTAGCCACCCCTTCTCTCCCTTGCCCTCTCTTCACTCCTGAGAACCTCCCAACTACACTCCCAAACTCACTCTCGCCCCTCCCTCTCAACTTAGTTTCACTCAATGCCAACACATCCATCTTTCTTTTCACAAACATACTGCCTCTCTCTTCCCTTTTACTCTCATCTGTACCACATCCACACACATTAAAAGACCCAAACCTTAGAGTACTGGTTGGAAAACTCCTCGACCCTCTTATGCATTTACTTTTTTTTAGGAATGTCCCCTGTGGGGCTACAGGGAGAAGGATGCCTAGTCATAATCCCCATCCCATTTTTCTCGCTCTTACAATTCAAATGGGAAGACTTGGTGGCAGTATTCTATCCCCCACCACAAGGTAGGTTAAAAAAGGAAATAAATATTCAGAGAAATGGTACAGGACAGTAACAAGGGGTTGGGGGACAGCATAACGGAGGGACAGTCGCAGTATAATAAAAGTGTCATAATTTTTCTGTGAACAGAGTCCTCCTCTATCACAGACAAAATGATGTGTGGCTCTGGTCCATAGGGGCACCCCATATAGACCCTAAAGTATCAACTGCTTGCTACTTTGCCACAATAACATGCAGCCAATAAGCATGCAAGAACTAAAATAGTGTAAGACTGATTTTGTGTATGTGTTTTCTGAATAAGACAACAGGGGAACCTGTCAGGGTGCAAGTATATTAATCCTTTCCATACAAGTGGGTACATGAGGATACCTGCATTGGCATCTTGATTATATTTATTTTGTAGTTGTAGATTAGTGACCCTCATATTCTGTGAACTGGCTTGATCATATTTTCTGTACTTATCCAGGAGGTGCTAAGATGAGAGGGAGGGTGGAGGGGTGTGGAGTGTATTCAGGGATGGAATGGATGGGAATGATTTTGTGCCTTTTCCTTTTTGGCTACCTCCCTTGTAAAGGGGAAAAAGCCTTGGTATATGTATGTATTAGTATTCAGAGTGAAAGAGATCAAGTAATGCAGCTGTAACTTCATATTTTATAATGCAAGTATTGTGATGCATCATCGAATCTTACACCAGGCAGCTGATGCTGCCCACAAAAATTTAACTCGTATTGAAAAGGTTAACATAAGAAGTTCAACCCTGAGGAGAACCAATTTTGTCTGCCCTAGGGATTTGAACTCGGATCTTTCATGTGTGAAGCAAGTATATCTGGGGCTCCTTAAGATTTTAGATAAAAATTAACTAATCAAATTTCAGGTGGTACCAGAATGAATTAGGACCAAGTATGATGACCCGTAAACCTCCATTCATGAAACACGAAGAACTTGTAAAGTTGATGAAATGGAAGCTTGCGAGAGGAAAGTGGAGACCACGGTTGGTAGATTTTGCAGGTTCCAATGCTGAAGAACTCATAAAAAAAGTATCAACAGAAGCATTTCATTTAGCAGAGAAATCCAAAATTGAGGGTGCTATTAGAGCCCTAAGTAAGTATATATGGTATAACAGTACTTAACATTACAACATTTTGCTTAGATGATTATTTTCATGAATTTTAAAACTCTGAAATGTAATACATTCGTTCACCTTAGCTGAAAAGCTTGTTCCCTTCACCAGTGACACAGTTGGCAAAATTGTTTTAGTGCCCAAGTTAAATCTATCCTGAAAGCTTGAGGCATTTCTCCCCCTCTCGTATCTCTTTGTCTTCCTCTACCTTTTCTCTCTCCCTCCCATCTCTCTACCCCCACTTCCTCCCCTATGCGAAGTATTCACTGCATAAGTTTTAGGTGGCCCATATAAGGACTTTAATGAGATCACTGCAGACCAGTCACACAGCATTCTTTAATAATTGAACATCACACACATGCACACACACAAAAACAAAATGCTGATCACTTTTACTTTTTATTTCTATTTATTCTGTTATTCTTCTTAAATATTATCTTCACCATTTCAATGACTCAACCTTTTTGGGGCAATATTTTCACGGGTAGAAGTGCCGATCATTTTCAACAAAATATCCCCTCTCCCTCTGTCTCTCTCTTTCCCTCCTCTTTCCTCTGTCTCCCCCCTCTCTCTTTCTCTCACTCTCTCCTCTCTCACTCTCTCCTCTCTCACTCTCTCCTCTCTCACTCTCTCCTCTCTCACTCTCTCCTCTCTCCTCTCTCCCTCCTCACTCTCTCCCTTCTCTCTCGATTCTCTCTCCACTCTCCCTCTATCTCTCTCCACTCTCCCTCTATCTCTCTCCCTCTATCTCTCTCCACTCTCTCTCACTCACTTCCCCTCTCTCTCTCTCTCTCTCTCTCTCTCTCTCTCTCTCTCTCTCTCTCTCTCTCTCTCTCTCTCTCTCTCTTGCTCTCTCTCTCTCTCTTGCTCTCCCCATCCCCTTGTGTAGTATTGACCGCATAATATGTATGTAGTCAACATTTTAGGTGTTAGGTGAGGCACACTTGTCCTACTGGTACCATGCAATCCAGTACTACATGTTTGAGCTGTTGCCAGCTAAACCCAACTGGTTTCCCATCAGTGATGAGGGTGTGCCCAAATAGAAAAAAGAAATAAAACCAACCAGAGTGTAGATGATCTCCATGTGTGTGGCATTCTTGCAGAGCTCACAGACAAGTCCTGGTAGTAGAGTGATGTGCCAGTGTTGATGTTGCAAAACTGTTGGAATATGCCACTACCACAGTAACATTCAATATCCTCACCCCTCCTATTAATTCCACAAGTTTTGCCATAGTACAATGGATAGCTGCAGAGACATGTATCTTTGGTTAAGTTTCATAAGAAATACACTGTTGATATATACATATACCAAAGGCTTTTCCTCCCTTATAAGGGAGGTAGCAAAAAAAAAACAAAGGCATAAAAACCACTCCCACCCATTCCATCCCTATCACACTCGACTCCCCTCCACCCTCTTCCCTCCCTCTTATCTTGGCACCTCCTGGATGATGGGTCATCCCTGCATCTTGTCCACTGCCCTGATTCAGAAGCAGTGTTGCAAGACACAGCACATCCATAGCAAGGTTGCTTCATTAAATTGGCAACCCCCCCCTCTCTGTCCCCTCATGCAGAAAAGAAGACAGGGAGAAATCCCTTCAGGCTGCATAAAATTTTCTCACACATACTTCCTCACCCCCCATCCCCCACCCATTCCACCTCATGCATCACAACATCTTCCATATACAACCATTCTCCATTCACCCCTGTCTTCTGTCCTCTCCCATCCTTCCTCAACAGACATTCCCCTCTTTCCCAAAGCCCCTTTTACCCTATCCATCCATCTCATCTTAGGTTGCCCCCTCATGTTCACTCCTTCCACCTCTGCCTTCCACACCTCTTTTACTATTCTTTCTTCACTCATTCTTTTCCATGTGTCCAAACCATCCCAATACTCTTTCATCCACCCTATCTCCCAACTCCCTTTCCACCTTCGTTCTCCTCCTCATTTCTCACTCTATCCAGCCGAGTAATCCCTATCATACCCCTCAGACACCTCATCTCAAACACATTCAAACTCCTTCTCTCTTCCTCTCTTATGTCCCATGTTTCTGCCCCATACAGTGCTGTCTACATAATCACTCCTTCATACAATCGCTTCTTAACATCCATTCCCAAATATCTATTTTTCATTACACTTTTTAATCCACCAAGGCATTTACTCTTCTTCTCTCAATCTATATTCTACCTCCACCTCCACTCCTCCCTTTCCTGCCACATTTGCACCCAAGTATCTAAAACCATCCACTTCCTCCAGTCTCTCTCCCTTAATACTCCCAGTCTGCTGCTACTTTCTCCCTTCACAAATTACATAATTTTTTTTAAAATGTAACCAGAAATTATTTATTTTTCAGGTAAGTTGAAAGGAGTAGGACCTGCCACAGCATCTGGCGTTCTTGCTGCAGGTGTTCCTGGAAGATGTGCTTTTTTTGCTGATGAAGTGGCTATGGCCATTCCAGATCTGGGTCCAATCAAATATACAGTTGAAGAATATATTCACGTGAATGAAACGTTGAAAATATGTGCCACAAGACTGAATAAAGAAAGGGTAATTAAACTTTGGCATGATTTCAATGTTTATGTGGAAAAACTGTTATTAATAAATAAATAGCAGTCCTCACTTGGCTCCGTTCTTTTCTGTAAAAAATAAGATGTTTTGGAAGGAAGTGAGTGGGATTAAGGCAGTTAGAGAGGAAATGGTAAAGGTGCAGATACAGATGGGAAGTAAAGGGAAAATTGGTAGAGTATTTTAGGGATTTCTTGAAAGTGGAGGAGGTTATGGATTAATTGCTTGTGGCAGTAGGAGCTCGGAAAATGTGATTTGAGAAGAAAATGATAAGGCTGTCGGAATAGACCTTTTTTCCTTTATTAGGGGGTTGGTTGTTGAGTCAAAAGTATACACCCATCCAAAAACATTTCCATTGTCCCTCCCATCACAACATTTCATAGGTGAAAGGTTATCCATGCCCCGCACCACACAGCTTGTGTTAGAAACAATGCAGCAGGACACAACACTTTCACAGCAGGACTTGACAGCTGGTGCTGGTTATCCCCACTGTTTCATTATATGATGATTCTCCCCCCCACCCCTTTCATCCACTCCAAAAGTTTACAAAGCAGACAAAAAGAATACATCTTATTGAACTGTCATTTCTTCATCCATTTACAAACACTCGCCATTTATTTAGTATGTGCATATGAAGTGGGTGTGTGCTTTGACTTACCTATCTCCCTTGTAAATGGGGAGGTCTTTAATAGACATTCATACACCAAAGGCTTTTTTTCCCCCTTACATGGGAGGTAGCCAAAAGACAAAGGCATAGAAATCACTCCCACCCATTCCATCCCCTACCTACTCCTCTCCTGGATGATGGGTCATCTCTGTATCTTGTCCACTAAATATATTATGTATCAGTTTTGTTTGCATGAAACATGACACAAATATGTTATTTCTAAGTACATTCTGTTTCTGCACTAAAATGTTTGTGTTCCTTTTACAGGAAGGAGATGAAGAAAAATGCCAGGAGTGGACACCTCACAGAGTTGAATTGGCCATTTGGACTCTTGCTAATCTTCAGAAATTTAAGCCTGATACTGTCAGCGACATTTTTATACCTGCCAAAGTTAATGGTGCCAAGGAGGAAGAAGTTAATCCAAAAAGAAGAAAGAAAGAATAATATGTACATTTTCTTTGTTGGCTGAGCGGGTTAGGGTGTTGTAACTAATGGCGAAGGTTGAGGGGATGGCAGTTCGAATCCTGCCACCAGTGAAGTTGAACCAAGGGCATGGTTCATTAAATTCCACACTACAAAGTCCTCTGTGAAGGGCACCATCCTAGCCTCCCAATAGGGAGGGAGTTTATGACGTTAAACCATATCATATCATCTTTGCTATGTTAGGATGTTTGCTGGCCAAAAGGGTGAGAGGATCACTGCTTGAGGTGGAGGTCGGAAGTAGAGTCGGTTTGAACCCTATCTGACAGCAAGCAAGTTTGTAGTAAAGCCATACTACATAAAGTCCCTTCTTCAAAAGGCTTTCCATAAGGAGGCATCGTCCTAGCCCTTTTTGAGAGTGGAAATTCGTGACGTTAAAACAAATCTTTATTAGGTGTTTATAATACTTACCAAAGGCCCTTTCCTCCTTATAAAGGAGTGGGGGTGACAGTTGAAGTACATACCCAACCCACACCCATTAAAACCCATTCAATCCCCCCTCCAATCTTAGTATTTCATGGAAGAAAGGTATCCCTGTCCCCTGTCAAAGGCAGTGCAGCAACACAGCACCACCACGGTAGGGCTCAACAGCCAGTTGGTTTACTCCCAGGTATTTGTATTAAAAGGGTGGAGGGGGGTGAATGGGAGTGGAGTATGTGGGGACAGAATGGGTGGGAGTGGATTTTATGCCTGTATTTTGACTACCTCCCTTGTAAGGGGGAAAAAGCCATTGTTATATGAATGTATGTATGTCTTCATATTAAAAGACAGGTTATACTTATACCCTGTAGCTGGATAATACATCTAATTTTCATAGTGGTGTTTTTTTTATATGCCCAAATTTATTTGAGATGAATACTTTTTTCTTCTTTTCTTCTCTGGAGGTCCATGGGACTCCTGGTAACTAGTTTTGAGAGTCCAATGATTAGTTAAAAAAGGAAAAGGACTATTGTAAGGCTGGTTCTGTAGGTACTATTTTAATGCAAAGTGGTAACCCAAACATAAATATCTATTTACCAAATAATTTTTTCCCCTTTACAAAAGAGGTAGCAAAGTCAAAAGCCATGTATCATACCATATAACATAAATATACCAGTGCAATTATTTTTCATTTTGGGGTGATTTCTCTTTTGGGTTGATTTCTAGGGAGATGGGGAAATATAGAAGTTAGTCATCAATTTTAAAATTTTGACTTCGGGTGGGTGAAGGTTGGGTGAATGCCTTGGCTTCCTACATCCCTTATAAAGTGGAAGAAGCCTTTTGGTATATAGATTATAGAACATTTTGTGATGCGAGAAATTTTTGTATGGACATATTGTGGGATGCTAGGGGCAAGTTATTGTAGATCTTTG
This sequence comes from Oratosquilla oratoria, assembly GCF_046742065.1. Lineage (NCBI taxonomy): Eukaryota > Metazoa > Arthropoda > Malacostraca > Stomatopoda > Squillidae > Oratosquilla > Oratosquilla oratoria. Next base: position 51,191,969 of record NC_134787.1, read on the forward strand.
GGTTTGTTTATACATTGTATTACTGTGTTTATGATAGAATGTGAGGGGGTAAGTGGGTTTGAGGACTTGCAGAATTGTATGCCTGTAATTGATGTGCTGCTGTATGGGAGATACTTTGGTTTTTGGTTGTAAATATCCACTGGTGTTGCTCTAGTATAGCTAGCTATCATTCTTGATGCTCTTCTTTCTGTTGCCTGTAGGATTTCCTCACTTGTCCTCTCAACTGTTAGACACAATGCTGTGGATGAACAGACAACTGCATATCCTTTAGTACACTTGGACTGTTTGGGCAGGTAACAGTCGTTGCTAAAAATCAGAGGGCAGTGTAGGACTCAAACCCATAAACTAAGAGGACGAGTAATTTACATGCTACCAATTATGCAACCAGCACATGAACCCCTGTGAACTGTTTATGTCAGTTGGTGACCTGCAGCCTCAGGTAACCAGCTTGGTCCTTATGTCATTCAAAGAAGAGATTTGGGTGTTGTCTGGACAGTACAGAACAAATTGCTGTCACCAAGTGGTATTTGCACCTGGGGCAGTTGGAGTCTATTGCCAGACTAATTCTGTGTTCTATCTATCAATAACTTTTATAGATAGAACACAGAGAAGACAGATAGGGGTGAGTGGAGAATGGTTGTATATGGATGATGCTGTGATGCATGGAAGGGAGTGGTTATGTATGAATATTTTGACAGCCTGAAGGGATTTCTCCCCATCTCTTTTTCTGCATGAGTGGACAGAGAAGGGGGATCAATTAAATGAAGTGGCTTTAGTGTGTCTTGTTGCATTGCTTCTGACCCAGGGCAATGGGCAAGGTACAGGGATGATCCGTTATCCTGGAGGAGCCAAGGAAAGAGGGAGGGAGGAGTGGTCAATGGGAGTTGAATTATGCCTTTTGACTTTAGCTACCTCCCTTGTAAGGAGGGGAAAAAGCCCTTGGTATATGTATCTATCTATGCCAAGGGCTTTTTCTCCCTTACCAGGGAGTTGACCAAAGTCATACACCCACTCCCACCCATTCCATTCATCCACCACCCTTTCCTCCCTCTGATTTTAGGCCTTCATGGATGACTGGTCATCCCTGTCCCACCTGGGTCAGAAGCAATAGAGCATGGCACAGCACATCCACAGAAAGGTTGCTTCACTTAATTGGTGACCCCCCCCCTTCCATCCCCTCATGCCGAAAAATAAACAGGGAGATCCATTTGGAATGCGTCAAAACATTATTCACGCACAACCCCTCTGTAACACCCCCCCCAATCCCTTCCCTTGCATCACAGTATCATCCATACACAGCCATTTTCCACTCGCCCCTATATCCTGCCTGCTCCCTTCCTTGATCAACAGACAACTCCTCTTGCTCAACACCCCTTTGACCCCATCCATCCATTTCATCCTTGGTCATCCCCACATGTCCACTACATCCACCTCTGCCTCCCACACCTCATTTACTAATCTTTTTTTGCTCATTCTTTCCATGTGACCAAACCATCTCAATACTCTTTCATTAGCCCTATCTGCCATCTCCTTTTCTACCCCAGCTCTGCTTCACACTATTCAACCTTGTAACCCCTACTATACTTGAGATTTCATATCAAATACATTTAAATTTGTCCTCTCTGCCTCTCCTAAATTCATGTATCTGCCCCACACTGTGTTTTAATATGAGGAGGCAACCTGAATACAGTCATACCAGTGTAGTTCTTGTAAGTGATGTCTGTTGTCCCAAATCCATTGTCTGCCACAGTACCAAGTATGTTTAATTTCTAATTGCCTCGACTATGAGGTCTTCAGTGTGTAGGTGAAGGTGCTGTATTGTGTGCATCAAATATGAGGCCCAGTATTTTGGAGTTCCTGTCTAGACATTGTCCATTCAGTTTGACTAATGGGCATTTCTCAGATTTATGGTAGGCATGGTCAAGCAGTGTCACTGAGGACTTTTGATGGGTCACAAACATTCTGTGATGTGTCAGCCTTAGCTCCAACATAAGGTAATATTGTGTGTTTTTAGTTCTGATTTTGTAATTCTTGGCTTGGTGTGGGGAGAATGTCTGTGAATGGGAAATAACATTGGTGACAGTTTTACTCCTTGAAAGAATCTGTTTTACATCTTGGTTGCTCCAGGCACATGAAGAGCTCACCAGAGGTTAACCCTAAGCCTAGCTCGACATGTTAGTGCCTCATTTGCAACACACCACACAGTAGGTTTGGTGATTTTGACAGGGACAAGTTACAACCCCATCTTCACCATAGGTGTCTAGTATGGTTGCCATGCACATATGCCTATGATTTACCCTCCCACCACCAAGCCTAATGAGGGGAGATTAGGATTTGGGTATACTTATTAACCCAATATTCCCAGGGGCTATGGGAGAGTATATGCACTCACCACCTTGCCACTGGGGGAAGACAGTTGCAGGGTGTGTGGTGTCAGCCCAGGTTATAGTTGCTTGACTCCAGGCATGCCTGACCCAAAGATTATCAACCAGGCCAGCCAATTTGCCTCCCCAAGCTAAGAGGGGCCACTCATCTTGGCCTGAATAGAGGACCAAAGAGGTGTGTTGCTAATCCCAGGGGACACCTCAATGCAACCAAAGCACAAGGACATCACTCATCCTCCAGGACTCCCATCTTCAGGCCCTGCAGAGATGCCATGCATGGCAAATACGCAGGTTAGTGACCCATAAACGGGTTGGATGGTCATTGACTCAAAGAGTTCATCTGCCCTTTTGATGGTTTTGTTTTTCCTCCATGTGGGTGTCCAACACACCCCCTTACTGGTGGGTGACCAGTGGGGGAGCTGGTTTAGTCGCCTGAATCTGTAGTCGTGTTTGTAGTGTCCGACAGGAGTAATACTGGCCTACATACTGGTTCTCCCTTGGGCCACCTCTTGTGTCACAGGTCAAACTGCTGACCTGGCATTCCTATCTACATAGGTGCCAGGAATATATTTACATTCTAATTGTATAACATTATATGATTGTTACTAGTGATATGAGGGAGGGTGGAGGGGAGTGGAATATATGGGAAACGAAATGGGTGGGAGTGATTTCTATGCCTTTTTCTTTTTGGCTACCCCTCCCCCCCCGTGTAAGGGGGAAAATACATACATACATATACCAAGGCTTTTTCCCCCTTCCAAGGGAGGTAGCCAAAAAGGGAAAGGCATAAAAACACTCCCACCCATTTCATCCCTAAATACACTCCACACCCCTCCCACCCTTCCTCTCATCTGAGCACCTCCTGGATGACGGGTCATCCCTGCACCCTGCCCACCGCCCTGGGTCAGAAGCAGTGTCGCAAGACACAGTACATCCACAGCAAGGCCGCTTCATTTAATCGGCGACCCCCCCTCTCCGTCCCCCTTTGCATATAGGGCTATTAACCATTCCCTGTAATCATTGCACACATCAGTGTCTGTGATCTCCTTTAACAGAATGTGCCATGGAACAGCATCAAAAGTCATTTATGTGTTCCCACCACCTCTTCTTCAGGTGACATTCTTTTGTTGAAACCCTTTTGCAGCATGTTGACTAAGTAAGATAGGTGTGTTTGATCACTTCTAAATGTTCAGGATAAGTAAAAAGGAATATCATACGAAATACTCATTTATTAATCATATTTTACATGATTTTGAAGAACCATGACGTAACAAAAGGAGAGGACACAAGATATGTGGAGACGCTGAGGTAGGCAGCCCGCCAGGAGCAACGTCATGTCACTGCATGCATGTGCACATGTGACTGCACCTGCTTATATACAAATCACACGTCTTAACACTCGTGGACATGCCTGTATATATACACATGTACATCACCAACTAATACTCATATGTATATGCTTACAGCACATGCATGTGGGCTTTCTTATATGGGCACATACATTCCTCACATGCAGGAGTGTATATGCATGTACATACCTTGACATTACCTCACTCATAAAACTGACTGGCTAAAACTGGCAGGTCATGAAGAACATGGCAGTTCCTGTTGTCGAGACAGTTGCTGCCAGCCCAACATTAACACATCCATTCATGTTACTCTGACATCACAAGACAGGACAAGTGAGGGCTGCTTGCAATCTTACCAGCAATCCACAGTCCACATGCATATGGCTGAGCAAGCTCCCATATGCATGGTTACAAATGGTGAAAACAATATAATTACTACTTGGTCACTTCCTATATGTATCATGGTCAACAAAGGATCTCCCTGTCTTGATTTTCAACCATTCTAACTCTGCTTTAACCTCTTTACTTAGCCTTTCAGACACTGCAACCACCATGGCAATGCGTTACTCCTTGGCGGGCCCTTGAGCACCTACAGCAGAACCAAAGGTGGAAACACGCATACTGTCAGTGCTACCTTCGACAGTGGTCATGACATCCAGCCACCATTTGGTCATCCACACTGCCTGCCGAGTGGGCTTGCCAGTGCTGTGGTGCCTGCAACATCTCTCCCAATCTTGATACTAAGGCCCAATGATAGTGCTGAATCTGGCATATAGGCATATGGGTGACATCATACCACTGCTGAAGAGACCATGTCAACAACAGCAGTTCTGATGCCATGCACATAACTGATGCCTATTGCATTTCATGCCTGGTTTCAATGGCACCTCATATTCACTGCTGACATTGCTGTAAATATTACAATATTGTCCTGTCGGCGTTGTTTCCATAACGCACATATTTTATCAATACTGATGTCACACCCATAAAATTGATGCCATTTCACATGCAGTTTATGTTACATGGTTCAGTTGACGTCACGCCGATAATGCAGATAACCAAGTCAAGCTACCATAGGACAAAGCCAGGGAGGAGGTAGCACACATGGGAAAAGGCGAAGTTTATGGAGACCTATTCATTTAAATTTAGGTTTATAAACTTGGAGAACTACTTAAATAAAACTCTAAAATAATAGTTAAGGCGTTTGATCTCGCATTTTCCTGGCCAGTCAGTATTTGATGCATCTTGTTTAGCTTGACTCGCTGTGCCAGACGAGGGCTGACTAGTTCTCGCCCCGTGCACATTTCACAACTTGTACTGAATGAGCTAATAAAATAACAAAATAAACAATATAGTTATCATAATGAAATTACAATGATAACAAATGTGAAAAAAGGTATGATAATCATACAAACACTATTGCAATAAATATAACAAATGTTAATAATACAAGAACTTTCAATAAATATAATAAAAATAAAGTGTTAAAAAATCAATGTTAAAGTTAGCATGTTATGATATGAACACAAGCATTCAACTCAAAGAGCACGACTAAAACCCTGGGTTGACACCATCGGCAACATCACGAATTGGAGATGATTAAGACAATAATTATAATACCGAATGGCACAAATACCGGTAGTTTCATCAGCGCTAATTCTACCAGGCGCTGGCTCTGGGCTGACATTTCGGGGTGGGCTGCACAAGAAACGTCACTAAAGTACTGGAATGACTCGCATAGGTAAGATAAGAGAAAAGGTAAGGAATGACCTGTGTAAAGAAAGGAAGATAGCTAGTGTAGAATAGAGCTCAGTTACTTGCCCACACAAATAAGAATGGGACTGATTTGTGACAATGGGGATAACCTGCTGATGAGAGTTTATGCAAGAAATGTGAGGTAAATTTGAGTATAGGATGATTATGCAAGGTATGGAATGACAAATCTGATCAAACATGCAGTTATGAGAAAAAAGAAAAAAAAAGTAATATAATAAGCATCTTTCAGCAAGAGTTGATGACACCCGCAGTATGACAAGGAAACTGTTCCTGCAGCCAGCAAGTTGCAAGTCAATGCCACTTTGATCTGGGTACTTTGTTGAACCTGCTGTCTCAATTGCTGAAAACTGCATACAGGTTTGGTGCATGCAAGTTTGGTGCAATCAAGAACAGTTATGACTACTCATTAAAACTGGCACATTGTAAAGCTGTATAACAGCACTGGTGTAAGAAATTATAATGGAGAATGAAAATAATAGTCTGGCATAACAGAATGGTAAGTATTGCAAGTGATGAACCACTTGATAATTGAAGTATAACAATCTGATATAAACCGACTCAAAATGGGATATCTTGCATATGGAAGCTATACTTAATTGCAATGTCTGCTTCTTGAGGAACCCTGTTTTAGATCCTGCAGAAACTGATTGGGATGGTGGCAAAATGCCCTGATTAGGTGAGTGCTGTAAAAGTAAAGCAAACTACAGTGAATAACAAAACTTGTATGACAGTATGCAATTAAAGACAATATGAATAAAAACTGAATAAAACCAATGTATAAAGCAGGATAACAGACTGACAGGTTGTTGATATCTTTCATCCTTTGGTACTTTCCTATTAATACATGAATCAAAAGCATGAACATTATGGGAAGACCAACTTAGTGACGGATGAATTAAAGGTGATTTGTTCTAAGAAAGAAAGTTTCTTTAACCCAATTTATTGTACAATAATCACAGCAAGCAAGCTTTCATGGCAATTAAGTGTCAACCTGTTGGAGGAATCTATGGATTTAGTTTTTAGTAAAGCCACAGGGAGTAAATGTATAGTGATAAAAGGATAATTAAACTCCTGGTCCAAGTAGATATTCAAGAACTAATCAAGCATTTCTCTGTTAATAAAGGAAATATACTGGTGTAACAGTCAAGGGTATACAATAGGTGCCAATCATTGCTAACTAATAACAATGTTCTGGGGCTTGTAGTGTAGGTAGTGGTTGGAATGAATTTGTAAATACAGTATTGCATTCAAGAAAACAAGACTGCAGTAACCTATAAAATGCATTAACAACAGTACAAATTACAGGAATGGTTGTTATAAGATAAAAGCTGTGATGCATGAAAACAGTGCTGCTGAGCAATTTCAGTGAATGCAAACTGAAAATGATGGAGTATATCAATACTGTAAAAAGCATAACTGTCGAACTCTTCAAAAATGAAAACAGGAATTCAAATTGTAACTGTTCAACAAAGGTCCAAATGGAAGCACTAAATCAACATAAGAAAAAAAAAAGTAATGGAGAGTAGTGAGGGCTTTGGAAGTAGAGGTGGAGGTTGTAGATGACGTAATTCTTTGAAGATGTAGTAGGGGTAGAAAAATAGAGACAGAAAAACTGTGAAATAAGAGAGAGAGACTGTGGAAGTACTGAGAGTGGTCCAAGAGAACACAACATGGTAGCTTTTATATTTACTTTGCAAGACAATTCTGTATAACAGAACAATGATGCAATACAAAAAGGGACATGTGTGGAAAAGTTATACTTGTCACTTCCACAAGACAGCATATGAATCAATTTTGAATGCCAGAGTATAACTTGAGTAATCTGAACTTTTCCATCATAAAAACTCTCTGATTTGACCAAAAGTTCTCCCTGATATATTACAATGATGTGATGTGCACTTTTCAGATAGACTTGGCACCCATTAGTGACATGGTCTACTGTTGGCATGCAATGACAGGTAATCTGCTAAACCATTACAGACATTACAAGGGAATATATTTCAAGGATCCACATAATCCCTGACATTCCCTTTGCAATTATGATGTTCCGTAAGGTTTGCCAACAATGTGCCCACTGTCTGCTCATTATAATTCCCTATTTTGATCTCCCTGATTATTCATATCCCCAATCACCATCTGCCACCATGGGAAGACCAATCATATGGCGGATGAATTCAAGGCGGCCATTGACGACCTAATGCAGCACCAGTGATAAACAAACCTAGACAAACCATGGCAATAATACTCATCATAATCATAATAATACAACAATGATAATAATTAAGATGGAAAAAAAATACAAAGTAATAGTTATCATAATAATCACAAAAGAAATCTGAACACAAAATATTAGCAACAGAGTTCTTCTGGCAAGTACAGAGAGGACACTAGCACACACATTGGCGAACATACATACGTACACACAACAAGTAAATATTGGTATGGGCAGTACACTGTACATTACAGACTACTTACAATCATCATCACCATTATCAGCATGGAGAAATAATGTAAACCATTCACACATGAACAGGAGGTGGAGGAGGAAAGTTATTTTTCTATACACATAATTTCACATTGGGTCTAACCACTTGTCCCAACCAGCATCACACACAACAATGTCATCACTGTCACTGATAATGACATCATACAAGTCATTAACACCACAGTGCATACCAACACTTGCTTATGACTACTGCTTCTTCACTACAACCAATGTGTTCCTTTTTCATTGTACTTGTGACATCTGTTATCATCATCAACTTTGAGATCTTGCACTTCATTATTATTAATGAAACCACCATAGTCATCCTCCTCATCTTCATCTGCCATCATAACCCAGAAAAGATGAAAAAGTGTTTGCATGCATGTGTATGTGTGTATTTATTTAATTTTAATATACAGGAAAAAGAGCTATGCTCATAGGGTCCTGTTAGTCTCCATTGGTCAAAGTTAGGTTTAAATTAATTTGTTTTTTGATTGGGACTATTTCCTCATCTAGGCTATTCTACAAATTGATGCACCTGTATGGAAAACTATGTTGCTTGATATCCTTCAAGCACCTTGTCTTTTTCAGTTTCTTTCATGACCTCTTGTTGCTCTCCTGTCCTAAACTAAGAGATTTCTTTTCTGTCAATTTATCCAGTTGTTTCTTGCCCTCAAGACTGAAATCTTATGACTCCTCTCTCTTTTTCCTCACAAGGACAGGTCTATCTTTTTATTATCTTCCCTAATACAGTCTAATACCAAGGAAACAATTCTGATTGCTGTTCTTTGTATTTGCTCAATCTTGTTTACTTCTTTTTGTGTGGGGACCGCACCACTGCTGTGTATTTACCTAACTGTAATATACAGGTCATTAAAAAAGCTCTTCAAGACAGACCACCAAACTCAATAATTCACAACCCTAACCCACTCACCAGAAAGCCCCACAGAAAAATCCCCCTCAAAAGAAGTAGGAACCACACTAGCATGCATGCATTTAGGATGCTCCACAACAATACCAACATAGAATAGCCTGGCTACAGAATCAAACTTCCCCACATTAACTATCCCTAGACAGCAACACAATACCTCTTTCCTGAGTGACTCACAGGCCTCTCCAGTGGTCCTTGCCAGTTACCCTGAAGTTAAGGGTCTCCTGCAAAAGAGACCAGGGGCACAGACTGGCTGATATCAAGCAGTCAATTTGTTGCCCTGTGGTCTCTCTTGCAGAAGACCTACAGCCTTCAGGAAACTGGCAACAGTCACTGGGTAGGACCATAAGTCACTTAACAAAAGAAAATGGACAGGAAAGGAGTTATACATGCGAGACCTATTTTTCCCTCCAACTATCATACTTAGCTTTATTGAAGTCTGTCAATATTGCCAATGACATTCCTTCTCCTCTTGTTTTAGGTATAATCCTGGGATAGATGTTCATAGTTATCTGTGTGTTTGTGGCTTCTTTGATGACTTCTTAACCCATTCACGACGGGTATCATGTATACATGTCATAGCAGAATTGCCACAGACGACGGGGGCATGTATAGATGACATGACACTTGCCGACGGGGAAGTCATACATAGCTGCACGAGTTGTTTTGGTACTAACGCCGGGCAACATGTATTGATGATTTCTCTTCCGAAACGACGGGATATCATACATGCATGCCATATTTTTTATTTATTTATTTATTTATTTTTTATTTATTTATTTATTTTATTTTATTTATTTATTATTTATTTTTTATTCGTTCTACTTATTGTTCCCCCCATCCCTCTCCTCCTCCACCTCCCACACGCGAACCTGAAACAGTGGGGAGGGGGGGGATGGAGGGTATGCTCCCCCCCTATCCCATGGGAGGGGGGATTCCCTCCTCTACCCCCGTTTCTCTTCTCCTCCACCTCCCATACACGAACTGGAGCCAATGGGGAGGGGGGGAGGGGGGTATGATTCCTAACTCCATTTCCCACCCAAACCCCCCCCCCGATCCCACTTTCCTTACACCAATTAGTGAAGGGGATATCATGGGAGGGGGGTATGCTTTCTAACTCCATTTCCCCCCCTACCCCCCTACCCCCCAACCGAGGTTACAACAGGAGATCCTAGGCCTCTCTCGCCACTCGCTAGCCTGACATCATGCCACGCAAGCAACTTTCAACCGCTTCCTCAACCCCTGCCTGTTCTGGTGCTGACCCTGGCTCAGCTCAGCCTTCCACTTCTGGTCTTAGAGCCAAGAAGAGGACCCAGCGACTTTCAACCCCTAGGCCTGACTCTGACGTTGACGACCCGGCAATTGTTACTCGACCTCCTCCTGCCTCAACCTCAACTCCTACCTCAACCCCTGCCCGTTCTGGGGCTGACCCTGGCTCAGGTCAGCCTTCCACTTCTGGTGTTAGAGCCAAGAAGAGGACCCGACGACCTTCAACCCCTAGACCTGACTCTGACTCGGAGGTAGACGACCCGGCACCTGTTACTCGTCCTCCTGCTACATCTCAACAACCTGCCACAAATGTAAGTGTGAAAATTTATGTTTGAAATGTAATTATTTTGATTGTAATATAAATGTGTGACAGTTTTCACATACACGTGCGAGATGCATATTTTATGTGATCTATTTTGTATATTTTCAGGTCCCAGACTCTGACTTGGAGCTGGATACAGGGGGTGACGATGCCTTGCAGCTTCGGTCGGACAACTCTTCGTCAGAAGAAGAGGAGTGGTCTGACTTGGATTTTGTGGACTTCACCCCATCAGACAACGACCCTAACACCTCGCAGGATTCAATCCCATCTGACGTCCCTCTTGCCAATATACGTCAGGATATGTTCAAGAGGAATGCTCCCGGGACCCCATCCTTCGTGTGGAAAAAGGCACAAAATATCCCACGGGTGAATGGTTTTTCAGCCTATCCAGGTGTAACACCACCCCTGGATGAGGAATCATCTGCCTGGGATATTTTTAGGACCCTCTTCCCAGACCATCTGTTGGACATCATGGCTGATGAAACCAACAGATATGCTCAGCAGCACCCACCCACCAGTTCCAGCCACATGAAGGATTGGGAGCCAATAACACCAAAGGACATAAGGACGTTTATGGGACTGAAGATATTGATGGGCATCCACAGGCTCCCAGACCAGCGGGACTACTGGTCGAGAGACGAGTACTTGGGAGTCAATATTTTTAGAAAAAGTATGCCTCGTGATACTTTCAGCAAGATTGCCACCCACCTGCACTTCACCAACAACGAGGAACAACCTGACAATGACAAGCTCTGGAAGCTCCGCCCCATCATTGATACCTTCACTGAGACGTTCCGTTCAGCCTACGTGCCCAGCAGAGAAATCACTGTTGATGAGTCCATCCTGCGGTACCGAGGGCGTCACCACGCAATTCAGTACAACCCCACCAAGAGGGGCCGCTTTGGCTTCAAAGCCTATAAGCTCTGCGTGAGTGACGGTCCAGCAGCTGGCTACACATGCTCCTTCAAGATATATATGGGGCAGGAGAACAGGGGAGATGTGCCAACCTCCCAGAAAGTTGTCGTCCAACTGATGGAGTGTGCCAGACTGTTGGATAAGGGGTATAATTTGTACTTGGACAACTGGTACAGTTCCCCTTCCCTCTACCACTACCTGCAGTCCAGGAGGACAAACGTGGTGGGCACTGTACGGCTGAACCGTAAGTACATGCCACGTGATCTGGAGGCCAATAGGCGGGGTGATATTGACTTCCGGTCCACTAAAACAGGGATGTTGGCACTCCAGTGGAAGGACAAGAGAGTTGTCACCATGCTCTCCACTGCTCACACCAGTGAGACTACGGAAGCCGGCCAGGACAGGAGAGGGAACGTGAAGGTAAAACCGAAGGCAGTGGTGGACTATTGCAACGGTATGAAGGGGGTCGACCTCTCCGACCAGCTTGCAAAGTATTATGCTATCCCCAGGAAGGTAAACAAGTGGTACATCAAGCTTTTCTACCATTTGTTTGATTGCCTCATAGTCAATACGTACAGTCTGTACAAGCAGCTGGGTGGAACAACATCCCAGAAAAATATGAGGCTTGGCCTGGTGGATAGACTGCTGAACTTTGACCGTCGGAGAGGTCGCTCCAGAACCCCCTCGGTCCCTCCATCTGCCAACGGTATGGACACGTGGGTCCATATCCTGGTGGACACACCTGACCGGAAGTTCCGACGCTGCCATGACTGCTGGGAGCAATCAAAGAAGAGGAAGATGGTGAGGTATATGTGCAAGGAGTGTAACCTCAGCTTCTGCCCTGCCTTTTGCTTCAACCACCACCACGGCCTCCAGTAGCACAGGCTGACGTGCAGGTGGGAGGCAGCTAATAGAATAGGATAGATTTTTTTTTTTTATAGGTTTAGTGGATAGGGACCTCTCAGATGGAATGAACCTTGACGTGGTTGAGAGGCTGAGTAACCAATATGGTAAAACATATTGGTGAAACCAATACATTCCAAATAGTATATAAAACAATCCATGTATTCAACTAAATAAAGATTTTCTGTTCTCGAGAGAGTGTCGCTATTGAAGAGGATGAGCTAAAGAATAGAAGATGGATTGACAGTTCAGAGGTCTTTGGCGGAGAAGAAGAAGAAGAAGAAGAAGAAAATGATGAGAACCAAAAGCCGAACAGAAAACGGGTGGAAAAATTTGACGTAAAACACTGTCCCAAACGACGGGATGACATCTATAAATGCATAAACAATAAATCAATTTGCTGTAATGTTTACAGGCTTCAGTAAAAGACAAAATAGTATTAGACAATTTCATATTGTAATATATCTAGTACTTGATAATAAATTATATAATATATCATATAATGTATCATTATCATGGCCGATTCTCAAGTAATATGCCTCATAAACTCAACCTTATCAACCTCGAAAGTATTTTATATACAAAGCTGTATCGCCAAAGAAGGCAAACAGACACGAAAGGAAATTATTGTGTGAGGACTATACAATGTCGTCCGCCACTGTAGAGCCGCCGGCATGAGCGTTACCGCTCATTTTCTGTTGCCCGGAATACGGTGCCGCCAAGCCTACACCCGCCCCGTCGTCAATGGGTTAAGCCAAATTCTGATGTGCACTGCCTCCAACAGATTTCTTTAAATTTTGCATTTCTATGAATCTAAAGCTAGGAATGATAAACTGGAGAGTAAGAGACAGGATCACATGAGTGCTGCTCCTTTCCTGTATACTACAATTAGGTAAATACTCATGCACTATATTTGTGGCTTGGGGAAAACGGAGAAAAAGAAGAACCAATCGAACAAAGGAAGAATACAAACAAGCTAGAAATGACTATACAAGAATCAATAGGGAGTATTGTTGATAAATACTAAGATGAACTGAAACAGTTTTACATTTTCAATGGTAAATTGAGAAAAGGAAGAAATCACGAAGCTAATAGTGGGTGGTGAGGTTTTGAGGACCCTTCAGCTCAGGCAGAAACAATGAAAGAAAATTTTCAATTTGTCTTCACAAAGGAGAGCAATTTGTTTGAGGAAGGTGAGGTGAGTAATAACTCGGGTTTAAAAATTGTAAGAGTAAAATAGAAGGAAGTATTCAATCTTTTGGGATCACTGCATGTGAGAAATGCTTCTGGACCTAACAGTATCTCAAAATAGATACTTAAAGACTATGGGGAACAACTGTTGGACAAGATTCATGGATTTACCGTGTGTTCATCAAAAGAAGGAATAGTGCCACATGACTGGAAAAGGGCTCACATAGTACCAATTCACAAAGGTGGAAGTAAGAAGACACCAGTAAATTACATGCGAATATCATTGACAAGCACAATGATAAAATTATGTGAAATCAATGTGAAAAATCATTCTTAGAGATAAGTATTTTGACAGTTTAGTTTGGCTTTAAATTTGGAAAGTCAGGTGTGTTGAACCTATTAAGCTTTCACTTGAAAGTGAATGATGTGCTGTAAGAAAGGGAGGGCTGGGTGGAATGTGCATACCTTAGTCTAGAGAATACTTTTCATAAAGTATTTCACTGTCAACTATGTGGAAACTGGAGCATATTAGGGGACTAAGAGGGAAAACTACTCAAATGAATTAAAGATTATTTTTCTTTCTTTTTTAAGGGAAGGTACATGAGAATAGTAGTAAAGGATAAGATGTCAGGATGGAGAGCAATGACCAGCAGGGTTCAACAAGGTTTGGCATTAGCACCTATAATATTTCTTATCTCTTATCTATGTTAATGTCATGACGGAAGGTACAACAAACTACACTACCGTGTTTGCAGATGAAGCAAAGATCATGAGAAGAGTGAGAAATGAGAATTGTCAACTGTTGCACAAAGATCTAGACACTATATTTGCATGGTGCCAAAAATGGAAAATTAATTTCAATACTGTGAAGTACTGGAAATGGGGAAAAACTCAAAAAGACCACCTTTTAACTATTCTTTCAGAAGCAAATCACAAAGGCAAAAAGAGGAAAAAAAATTATAAATGTTGATTAAGGATAACCTATCACCTGACAGACATATCAGTAAGACTGTGGGAAAGGCATATGGATTACTGCAGAACATTAAGGTGGCTTTTTTCTATGTGGATGAACAAATTATGAAAAAACTCAAAGAACCCCTTTTCCTATGGTTGGCAACCCTTATAGCCAGAAGAGCATTTTTTTTTAAAGTTTAATCAAAATTGTGTGCTATCAAAGCCACAATACAAAAAAATAAGTTCAGATTAGGAAAGACATTTCCACATATAATGATTGATGGCTACAGATCTTTTTGAAGTTGAATAAATGTATGTATATAATTTTGCCTGGAATGTTTTACAAATTTACAGTATATGACATCTTTGTTTGGAAGGAATAACTGTTTTGTAAGAAGCTTCTAGAGCCACATAAGTGTCTTGAAAGAGCAACAGGTTGCTGACCACTGCCCTAATACATCCAAGACTGGAATATACCTCAGTGGTATGCTCTCGATGCAGAGTGAAAGATATAAAGAAGACAGAGGATACAAAGTGCAGTAATCACACTTGTTCCTAGCCTAACAGATAAGCCATATGAGGAGATACTAAAAGCATTGGACTTGCCAACATTGAAAGACTGAAGAGAAAGATGTAACTTGATTGCAGTATTCAGGTCACTAAAGGGGGTAGACTAAATTGACAAAAAAGACCTCTTGATTAAGGATGGGAGGGCATTAAGAGGTCATGAGAACAAATTAGTCTTGTCAAAACATTCACCCATCACCTCCATCTAACACCCATTTATTGTTCCTTCTATCTTAGCTTCTTGTGGACAATGGGTCACTCCTGTCCCTTAACCACTCCTTGGGTCAGAAATAA
>NC_134787.1:51212308-51252308 GCF_046742065.1 Oratosquilla oratoria
TTGACCATATCATGGATCATTCACTTTTGTTCCCTGTCAACTTGCGACCTCCATTTTGGGGTCATGCTAAGTTAAAGTTCCATTCCAAGAAGTTTTATGAAAAATATTTAGTATCTTTCCAAGTACAGTATAAACCTAAGACTGTGTTAGACAAAAACATGATGGAGATGTGTGAAATGGGGAGGGCAAGGTAGTATGGAGAAACTATACATGCAACAAAAAAGTTTGGATACAATGTGCAGTTGATGATGATAGTAAACACTTTGGTGTTGTTCCTGGAAGGAAAGCTTGGTCTAAAGTTGATATATTATTGTTTTCTAAAACCACTTTCATCTTGCTTTCACAATGACATCTTTCATTCTGGGAATTGATGTTTTTCAGTCTTGCTTTATGATCATGTGATCTGTTGTGGCCTTCTGAAGCATTTAGTAGTTTAGATGTGGCATGCAGTAGTCTTGCTTTGTAACTGTGGTAATCAGTAGCACTTTAGTGTCTTTGTGTTTTGTGGTCCTGTATTATTTTGTAGTTCTTGGTAGGTAAATCTGTATAGAAGAATGACTGGTAGCATCACATTTCTTAGTGAATTCATGCTGTGAAGTACTCCTGAAAAATCTTTGGAAGTATAACCTATGTCTTGCAATGTAGAAATCTTGAAGTAACATGATGCTCCACTATCAGCGCCCACAATAGGAAGGGGGTGGTGCTGAGGCAACAGCAGAGTCAGCAAGTAACACTTTATTTCTATTTCTGTACCTTTCTTATTGGTCCTTTTTTCAACTTTCTAGAAAATGGACTGAGTTGGAAGTCTTTTTGAGATGGGTACAGAGACACCCAGTAATGGTGTCTTCTGCTTCTCCTCCTCCTTCTGCATCAAAACCATTCATCAGCTGTGGTTATGACAGTAATCAACAATTTTATTTTAGTCTTAAAGCATAAAATCATCTAGTTGGTCAACAAAACAGTGCTGAGTTCCCAGACACAGATCAGTATGGTGCACACAGTCAACACAATATAAAGACCAACTGCATCCACCACGGCACACACACTTCATATCACCACGACCACTCTTTGTTAACTAGCAATCCAACTAGGGATGTCCTCTCATTTCTAGCTTGACCTGAGCCCTCAAGAATTAGGGAGATTGGGTCTACAAGTTTACTTCATTCATATTAATCACTGATCCCACAAATGACCAAGTGGGATTCCAGAGTCTGTTTAATGTGGTGGTGTGGATGCTGAGGTCCAGCACATCAGAATCACATCTTATCCTCCTAACCTCCTCTATGCCTTTCTTCCGGGATATATTAATGACTTACCCAGCTTGCATTCATCAAAAATCATCACCATTTATTGTCACTGCCTTAGATTAGCATAACCATACCTTTTAGCAGAAATTGTCACTGATCCTTTTCACTAGCTTCCCTACCTAATGTAAGTACAGATTCACGAAAAGATGCATCTGGAACACAAAGAGGATGACGACACAGGCTGCTGCTGCTGCATTTTCTAACTTGTTATCTAATTCCATGATGTGAAGTGATAATCGTACCCCTCCTTCCTGGTGATGGACTGCTCGTGTATAGAAGTTATGCAGGGGTTGCTGGCTTGCTGGCTTGCTTGCTTGGAAGGCTGCTGAGGTTGTATTGATGGGGTTGTAAGAGATCCCAACCCCTTGTAACCTCGAGTGGTATGCCCAACAGTGAATGCAACTGAAGTGATATACTTCCCTCTTTTATCACTATATATTCAGCCCTAATTCTTTGTTTCCTTTCAATAACAAATTAGTAGCTTTACTGGTATTCCAAAGAGAAGACCTTCATAGCCTTCAGTTTCTGATATACTTTTGTCTTAATTCATAAATCCCAACATCTAGTTCAAGGCCACTGCATGAGGGAAGGGTTGGATTATGTTGGAGATGGGGTCAAACCTCCATCATCACACACAAGAGCAGCTGCAGAGCACCTACATCACTCTAGGTCATTTGGTGCTCACTTTCCCTTGTCCATAAGCAACAGAACAAGTTTCAATCACACACTCATTTGTTTGAACTTCCTTTACTTCATGTCCTCCTGTTGCTGTTGCTGCTGCTGTTTGTAGTGATGGAAGTAGTAGCAGTTGTGGGGTGACATTTAGCACTTTATTTATGAAGGGCTGCAGTGACCTTGGCTTTGGTTTGGTGTGACCAGACAGGATCCTAACACCCAACGCCCAACCCAATGCTCTTGCAGGGTGGAGGGGTGGAACAAATGGAAGGGTATGAATTGTAGGATTTCTTAATGGTATGACATAAAAATGACAACGGTAGTGATGGATGAGTCACCTGCATGACCAAGAAGCACTATGAATGAATCATATGAAAGAATAAATGAGCATGACTTTGAGGTTGCAAGGCAGACTTGTAGATTATCTATGAATGAAGAATGGAAGGATGTAATAACAATGGTAAACAAATGACAACAACCCATGAAAAAGTGATGGTGAGCAGGGAGCGACATGGGTAGTTGGATATGAGGGTTGAATTCATGAATGCCAGCTAGGGCACAGGCATATATAAGAGAAAGGCTGAGATGAGCTGCTTGGGGTGCATGGGCACGGGTGTAGGTGGATCAGTTGTGGTGGCAGTTAACTGAGGGCAAGCCACCTCTAGCTGCAGCCTTTTTGCTGCTGCTCTGCTGCTGGGCTGGCCAAGCTGCCTTGGAGTGCTGGAACACACTGCACAACATCTGCTTACACGAGTCTGGCCTCAGAGTCCATAACCAGGGAGGGTTCATATCAAGACTTGGTGAGGGGCACGTCAGTTCTGTCCGTGCCAGCACTCAATAGTGCATGGAAATCTTGCTCTAGTAGTTGCCTTGCCTGTAAATATTAATATTTTCTGTGAGTATATGCCTTGACTTCACAATGAATGGGTTTTGGAATGATGCAGGGTGGGTGTATGTTTTGACTTGGCCATCCTCCTCTTAAGAGGGAAAAGGCCTTTTGATATATGAAGCATCTAGAATAGAAAGGGCAAAATACCACAAATAAAGACAAGAAGAAGAAGAAGAAGAAAAAAAAGCATAAAAACATTTAAGTTTTGCCAACTTGTAAGTAGTTTTTCTGACTTTTTTTTTTTTTTTTTTAGTTGTGTAATTTTCCCCTTTCTATTCTAGATGCCTAAAAAAATCAGTTTAAAATTTTGCAAACTTGTAAGTACAGTTTTTCTGACTTTTTTTTACATTTTCCCCCTTTCTATTCTAGATACCCCATATGCACTTACCTAAAGTGAGCATAAAGTTTATGAGAACAGTAAACTGGTTGCTACTGTACACATTAATATCATTCACTTTACATAATATATATATAACCAATAAATTCAAACAGTTTAAGTGTGTAATCATACAAGATTTTCAAAACAAATGTTGACTATTATAACATAATCTGAATGTTAAATGTTGTCAGTCACCTAGAAATATTTGCCAGTCAATCAAGTACATTCACCACTTTTCTTTTACACATGTGGTTTCCAGACCATTATTGAGCACTGACACCTTGTTAAAAAAATTAAAAATATCAAGTTATGAGCAAATTTTTCAGGTCAATGTTGAAGTACATGAGAGGAATCTTAACATTTACCCACAAACCAGAAGGCCTGCAGCCTTCAAGCCTGAAGGCCACATGTCTTCTGCAAGAAAGAATATGGGCAACAGACCAATTGATTTAGTCACCAAGCATATGCTTTCCTGACTAATCTGTAAATGGTCATTAGTTTTCATTATGTATATTGATGTATATTGTCATCCCTAGACCTTTTTTCTAATGGTTTATTCTAAAATTCAACTTACTTTTCTATACATTGGCTTCCATTATTTCTATCAGATATGAAGAAATTAAAATGAGAGCATAATGAAAAAGGGAGAGTAAAATGTAGTAGTATAATTTTTTTAATGACATATTATAGGAACCTGCCTGAAATCTAAAGTTGCAGTAGCAGATTACTTTAAGTTAAAACTTAAAAATAATATATATATATATATATATATATATATATATTTTTTTTTTTGCAAAGAAATCACAAAACACACGTGATAAACTATTTTTGCAGAAACCACCGGGAAATTGAAAAAACAGATACCGAACGTTTTCGTCTATTTAGACATTTTCAAAGGTATATATATACAGTATACATATACATACATACATATATATATATACATATATACATATATATACATATATATATATATATATATATGCACACACGCATACACACCAAGTGCTTTTTCCTCCTTACCAGGGAGGTAGCCAATATCAAAAGGTATATCAGTACCTGTGTGTTTTGTGTTGGGATCTGAAGGGCAAGAGCCAGGGCGTTGTAATCAAAACTCTCATCTAATGCAACCAGGGCACCATGTACACCTGACTCTATCAAGTTGTTGGCATACTCCTGAAAGCAGAGTGAATAGTGAATGTAATTAGTAGTTATAAATACAATAGCATTTTTAATTATCTTCATTAAGCACATAAAAACATCACTGTCACAAAGATTTCACTAATGTCTTTTGTAACTGTAACAGACACACACACACCAAAAGGCTTCTTCTCCCTCACAAGGGAGGTAAAGAGCCAAAGCATACACCCACACTCCACCCATCCTTTATGCATCCCTTTTAAAAATCTCTTAGCTCCTTGTGCTCTGTACCCAACCCAATGGCTGGGTGAGAGACAATGCAACAAGACAGAGCACATCCACAGCAGGGTTCAAATGCCAAAGCTGGTTTATCTATCTAGCTATATAACAAAAAGACTTCTTCCCACTTATAAGGGAGATAGCCATCCAAGGCATGCAGGCATACTCCACCCATCTCACATCCATCCATCACCCACTACCACAATGAAACCCTCCCAAATTCATCCACATTCAACAAATCCCTGAAATACTATCTATTTTCCCCTTAATGTTTCACTTTCATTAACATCTGCGCCTTTTGCCTTTCTGTCTCACCCTCACTCTTTTCACTTTCTTCCAAAATATTTTATTCTTTTCAAAATTTTCCATTAAACATGTACCCCACTTTACATATCCTCTCCTCTTCACATCCCTCACCTTCTGTTGTTTCCCTTCTCTTCTTTCTCTACCTCTTATATGCTTCCCCTAGTTTTACTCTGTGACTTATTCTCATAAGCATGCTTCTTTTCTTCCACTACTGACTTTATCTCTTCATCCCACCATTCAGTCTCTCCTTCTGTTCCATACAATCTTTCTTATCCCACATATCATCTTTGCACACTTTATCACTTCTTTAAAACATACCCCTTCTTCCTATACTCCTGTTTTCATTTTATCCTTTACTACCTCCCATACTTTTCCCAGTTTCTGTTTTTTCTTCCATTTAACATGCTCACCTTCAGCATTCCTCTGCCTCCCTCCCATTTCTTCCTCTTTTATTTTCCCTCCACTCTCACTTTCCCTTCTACCAGATAACTTTTTGACAATCCCTTGTTCTCTCTCCTGAAAACATATGCAGCCAAAACTCCTCCAATCTTCCCTTTGGGTACCATTACATAGTCCATTAATGCCTTCTTGACCACCTTTCCATTCACCACCTTTTCAGGAAAAATGTGAATTATTGTGAAGGCAGCTGTTAAGAAGATGAGAGCAGGTAAGGCACCTGGGTTGGATGGGTGTCATGCAGAATGTCTAAAAAAAGGAGGTACAGTGATGGTGGACTGGCTGGTGAGGTTATTTAATGTTTGTTTAAGAGAGGGTAGAGTGCCAGAGGACTGGAAGATTGTCTGTATAGTACCACTTTACAAGGGAAAAGGGGACAAGTGTGAATGTAGTAGTTTCAGAAGGATCAGTTTGTTAAGTGTAGTAGGGAAGGCTTATGGGAGGATCTTGATTGAGAGGATTAGGAGAGGAACAGAGGAAGTAATTGGTGAGGAACAATGTGGGTTTAGGACAGGTAGGAGTTGTGTGGATCAGATTTTTGTGGTAAGACAGATATGTGAGAAAGCTTTAGGAAAAGGTAAGGATATTTTTTGGGCCTTTATGGATTTGGAAAAGGCTTATGACAGAGTAGACAGGAAGGCACTGTGGGAGGTATTGCAGATATATGGGATAGGAGGAAAGCTTTTAAGAGTAGTCAAGAGTTTTTACCAGAGTAGTAGAGCTTGTGTTAGAATTAGAAATGAAGTGAGTGGTTTGATGTAAAGGTAGAACTTCACCTGGAATGTGTTATGTCATCTTGGCTGTTCAATTTAGACATGAACAGGGTGGTGCAAAAGGTAAATGCAAGGGTAATAGGTCAGGGATTGGAGATGGTTAAAGAAAATGGAGAAAAGTGGGAGATAAGCCAGTTGTTGTTTGCTGATGACACTGCACTTGTAGCAGGATCAGAGGAGGGATTGAGGACGTTAGTGACAGAGTATGGAAAGGTGTTAGACAGGAAGTTGAAGATAAATATGGGTAAAAGTAAGGTGATGAGATATACAAGGGGAGAAAATGGCAGCACACTGGAAATGAGTATTAAGGGAGAGAGACCAGAGAAATGGATAGTTTTAGATACTTGGGTGCAAATGTGGTGGAAAAAGGAGTGGAGGTAGAGGTGGAGGTAGAATGTAGATTGAGAGAAGCAAGTAAATACCTTGGGGGATTAAAAAGTGTAATGAGAAACAGACATTTGGGAATGGATGTTAAGATGAGATTGTATGAAGGAGTGATTGTGCCAACAGCACTCTATGGGGTGGAAACATGGAACATAAGAGAGGAAGAGAGGAATTTGAATGTGTTTGAGATGAGGTACCTGTGAAGTATGATAGGGGGTACTAGGCTGGATAAAGTGAGAAATGAGGAGGTGAGGAGGAAAAGGGGGGTGGAAAGGGAGTTGGGTGATAGGGCTAATGAAAGAGTATCGGGATGGTTTGGACACATGGAAAGAATGAGTGAAGAAAGACTAGTAAAAGAGGTGTGGAAGGCAGAGGTAGGAGTGAACATGAGGGGCTGACCAAGGATGAGATGGATGGATGGGTAAAAGGGGCATTGGGAAAGAGGGGAATGTCTGTTCAGGAAGGACAGGAGAAGACAGAAGATAGGAGTGAATGGAGAATGGTTGTGTATGGATGCTGCTGCAAGTGGGTGGGGGATGGGGGGTGAGGGAGTATTTGTGAAAAATAAATTGAAGCAGCTTGAAGTGATTTCTCCCCGTCTTCTCCCTTTCTGCATGAGGGGATGGAGAGGGGGGTTGCTGATTTAATGAAGTGGCCTTGCTGTGGATGTGCTGTGCCTTGCAACACTGCTTCTGACCCAGGGCAGTGGGCAAGATGCAGGGATGACCAGTCATCCAGGAGGAGCCAAGATAAGAGGGAGGGAGGGGGATGGATGGGAGTGGAGTATGTGGGGATGGAATGGATGGGAGTGGATTTTATGCTTTTGTTTTTTGGCTACCTCCCTTGTAAGGGGGTAAGAGCCTTTGGTATATGCATGTATTTTGTACAATCAAGAAAGTACATACATATATACATATACCAAAGGCTTTTTCCCCCTTACATGGGGGGTAGCCAAAAAGAAAAAGGCATAGAAATCACTCCCACTCTGGTTTTAATCTGAGATCATATACCCATGAATTACATCAAGTATTTGCATTATTCATAAAGAATGCAAACACATTTATATGATAGTGTATCAGAAAATTTGTATATATACAGCTGCCTTGATATTCTTTTACAATTTTCCTATACTATCCAAGTGTACTCTTGAGATACTAAGTCATGAACCTCTTACCTTGAGTCCTATGGCTGCAACCCATTTAATAACCCTATCGTTGGACCATACAAGAACATCTTTCAACTCCTCTTCACTAGCACGTCTTCTCTCCTCCAATGCCACACGGTCATAGTTGAGCTTTTTCAGGGCTGTGATACCAAACTGTAGTGAAGTTCTGGTAGGCAATGTGCAGAAGGACAGAATTAAAGAGTATTAGAAATTTGTCACTTCTCAAACAGAACAGAAAAATCCAAATATTACAAAGACAAAATCTGAATAGCAAAAGTATTATAATATTTTACATTAAACTTTCATTAGGCAAATTACTACTATGAAACCAGAAAATACCTATGGAATGAGTCCACCATCTTGAGCTGCCCTCGTAAATCCTTCTTGGTTAGATGGTCAAGCATACGGGCATCCACTAGACATTCCATGAATGTGGTTCGGTATTGTGGCAAACCTAGTGATGGCAGCCACTCATTACCTACCCACTCATGGTTCATGTCCCCAAAGGCTAAAGTTGTTCTTGAGGTCTTGGGGGCTGAAGGTGAAGTGAGGGATACCATTTCCTGGATTGCAAGGCGCAGCTTGAGGCGGTGCAGAGGATTGGAGATTCCAATTTCACGTTGAATCTCTGCATCACTTAGCGCAGACATGATGGCACCAGACTTCACGTTGGCACGACACGCTGCCACATACCACGCTGGCATTCCCACCCACAGCTCCAGCCATGCCACAATGGTCGGACCGTTCCACAATGCGAATGGTGTCCCTGCTTTCATGGCCTCGGCAAGCAGCTCATGTCTGTAGCCAGGCAGACTACATTGAGAGCAAGAAGGAAAGAGGTGCCATAGGGGTGTGAGTGCCTTGGAAGTGCCCAGGTAGGGAGCAGCACTACAGTGCCACAAGCCTCTTTGGGTTTGGGTCTCCACAGGTACAACCTTGAGGTGAGGTATTAACCCTTTGGATCCCCAATACCATTAAGAGGAGTCTAGCTGTGATAATATGTCAGGTGCTTGCCATGGTGCTAGTGCATGCTTAGTATTCTTTAGCCATGCAGTCAAGTACATGCCTAGTTTCAGCACACTCCACTATGCAACATAGCACCAAAGCTCCAAGAAGTCTCAATTGTACCCAAATGAATGCCTTCTAAATGGCATTGTACTGTACACTGACTTTACATATCAAAATGCAAGATAGGAAGTAGTGAATTTTAAAACCAGTCATGAATATCACAGCCTTTGTGACAGCAACAATAAGCTGCCCACTACAAACTACAATACTACAAATACAACAGTACACTATTACACAAAGTACAAAATTCTACATAAGGAAAACAGGGTCTCTGAAGTACTAAAACATTTGATCAGATTAAATTGTATTCCGTCATCATAACCTAATCAGCTGGTACCAGCAATGGGTACCTGCAAGTGGTGGTCCTACAAGAGAATCCTCCTCCTCCTGTTCATATTCAAATCCCATCAATACTCTTACTTTCATCTGAAGGTGCAGTCCTGAAGGATTGGCACTTTGCCTTTGGACCAAGCCCAAGGTATCTATCAACTTTGACTGTATTTCTTTCAATTTTTCACA
This sequence comes from Oratosquilla oratoria, assembly GCF_046742065.1. NCBI lineage: Eukaryota > Metazoa > Arthropoda > Malacostraca > Stomatopoda > Squillidae > Oratosquilla > Oratosquilla oratoria. Next base: position 51,221,649 of record NC_134787.1, read on the forward strand.
CAAGGAGAGCTAAGAACTGGTGACTGCTCCTCCTCCTCCTATTTCCTCTCCCCTCTTCCTCTTACTACTACCACCACTACTACTACAAGCTGGTGACAAAAATAGTCTCACACTAATACAACACAGAAACAGTCCAGTGTTTCTTCCTGGAGAGATCTATGAGAGGGCCTTAGGACCACTGCTAGTAATTGTGGGGCTGCTGGTTTTCAGTCTGTGAAACTTGAGGCAGCAGTTATTATTATCTACTGAATTCCTGAATTTTTTGCTAAATACGCTTGGGGGACAACAAAGGCAGTATGTATTCAACTCTGACTGACCCCTAATATTATTACCTATAAAAAATAATCACTGTAATATATATTTAACTCTTCTGTCTCAAATGGACTTTCACTCAATAACTTTAACAACTGATTTGTATTTCTTATTGAATATTATAGTATTAAATTCTAAGTATCATTTATGTTCTTAGAAATGAGTTACTGAACCAAGAATATAAATATTTTAGTTTAGCCACCTAACACAAGTCTGCCTTTTCAGTTGCCACACTCCATGACTTCTTTGAGTTATGCAAATCCAATCTGGCTAACTTTGAATGGAGGCAATTGCAATAATCAAAACAGTTTTGTCTTTCTTCAGATCCTATTGTTCCAAGAAACTTATCACATAAAAAAAGAAAAAAGTATGGCTTTAGATAAATCTACACACACATAGTGCCTACTACAATGCCATAAACTACAACACTACAGGAGCATACTTTAGGCCAATCTACAGATACCAGAGGTTCTTTCCCTCTTATAAGAGGAATGACAGAGACAAAGCACACACCCAAATCATAAACAAACAAAACACATTCAACCACTCCTTCCATCTCAACATTTCAGGGATGAAGAAGGATTACCCTGTCCCCAGCCACATTACTCTAGTCAAAAACAATGCAGTGAGACACAGCTCTTCCACAGTTGGGCCTGACAGCTAGAGCTGGTTTACCCCAACTGCTTCACCCTATGGTGAAGTCCAATCACATTACATATAAAATAAGTGACCAAGCTTGTGTGAGAAACACATTTTCAGTTACCATTATTTTTTTCAAATGAAACAAAATCTATTTACATCTTCAATGTTTAATTAATTGAAAAATTACTGGGGGGAGGGGGAAGGGATAGAGCAAGAAAGAGTGACAGTGGGGGGGGGAGAGGGAGAGGGAGAGAGGGAGAGGGAGAGAGAGAGAGAGAGAGAGAGAGAGAGAGAGAGAGAGAGAGAGAGAGAGAGAGAGAGAGAGAGAGAGAGAGAGAGAGAGAGAGAGAGAGAGAGAGAGAGAGAGAGAGAGAGAGAGAGAGAGAGAGAGAGAGAGAGAGAGAGAGAGAGAGAGAGAGAGAGAGAGAGAGAGAGAGAGAGAGAGAGAGAGAGAGAGAGGAGAGAGAGAGAGAGAGAGAGAGAGAGAGAGAGAGGAGAGAGAGAGAGAGAGAGAGAGAGAGAGAGAGAGAGAGAGAGAGAGAGAGAGAGAGAGAGAGAGAGAGAGAGAGAGAGAGAGAGGGGGGGGGGGGGGGCTGAGTGGGGTGAGAGTATGGGGGTGTGGGAAGTAAGGGAAAGCAAACCCTGATGGGTTGCAAACTGAACAATCCTGGTATGTACCAGAAACTAAATATGACATCAATACAAAATATCAAAGGTAGCTCCTGATTTGGGTATGTGCATTACAGAGAAAAGGAGGGGATACCATTGGCATTAACCTGACTTAGTAATGCCTTTTACATATTTTGTTCTAGCTAATGTCAGTGTATCTCAATTAACCCTTCCTCATTCTCAATCAGATTTATACAGGCTTTATGAATACAGCCAGACTACTTTAATCAGCAAAAAGGAATCCGTCCAACCATTCAAGAGTCAATATGAGAGTTTAGATTCAGGACAACATATGGTTTTGTCCGACTGATTTTTTTTTCTTACCCTCCCTTAAGACATTCCTTTAGCTGAAAATTACTAGCATTAACTTGAACAAAATCAGTACTGGGTATCATCAAGTCAAATAGGCCAAGGTCCAGCGAAAGCTATTCGAACACACACAAAATCTACATTCAAAATACAATTTGGCACCTGCTTTACATGCTCAATTTCCTCATCCATGTGGATAACATTCCATTTAAATATAATCATAAACTAATAATTAAGCATATCTGTACTCAAACAAAAAAGACAAAACATTCTAAATTATGAAAGAATACTTCATATAAATATCTCCTTCAATCTTTTCTTGCCTATGAAATAGTAATGAATTATCATAAGGGTGATGATTTCATTAATCATGAGAAAAACTGACTCAGCAAAGTTCTTAACACATAACCAATTTTTTTATAATTATCATGAATCAGTGTTAGTTTAAATGCCTCTTAGTACTGTATATTCATTGATTAAGCACTTTCATTACATATTGAGTATTGACCAAACATTAAAGGTATATAAATATTAGCCACAAAGGCTATACCATATGAAAAACTATCTGATGAGGTCCCTAAGTCAGTTTTACTCTTTGATGAAACAATCCTAAACTTATAATGGACCGTATCAATAAGAAAATGCAAAAGAGCAAAAATAAAAATGGCTTCACTCTAAAGCCTGATGTAACAGATTTATTCATCCAATGAAGACTAGTTTTCCTTTACCTATCTATCTATATACCATGAGCTTTTTCCCCTTTATAAGGGAGGTAGCCAAGTCAAAGGCACGTACCTACTCCCACCCATTCCACTACCCTCCACCACCCTTTCCTCCCTCTCATCTGCAAGGTGCTGAGATGGGAGGCAAGTTGAACGAGTTTAAATGTGTATGATGTTGGTGTGTGCTATGACTTGGCCACCCACCTATTACTGGTGAAAAGCCTCTGGTATATATTAAATACAGTCATCCCTTAACATATACAGGGGTTTTTTAAATAATAAACACACCTATGTATGTCAAAAATGTGTGTATTTTTGCAGCCCTCCCTAAAACCACCCCCACCCATTTCCTTAATGTACAAGTGAATATCTTCTCACTATACTACTCTTTGTTCCTATCCCCACATTATCATCACCGCCAACAACAAAAACAAATGTTCTGTGAAGAATTGTATCCCCCAACAAGTGTGGTTCCAGGTTACAGTGAAACTGAATGAGCACAGGAATGCAGGATGGTATGGTGGATAATTTGCAGCAAGTGGTGTGGTGAGCTGCATGCAATATGAATCTCATCAGTAAATCATGGATGTTTGACAACATGTATATCCCTCCCTGTAGTAGCTCATTTATGATGAAAAACATGTATATTCCTCCCAGCTGTAATATACTTATTTTCAACACTGTACAGGTTAAATTGTGTATGTTAAGGGACAACTGTACACATATATATAATTCCCTTTAGAACCTGCTGCGATAATTCATCTGCTAGGATGACTGCTAATAAGAAGAAATACTTTCTTTGACATAATCTAGCAATATATCTACTTTAATTTTTCTATCTTTCACACACATATAACATTAATATCATGTTTTTCTTTTTTCATTCTTTAAATGTAGGAGATAAAAACATATCAGAATCTCAAAACTCTTTCTATAAGAGATGATTATAAAAAAAGAATTAGCTAAATATAGAAAATAGAAAGGTTCAAATACTGACTTCTTTTTGGTGCGTCTATCATAATCGGCCTTCTGTCCCAATCCCGCAAGTGAGAGTGAGTCAGATGAACCAATGTCTCCATCACTGTAGACAGTGCTCAAACCTCCTGGGCTATGCTGCTGCAGTGCTTCCTTCACCTTCACCTGTTGCTGTTGGAAGAGATGATATACTTATGAAGTTCCTCTGACTAGCAATTCTGTAAATGCATCTGACACAATAGCAGATATAGTGTCTTGTTTTGTAAGTGTCTTGCAATAGTAATAATGTCTTCCTCCCTGGATGGTGATATATTCATGGGGCCCAAACTGGCCTTCCCTCTAATCCTTTTTTTTCTAAACATTTTCTGGGAAAATATTCCATACTAGTGTACCAACTACATGGTTACATACATTCAATAGGGACTGTTTTGGGGCACCCCTATGAATCAAAACTACACATTGTATGTCCATTTTAGAGTAAAACTTCTATTCATGAAAGAATAATGAAACACTTTTACTATTACTGTCCTTCCTTTCTGCTGCTGCCTTGAACCTATCCTTTACCACTTCTACAGTTCCACCCCCAGGGGGGTGTTGTCACAGAGTTCTAATACAAGTCATAGAAAGTAACAGTTGGAATAAAGCATAATAGGTGTAGGAAGATGACTCCAAACTAAGCCCTAACATCTTTCTTCTTACAAGGATACTACCAATCCCCTTTCTTGTTTCCCTTATTCCATGTTCACACGTATTCATAGACCAAACTGCTAAGGTTCTGGTTGGAATTTTCCTCCCAGACTCTTTTGTCTTGATTCTTTACATCAGAGATTTACCAAGGGGTAATTCCTAGTGCCATCACTATGCCATTTAATGTTTTATGATATCCACAGAAGTGTTATTGTGGCATTCTTATCCCCCACCACAGGAGCATAGGGAAATGAAGAGGAGATTTAGGAGTGGTAAAAGGGAGATTCAAGGGAGGCAACAGATATATGAGACAGTAAAATGCAAAAGTGTGAAGATTTGTCTCTCACATGGATGAGTGCTAAGTGGCTCTGGTCCACAGGGGTGCCTATAAAATCTCTAAAGATTGACTGTGTATAACTCTGCTTTTGATATCCCATTTTAGTTATCAAAAATAACTTTCCCAGTTTTTTTATTATTATTTCTATGTTAAAATGACAATATAAACTGCACTTTTAAAATAGAGTAAGATTTCATGATTCATCACTTACCTTATCCTTCTTACTGAAGAACCTTCCTAGTGATGACTTGATTCCCTTCTTCTTGGGCTGAGACACGACACTCTTGTGCAGCGAGTCCTGACTACTGTGGTGGGAAGAGAGGGGGGAGGGGGTAGAGTGGGAGTCACCCACACCTCTACACACCAAAAACAAAAAGGCATGTTCAGATTTTCAGAATCTTCCATCCTTATCCACTAACGTTTTACTCTTATTCACTAATTCGTGGCAATTTCCTTTGAGAATCCATGGTGAGATGTCCACTGTGTTTTGGACCTAAACACCCATTTTCAATAACCGCTAATTATAAAATGTAGCTCTTTTATTAGTCTCGGAAATTATCAAATTTAAACTGATAAAAATCTATTCTTTGTTGAAATACTTGATATTCTTCATTATTTGTTTGAACATGCCTTTTTTTGTTTGTCAACATCTAAATATAAATTTGTGACCAATGACAAGGCCAACCTTAATATCCATAAAATTCTTGAAAATATATAGAAATCTTCAATATAGTAAACCCATTATGAAAAACAGATCAAGCAAAAATTAAATGGACTAGATTATTTTTTACTCACCCAAATATATTCATTAGTATTACAGGGAAATTATTTCAAGACTACCAAAAAATTTAATCACTGGTCAGTATGACTGAAGCACAGTATATACAGCAAAAGAACCTTCCTTTGTAAAAATAGAATTAAACTGAGAGATAATCATAAATGAAGAGCAAATAAATCGATAATTAAGATAATTTTGAAATAAAAAGATTGATGCAACAGGATTCTTGAGAATAAATAATTGAAAATAACCAATCTTTTGTTAAAAACAAACTAAAAAAATATCAACATAAAATTTCAACAACTGAAGAACAGTTTCCTTTCTATCAGGAACATTGTGGAATAAAGGGAGCTACAAATACTAGCTGAATATCTAATAGGGTTAACTCTACTGGGTGTCAAGGTACTAAATAACAAACCTTACGATTAAGAGACTTAGTTATGCTTTTCTCTCCATGAGATACAAGAATCGAATAACTATATTACACCTAAATAAAAAAATTCACAAGCACTTCTATATATCTATGGTTATAAAATTGTCACCACTATTAAAATAGTTCTTAACCTAATATTGATGTTACTACATAATAGCTTCTAAAACTAATGCTCTTTAGTAAAAATGTTAAAAAGTCAAAAATACTAAAAAAAACAAAAACAAATGAGCAAAAAAGGAAAAAAGTAAGAAAAAGACCTATTCAACAGCATAAATGGTAGGAGAATAACCTCCAGATAAGAATCTACATTGTCAATCTCCCTTGTCCTTCTCTTTGAAACTAAAAAGAAATCGGAGAATGTGTGTATAAAAATATAATCGTATTTATTACCCTATGCTTTTATCATGACTTTAAAAAGAGGAAAATAAATAGACATCTATCTCTTCCTTATATGTATGGCTGTACATTTGTGACATACTGTCATACTAAGGTAGTTTTTCCAACAACATGTAGTATAAAAGTAACTTGCAAAATAAAAGCATGATAAAAATCTAAAAATTGGAAATGTACTTACAGTTACAGGCCTTATATGTAACTTTCTAAGAAAACTAGTTTAGATGTGGTAATATATCAATTATTAGTACATTGTGCATAATTAGTTCTAAAAAAGGAGCAAGCACTGATTAAGTATGTGAACAAGTGCCCAGGTCATTGTGACAAAGAGGGAAGTGCTCAGGTGCAACATGAATAAGCTCTAATGTACAGATGGGTGCAGGGCTTGGTGCTTCGGGGGAATACATTAATTTTAGCTTTAGTTTTTGCCACCCACCATCTTCCATATTTCCTCTTTCAATTTTCCTTCAATACTTATGAATATAAAGCAAAAAAGACTGCAGAGATATGGACAAGGTTAGAGAAGGTGGGATGGAAGTGTAGGTGATATGGTCTCATCCGTGCTGTACTGAGGTTTTAGGATGAGGTTTCCAATTAGCATTCAGGAACTTTTAGTGTGAAACACAAATGTAATACCCTCACTACTGCCTTTTAATTTTGGGGCATCATTGTCAAAGATGATGCACTAGAATTTTTCTGAATGATACACTGAAAAACCTTTCAGATTCTATGATTCAAATTCAATGCTTTAAGTAAATACTTAATTATTTCAAGGCAGTAGGAGGACATCAACAACAAAAGGGTACTGGCAATAAATTGATGGGGTGGGTGGGAAACAATGAGAAGCCTGATGGCCACAGTGTGATGGTAACCTGAGCATGGGGCTGGAGATGAGGCTGCTGTTAGACAGGAGGCTCAGGTGCCCGGGGGTCAGAGTTTGCCCCCCACTTGGTCTGTGGAGAGACCAAGGCACCACAACCGGTTAGAACCATGAAGAACATAAGCCTTGCCAGGTTAAATTAAACTTAAGCCTAAAGAAGATCAAATATAAAGACACAGACTTATTCAAGACGGTGATAAAGGGATTAAAAAATATTTTTCATCTAGTTTCCTTAAAGTATACGTAAAAATCCAGATGTTACACATATCTGACTTGTTTGCCCATTGCAGCTGTGCATCACTTGACCAGATGAGGTGAGGCATCACAAGCACCGCACACATCATGAAGACATCCAACAATCAAGCTCACCACCACAAGTGACATGTGTGACACACAAGTGCTTCGAACCATTGCAAAACTTGCAACACTGAGGTGTAATCATATAATTCTTCTTGGCAATTATGAAAATCAATAAAATTCTGTGGTGGGAAGCATATCTTAATAAAATTTACTTTCACATTTCAGCGATATATTGATATCAATGAATCTTTGTTCATAAATTCTAAAGAATGAAAAATAACTCTAGTAATGGAAAAATTAAGAAAAACTTTGAATAAAAAAATATAAACAATCACATACTCTGCTTATCTTTAACTTAAATCAAAGAAAATAGCTTGACTTTGCTCAAAGCTTTTCCTGTACAGTCTGAGGCAAGACTGAAAAATGTGACAAAACTGTATAAAATTGTTAGAAAATCATTCAAGTTAAAAAAAAAGCACAAAGGCACAAGCAGACATTAGTGCAAACAATGAAATTATAAAAGCACTCATCAGCAAGGCCATTCAAGGCAAACAAGTTATAACATACGGTTAAAGAAAACATTTGCAAGCACACTGAGCAATAAAACCACTTTGCCATTCCTGGAAAGCAAATGAGGTGTTAGTGTTACGACAAACCTTACCCAAAACAAATGTCATCCTCTCACATCTAATAGCAAAATAAATGGATAATTGCAATGTCAAAATCAACTATGATATAAATCTTTTATATCTAACATAATAGAACTATGTAACATCCAATCATAAATCATGTATACAGAGGGAAAATACTACCACTTAATCAAAATTTGGTTAAATTAGTAAAAATATCTATCCTAATAAATAAATTATCAGACTTTGGGTAAAGTTTGTACAAAATGAGTTTGCATAGCCTCCCAAACCTCATTATCACATTTCCACTTTTGAAGTGTTATGCTTTGTGAAAGTAAATTTAAATCTACATAACAAGAGCACTATCTTTTAGTATTATACCCTTAAATCCAATATATATATATGTGAAATGTGGGGTACTACAGTGCTTCAATTGATCTAAGAAAAAACAAAAAGAAACCCAGAGATAATCTAAGGTGTGCGAGGCTGGTGCGTGCGATGGAGCGCTATACAGTACCCGGGAGAATACTGCTGATAGTGATGAACAGGTGTGAGAGCAGTGGCAGGAGATGGTGAGTGGTCAGTCAAGTCTGTGTACCTCCTCAGGTCTTCAGACGAAGCTCCAAGACCAGCTAAAGATCCTGGCATTCCTGCTGGTGGAGGACCACTTGTTGGCGGGCCTGCCATGAGGGAAGTGGGTGGAAGGGGACCTGCAGGCCCCTGTAGACGTAAGGAACGTGGTGTAGGTGGAGAACCTTCTGGCCGAAGACCCAGGGATAGCTGACTGTCATCACGCCCATCTACACGGTTCATTTGTGCAAGGTTGGCCTGTGAAATGCAACAGATTGTGTTACTCTTACAATTAATTTTACATGAAAAATTTATTTATTCAGTGACTAAATAGATGGCAATGTGAATGCAAATATCTTTAGAATCCTATCATCACATCCTCTCCAGGGAAAAGAATGCTGGCATTCAAGAAGTATGAGTGTTTGTTGATATTGTGCATGATGGTTTGCAGGTCTTACCATTTTTTTTTTTTTTTTGCAAACCTCTGCATAGAAATATCCAAAGACAACAAAGAAGGTTGAAGAAAAATTAAGGTTATTTTAGCTATTAACCCTCACCTACTTGGTCATAATGCATATCATCATTCCATCATACCTTCTGTAAGTGAGGGTTCTTTTCATATTCAGTTTAGTTCTTTTTTGTATTCATAATAAATAAACAACTGCTAGAAACTAAAGCAAGAGTAGTAACCAAACAGTGATGGCTGATGCATATTAAGCAGACTAAAGAACAGAGACAGAAAAAACATGCTATGGCTTACCTTGCCAAAGTAAGACAGTGAGATGTAAACACTTCAAGAAAATCCTTGCCAAATAAACCCAACCATTAGGCGACTTATAAAGTAAATGTAATTGTATGTACCATGTTTATTCACTCTGGTGTATGTGCAAAATAAATCTGACAAAGCAACAGCATCAATAATATGATGTTAAATCATGAGAAACAAGTTTCTTATAAATAATTCATAACAATTACAAAATAGGAAAGTTTAACTTGTTCTTAAAATTTCACAAATAAAAGATATTTCGTTTCTGGTGCTTACAGTTAAAAAGAAAATATAAATAAAGACTGTACATTACTGTAATAATCTTTGTTCATTCAAGGGCTTAAATTATCTAAGAACATTTTCCTCATAGTAGTGAATGAAGAGAGACTGAATGGATGAAGGAATGATGTACACCATGAGATGTTCTTTTCATCTGCTCTACAATTCATTTTAAGTAGATGAAGAAGAGGGCCTGCCATACATGAGCCAGAGGGGGTTTCACTAGCTCTGGTTATTTGGTCCTGTTGTGGAAGAGCTGTGTCTCACTTCAATGCTTTTGACCCCAGCAGTGTGGTGGAGGACTGGGCAACCCTTCATCCCCAAGGTGCCAAGATGGGAGGGATGGTCGAATGGGATTTGTTTGTTTATGATGTGGGTGTGTTCTTGGACTTGTCATCCTCCTTATAAGGAGCAAAGGGCTTTTGGTGTGTGTACAGTATCTACCTAGGCATAGTATATGGGGTTGGTGATTTGTTCATGGGATTCCATCTCTTTTACCTACTTGAATTATACAGGATAAGAGCTATGCTCATAGTGTCCTGTCACCTGTCTGAAACTGAAGAACTGTACAAACATTACTCTTACCTGCATTATTCAACCTCTACAAAAGTGATCTTCTAATACGAGATTCAGAATGTAACACCAAAGTGCTCAACTATGCTGATGACCTGACAATATCCTAACATGGCAACAACAAAATGGCTGCCAAGAAAATCAAAGCCTATTTAGACAAATTAGAACAATTGCTTTTAAATAATAAAATGGAGGCTTCCCATGAAAAATCGTTTGTAACTTTTCTCATTCCAGACAACCATGAATAAAAAAAAAATCCACTCGTAAAATTGAATGGGACAAACCCTTCTACTGGAAAAGAACCCCAAAAATTTGGACTTCACTTTTGATATATGATCTTTGACCCACATATCAAACCTCTGACAGTGAAAATCAACAAGAAGACATACTAAAATCAGAAGCAATTACAGGCTTTGATAAACTGAAGACTACTCATATCCTACAAGTACTTTCAGAATTACACTCAACTATGCTTCCACAGCATGGTTCCCAACAATTGGAAAAATATAGATCAGACTAACTATACAAAATAACACACTAATAACAATAACAGGATGCACCAATACCACACCAATGGAATATCTGCACACTAAAACCAAAATATTCCCCAAAAAGCATCACATGAAATTGATAGGTACACAGTTCTATGCAAGAGCCCCCAACCCTACTCCCTACTCACCCATCACAAAATAGGCCTGACCACAGAAACAAACTGCCTCAGATGCAAGCATTACAGAGAAAACACCGAATATCTCATATTACACAGCCCAATGCTAACCATACCCAGACAAGACAATATTTCTTCCTGGAGTGACTTAGGAGCCAATCTGATGGCTGTTGCCACATACTTGGGAGCCATTGGTCTTCTGCAAGAGATCCGAGGCAATAGACCAATTGGTTTGAATTAGAATTTTATTCTATTTACTAAAACCTGTGTTTTCTACTGACCTTATTACATTTATTCTTTTATTGTTTTTCAGTGTTAGGTCTTTGATGTAAAGGTCTGAGAGACATAACTATTAAAAGTGATGCCCAGGATTTAGGGGCTCTTGTCAAATGGGAAGAGTTGGCCATTCAATTTCACTGTTGGATGTTTCTTAAATTCATGGTTGTCTGGGGTGGACAATGTCACTAATGATTTCTGAGGGGAGACCTCCATTCTATTTCATTTTAGCCACTGTTTTGTAGTTGCTGTGCTAAGTTATTATCATTAGGTCACCTTTACCTTCTATATGAGAGTGTTTTGACATTATGCTTTGATTTGGTGTGAGATCATCTACAGAGGTTGAATAATACAGGTGAGATAACTGCTTCTCCAAGAGCCTCCACTGTACAACCTTTTGTTCCTAGGTAGCTGGTTGTTTTGGGATATTCTGCACTATCTTACAGCTAAAAAGTTTGAGGGAGGTTATAGTTTAGAAAGTAGGTTTGTCTCTTGAAGGAAATTGTGAGGAGAAGATTGGGATATTGATATTTTTCTTAAAATAAGATGTAATGAAATCATTATTTGAGGGAGAAGATATAGGATATAGTAAGAGGAATACCACAAGGGCAGGTAGGGAGCCTGATTTCTCTTGCAGAAGACCCACGGCCTCCAGGTAACCAGCAACAGATATATCATTAGATACAAGACATGGATAAGACTACAATATCCTGTTCTTAAGTACATCAATGCCATTTTACAGTGTCAGTTGTGTTGGTTGCAAGAGGACCATGGGAGAAAATGAAGTTTGATAGTCTTAAGATGGTTTGTCAGGTGTTTCTTTCAGTATTTTTTTCCACAAGTGGACAGGAGAATGGAGTAGAGGTCTGATGCAAGCAATGGTGTAAAATCATTGAAAAGGGTTGATCACACATTTCAAGCAATTCGGTGGTAGCTTTTTAGGCAAGTTCTCTTTCCTCTAAATCCCCAGTTAGGAAGGATGATGGCTGCTCTCTAAGCAGTGCAAAAGCAAACATGTTTGTGTAGTTTCTTGTTCCTTCTATCATGTCACTTATGAAGGCCACGAACATTACAGGTGCCAATACTAATCCTTATGAGACTTTGCTAGTCAATGCTCTTCATTCTTATCTTTTATCCTTTACTACTGTCCTCATGTATTGATTTCTCAGAATATTCTTCATCCATTTCCATAGGTATTCTCTAAGTCCTTCAATATTCCTTTACTTCCAGAGTACCCTATGATGAGGTATTTTAAATCAAAGACTACAAATCCAAATACACACAATCCACCCAGCCCTCCTTTCCTTGCTGCACTTCAACAATTTTTGAGTAAAGACTTAACAGATTCAATACACACCATTCTTCCAGTTCTAAATCTAAATTATCTGCCACACTGTTTATCTTTTCAAAGTATTCAAGTCAGCTGTTTCTCAAAATCCTCTCTCAAAATTAAGTGGACAATGGTTGTAATTCATGTATGATTTCCTTACTTCTTCTTTCATGAACTCATACTACATTAGTTCTCTTCCAATCCTTTGTCATTACCCATTCTTCTAATGAACACACAATATGGTTGTGAATCTTATGTGCCAGTTGTTCTTTACATTCCTTGACAACCCAGTATGAGATCCAGTCTTGGAATATAATGGATGCAGAGAATGTTTCTGAGATGAAGTGTTTAAGAAACATGGTTAGTGTTACAAGAATGGTATAATCAGACAATCTGTTATCACTGATCCCTCTTGCAAGACACCCATGTCTCCCAGGTAATCAGCAATAGCCACTGGATTGGCCAATAATTCTCTTGAGAAGGAAATATTCTGTTGTTGTCTGGGTAAGGCTAGGGTAGGGCAATGCAAGATAAGGTATTTGCTGCACTGTGTGAAAGCTCTATCTGAGACAGTCTGTTTCTGTAGTTAGGCATATTTTGTGCTGGTAGTGTCTTAATGCTGGATGGTGAGCTGAACAATAGCATGCTAGTCTGGTTCTAGCTTCTCTTGGGAGGGATATTTCTGTTAGGTTAATGTCCTGTGCCACACTGCTTAGATCTAAGCCAATGTATGTATGCATTTCTTTAATTATAAACATATATATATATATATATATATATATATATATATATATATATATATATATATATATATATATATATATATATATATATATGTGTGTATTTATATTTAAGGCATATCTTTATGGATAAAAAATTATGATAAATATAGTGAAATGATGCACAAGATGCACTTTTGTTTCCCCTCATATGAAGAAAGGAAACCTATTAGTTATATAATGACACAATGAAATGCAAGTATATTTGCATTCTACTTTTACAACAAAGTTATAAATACATGTATAAGATATATCCCATATGTAGAAATTATGTCAATAAAAAGATAGAGAAGCTGAGTAGAATATGCCAGTTCAGTCATAATACTGACCATTCTCCATTAATCTGACTGCTAGTCAATAAAACTTTTACTTATACTCAATGTTACAAAATAAACTATGTCTCAGAACCCATGCAGCCAGTTTAAGTTATGTTTATTAATTAATTCCAATGCTTGCCATATATACAAAAGACTGTGCAGTGTGATAAATGTATAACAAGTAGGTCAACAAGATAAGAGGATCACTGATGGAATGGGAAACTGGAAAGGAAAATGTTAAATGAAGGGATTTCATAGGGGATAATAGAAAAATAAGAATTGGAAGGGGGTACCATGGTAAAAACAAAATATAAAGTGTAATAAAGAACAGGCAAGGTAAGGAGAAACTCATAAAATATGCCTTACTGAGGAACGCAAGAGGTTATGAGATATATGAAATATCAAATTAAAATGAGAGCATAAACAAAACAAGCAATAGCATCTGTAGTGAAAACAAAATTAGAGCTACCAAAATTCAGGTGCATGTGAGCATATTTTAGTGTTTACAGACACATGTTTGTGTATAGGCATCTTACATCCATCCATCCACCCATACATTCATAATACACACAAGCACACCCATGAAAAAAATCTACACCGGATTATTGCTTCACAGAATAGTTTGGATGACGGAATACTATAGTCTAATAGCATGGGACAACTTAAGATCAGAACTGACCAATGGGAATGCAGACAGGACCCTCTCATATAACTACTGTATATAAATACAAAGATAATCATTACACAAGGAGAGATATTGATAATATATTTGTGAGAAGAAAGATGGATGTGTTAGCAATGAGTGAAACCAAATTGAAGGGGAAGAGTGAGAGTTTGGGAGTGTGAAGGGTAGGTTGTCAAAAGTGACCAGAGGATTTGATTATGGTAGTGGGTGATACCAAGAAAATGACTGACTGGAGAGGAAAATGATAGGGTCATAGGAAAAGACAAGATACAAAAAGTCTTGAAAGGATGAAAGCTGGTACGGAACATGGGTTAGATAGGTGTTGCATGGGATGTCTGACAAAGGAGGAAGTAATTATAGTGAACTGGCTAGTGAGACTGTTTAATGTGTGCCTAAAGGAGGGAAGTGTACCAATGGAATGGAAAAATAAATGTGTGGTTCCACTACACACTAGAAAAGGGAACAAATATCAATGTAGTAGCCTTAAAGGGATCAGTCTGTTGAGTGTAGCTGGTATGGCATATGGGTGGTGTTAATCTAGAGAATTAGGAGGAAAACACAGGAAGTAATTGGGAAAGAATTATGTGGGTTCAGGAAAGGAAAAGGATGAACATATCCAATTTTCATGGTACGGAAGGTATGTGAGAAGTTTCTGGTCAGAGGTAAGGGTGTATTTTGGGTTTTAATGGATTTGGATGTGTATGACAAAGTTGAAAGAAAAGCATTATGGTATATATTGTGAATCTACAGGATAGGGGGAAGGCTGCTGAGGGCAGTCACAAATTTTACATGAGTAGTAGAGCAAGTGTGAGGGTAGAGAATGGAGAAAGTGATTGGTCTGAGGTGAAGGTGGGACTGAGCCAAGGTTTGTGTAATGTTACTATGGTTGTTCAACTTGTGCATTGATGGGATGATGGCCAGGGGTTTGGAGCTGGTAAGTTAAGAGTGGAAAGAGATGGGAAGTGTCACTTGTTGTCTGTAGATGGCACTGCACATGAAGCTGAATTAGAGGAGAGACTGAGTTTGAAAAGGTATGAAGAGGAGAAAAAGAGTAAAAGTGAAATGTACAAGGGAAGAAGGTGGAAGCTAGTTGAAGGGAAGTCTAAAAGAAGAGAGGCTGGAGAAGATGGAGAACTTTAAGTGTTTAGGGTAACATGTAACAAAGAATGGAGGAATGGTGATATAAGTAAATTATCAAGTAAGGTCTGGGACAAGTGTAAGTGAATTGAGAAATAATTATCTGGGGTTGAGCACTGAGAAGACTGTAGAAAAAGGTGATTGTGCCTTTGACACTTATAGAGCAGAGGGTTTGAATTTAAGCAAGGCAGAAAGAATCTAAATGTATTTGAGATGAAGTGTTTAAGAGGTACAAAGGGGGATTACAAGGATGCATAGAGTGAAAAATGTGGAGGTAAGGCAGAAATCAGGGGTAGAAATAGTCTGGTGGCTGTTGCCAGTTACCTGGGAGCTGTGGGTCTTCTGCAAGAGAGACTTGGGCAATGAGTTGATGTATTGATTTATGACTGATTCATGATTATGGTTAATTTATATTAGGAACTACATTTGTTGTCAATGTCATCATAACCCATCCACTTTATCAAGTTCCTCACTTCTGTTGTTTGTCAACATATTGTTGTATCTCCTTTATCACATCTTGAGTACTTTTCCTCTGTTGTAACAGATGTCACACACATAAACACACATTCAAACATTCATAGATATCAAAGGGTCTACTTTTATAAGGGGACTGGCTGAGTCAAAGTATTCACCCACTCTACACTCATCCAAAACCTATTTATTGCCTCTTTTATCTTAACACCTTGTGGATGAAGGGTCTTTCCTGTCCACTGCCACACTGCTCAAGTCCAAGGCAATACAGCAAGGAATAACTCCATTGCAGTGCCCACCAGCCAGAGCTACTTTATTCCCACCATTTCATTATATGGTGAGCCCAACCCCTAAAATCATCCTCTAAAAATGATGAAAAAAGACAAGAGCAACAACCCTTCCAGCTGAGTCTTTTTTCACTGATTTATGAACTCTATTTACTACCTTCACTACCAATGCAATCCCATATTAATGCTTAAGACTCACCACTTTCCCCTGCCTCTCACCTCTCACTTTTCCTCCTCTTCCACTTTCCCTCTACTCTCAATTACCCTTCCACCAGATAATGATCTCCTGCTCTCTTCCCTGAAGACATTAACATCCAGAATTTTTCTAATCCTCCCTTTGGGTTCCATCACATACTCTATTAATGCCCTCTCAACCACCCTCCCTTCCACCACCCTTTCCCATGTATACTTATGCTTGCCTCTCTTCTTAAACAATGTAAACACTATCATCAACATTCTTTCTAAATACATCTCTAATATCTATCTACTACAGTTCTAATCTGACACCCTGAACATCCATACTACTCCATTTATTGGGTCATCTCCTACCCTAACTTGGAGATCCTCCAACCCCCGACACTACATTTACATTCCTCCCAAAACTCTTTATATACTCATTTAGATAAATCCAAATATCTTCCTCACCTCCCCACCTTTAATATATATTATCTATCTATATACCAAGGGCTCCCTTACAAGGGAGGTAGCCAAGTCAAGGCACTCACCCACTTTCACCCATTCCATTCCCATCCACCACCCTTGTTTCCTTTTTATCTTTGCTCCTTGTGGATGAAGGGTCATTCCTGCCTCCTGCCAAGGTCAGAAGCAATGCAGCAAGACACACCACATCCACAGAGGGGCCACTTCACTTATGCATATATATATATATATATATATATATATATATATATATATATATATATATATATATATATATATATATATATATATATACATTCATACACACACGCATGCATGGGATGCCTGCTGACCAAGCAGGTTAAATTGTCACTACTTGTGACAGAGGTCAGGTGTGGAGGCAGTCTGAATCCTGCCTAGCAACCAAGTTCATAGTAAGGGCATACTATATTACTTGCCCTGTTTAAAAAAAAGTCCTCAATAAGGATGCACCATCCTAGCCCCTTCTGAGGTGAAGGGAATTTGTGATGTTAAACAGATATATATACATATACAAACATCCATACAATACACATCTACTCTAGCCTTCACACACACACACACTAATTTAAGAGCAATTTAGACACTGCGAAATATTGAGACGGGACACCACGAGCATAGCTCTCCTTCCTGCAAGATTAAACTAAGTAAATACACACACACACATACACACGCACACACACAATGCATATTTTTATATATACTCATAAACACATACATACAAATTAGATCAACTTCATCTTTAGTAGCATACAGCATGTTAATGGAAGAAATTATAAAAGGAGAATTGTAAATAAACAAAATATGAAGAAGCCAAATTTTTAATAAATGCAAGATAAAGAGTAAGAAGAAAAAAGTCAAAAAGGAGAAAGGAAGAACAAAGCTTAAGCCAAAAGGTGGGCACAAGGTGATAAAGGAGAATGAAGGAGGAACCCAAGAGGAGAACTGAAAAGCAGGCAGGCCAACAGGATAGGTGGAGGGAGCCATATTTACCTGTGAGCCGGGGAGAGAGCCCCCTCCGGACAATGGGCGTTGGTTCATAAACTGGTACATGTGGGAGGGGGACATGCCTGCCGGGGCCTAACAAAACACCAACACCATCAGATAAGACAGAGACCTCAAGTCACCTTATCATTCCCTTAGGGGACATGTAGAGATTACATAATGTTTTTAAACAAACACAAACCCTATACTCTGTAATACAGCTCCTAATCCATACAGTAAACTAAGCAGCATTATGGTCATCTAAAGCATTATGTAATCACCACACAGCCCCTACACTTTAGCTTTTCATTCTTAATTTCTAGAAGAGACAGTGTCTGCCTCCAAGCCAAGGTAGGCCCTTCCCAAGAGGCAAGCAGCAGGTTTATAGAAACCATGGTTGTCTTTGCCAGCCCCAGCAACGCAAAGGGGAAAATAGTATTGGTGCTCATGGGTGACTGGCTGTGCTTGAGAATAAATGAGAAGGTGGTCATGCCAGCACTGTGTCCAAGAATGTGTCCACACCAGTATTGCGTGACCTTTGAGATTATAAAAGCAAAAAAGCTCAATGTGGTGTACAATATTTTCAAGATATGTTCCCAGTCACCTGTCCATGCAGATTACATCATCTACCAAGTATGGGATGCCTGACCACATACTCAAGCTATGACATCATCTAGCTTGCACCTGCTCTGGTTCACTATCTTGGAAATGTCCGCAGATTTATCCTATTAACTTGAAAAATTTATCATGTGGAAAGATGCTGAAAATGTATATGTACAAATTCTTGGCCCAATTCAATGCTGGGTTGCTAAACAATCCACGGCTTCCACAGACAAGTCCTTTCCCCACAAACGAAAAGTGCCGTGGCTTGAGGTAGAATGACAGTACAGTCAACTTGGCATCATTAAAACAAAATATGCAGACATCTGTGAAAAAGGGTACTTATGATTTCTTTAAAATTTCTTTACATATTTGAAAAATAAGAATATTTATTCTTGTGCTAAACACTTTCTACTTAACACAGCTGACTGCACATATCTTGGATCCAACTACTATAGAAGGTTTTAACTATAAACTATGACATGCAGCAATGCACCTAAAGTAATAGTAACAGTAGTAGAGTAATGGACCATTTGTATTAGCACCTGAATAATAATATTAAAGAACCTATACTATCTTATACACAATCATTATAGAAGTTATAAGTAAATTATCTGAAAGGAAATTCGTAAATTTCCTTTCATTCATACTGCATCTGCATACTCACGAAATGCGCCAACAAATAGCCCACTGCCATTACACACATCCAATGAGCGAAACACAATGTTGGTAAGGAAAAGTCCAAATGGGATAACTGCTTTTGAACAATAAAGAAGGAAAAATGGGAAGAAAATCTAAGAAAATATAAGAAATGAAAAAGGAATTTCTACCTGTCACTCTCAGTATGAATAACACTTGCAACTGACTGATTATAGAAGCAAAAATCATGTCATAATAATAAGAATAACAATAATAATAATAATAATAATAATGTAAAAGTAATAATAATGTAAGGATACAAATATCAAGATGCTAAGCTGACTAAGTACTCTAAAAAAAGTTTTAGGAGAATAAAACAGTGCAATATAACAGAAATAATAAATTGTGGTGCTCTGACTTTAACCCAATTTGTTATATCTGTCTTAAAAAACTAAAGATATAGCTGAATGGATGATGAAAAAAAGGAAAGTACATAAAACAAGAAATAAAACATGGGCCATATAAAATGTCCCAGAGTTGAATGAACACATGAAACATATCAATAAGTAATTAAGAACACATGGCTAACAATAACTATTTAAAAATATATATCAAAAGACAATTAGTTCTATGACAATTCATGGCAATGAAATAAAGGGACTACAAACATACGACAGTGTCAACATCCACATTCCCTGCACTGTGTTCACCAAAGACTCCCTGGAATGTGTGGAGAATGTTGCATATGATGACACC
This sequence comes from Oratosquilla oratoria, assembly GCF_046742065.1. NCBI lineage: Eukaryota > Metazoa > Arthropoda > Malacostraca > Stomatopoda > Squillidae > Oratosquilla > Oratosquilla oratoria. The sequence continues at coordinate 51,241,509 of NC_134787.1, forward strand.
GTATCTTGACTGTGTTGTATATGTTTACAGTACCCCTTATTTCATCACAATAAACTGCCACTGCATTAGTTAGCTAAAATTTAATTAAAATCTCTTGATGTTTAGGTAGCAAGAAATCAAGAACATGTGAACAGTAAAATGTATAACTACTAATAGATTGCAAAGGCCTTCATCACAAGCTACTTCTTACACAAGTTATTTTGTACACATATTCATACACAATCATATATCCATAAAAAAAGTTGTTGTTTTTTTCTCCAATAAATCTAAAAATCAAAGAAAGTCACTGGAGTCATACAACTTGCAGTGAAACTTTCATGCTTGTCTCTAAGGACCAACATAGCAATAACAATAATCTCATGAGGTGATATAGCCCTAATCACCACTGTCATAAAATCCCATTCATACACCTCTTTCACATCAAAGCCCATCTGGGGTATTGGCTGCATATTATCGTGAGGCTAAAAGCTACTCAGTACCTTGAAGCTGATACTATACAGTCTATATGGGGCACCCCTATGGACCAGAGCTAATCATTTTTTCTGTGATTGAGGCAATCCCTAATCATAGAGAAATTATGATACTTTATTTACTGCGACTGTCCTTTCGTTATGTTCTTCCCCCACTCTTAATACTGTCCTGTACCACTTCTCTGAATGTTCATTTCCTTTTTTCGCTAAACCCTGTGGTGGGCAATAAGAATACTGCCACCGAGTCTTCCCACTTGAGTCATAAAAGGCAACAAAAACAGGACAGGGATAGGACTAGGCATCCTTCTTCCTGTAGCCCCAAAGGGGACATTCCTAAAAAAAAAGCAAAGGCATAAGAGGGTCTAGTAGGAGTTTTTCAACCAGTACCCTAAGGTTTGGGTCTTTTAATGTGCATGGATGTGGTACAGATGAGAGTAAAAGGGAAGACAAAGGAGTATGTTTGTGAAAGAAAGATGGATGTGTTGGCATTGTGTGAAACTAAATTGAAAAGAAGGGGTGATTTTGAGTTTGGGAGTGTAGTTTGGGGGGTGTCAGGAGTGAAGCAAGGATGAGGGAGAGAAGGGGTGGCTATACTAGTAAGTGAAGAGATAGGTAAATGAGTGGTGAAGTGAAAGCAGGTTTCTTCGAGGTTTATGTGGATGAAGGTGAAACTGGGAAAGGAGATATGGGTTTTTGTAAGTGCATATGGGCCTGGGAGTGAGAAGAATGTAGAGGAAGGGGAGGCTTTTTGGATAGATTTAAACGAGTGCATAGAGGGTTTAGGGAGAAATGTCAATGTAGTGGTTTTGGGAGATCTTAATGAATGCTAGGGTAGGGAATGAACCAATACATGGAGTGGGTGGGAAGTGTGGAGTTCCAGGAAAAAATTGTAGTGGAGAGCTGATGATGCTTAGAGTAAACTGCTTAAATGAGGAAGAAAAAGAGTACAAGAAGAAGCTAAGAGAAGAGTGGGAGGGAGTGAAAGCAGAGTAGAACTAGGAGTGGAGGAGGAATGGGGATGATTCAAAGATGGAGTCACAAGGTGTGCAAAGTTGGTGTGTGGAACATGGAGGACAGGAGGAAATAGAAGGAAGGGTAGTGAGTGGTGGGATGATGAAGCAAAAACAGTTGTAGAAGAGAAGTGAGCATTCACAGATTGGTTACAAAATAGGATGAGAGAATCATATGAGAAGTACAAAGAAAAGAGAAGTACACCATAAGATAAAGGAGGCAAAAAGGAGAGCAAATGTGAAATGGGGTAAGACTATGACAAAAATTTAAAAGTAATAAAAAGATGTTTTGGAAGGAAATTAAGAGAGGAAGAGGAGGTGAATCAAGTAGAGAAGAAAAGGTACAAGGTCCAGATGGAGAGATGATAATGAAAGAAACAGCAGTAAGAGGAAGATGGGCAGAGTATTTTAGGGAGTTGCTAAATATGAAGGACGATAGAGAGGGAAATGTAGCTGCAGTGGGAAGGATTAAGAAAATGACAGTGATGGATGAGCATAATGGAGGAGAAATAAGGAAAGATGAGCTGAAAGCAGTTACTAAAATGATGGGAGCAGGTAAGACACCTGGGTTGGATGGGTGTCACAGGGATTGTCTAAAAAAAGGGAGGTACAGTGATGGTGGACAAGCTGGTGAGGTTGTTTAATTTTGTCTAAAAGTGGGTAGAGTGCCAAAGAACTGGAGGAGTGCCTGTATAGTTCCACTTTACAAGGGAAAAGGGGACAAGTGTGAGTGTAGTAGTTTCTGAGGGATCAGTTTGTTGAGGGCAGTTGGGAAGGCTTATGGGAGGGTTTTGATTGAGAGGATTAGGAGAGGAACAGAGGGAATAACTGGTGAGGAACAGTGTGGGTTTAGGACAGGTAGGGATTATGTGGATCAGATTTTTGTGGCAAGACAGATGTGTGATAAAGCTGAAAAGGTAAGAATGTTTTTTGGATCTTTATGGATTTGGAAAAGGCTTATGACTGGATAGACAGGAAGGCACTGTGGGTGGTACTGCAGGTATATGGGATAGGAGGAAAGCTGTTAAGAGCAGTCAAGAGTTTTTACGAGAGTAGTAGAGCCTGTGTTAGAATTAGAAATGGAGAGAGTGAGTGGTTTGAGGTAAAAGTGGGACTTTGCCTGGGATGTGATATGTTGTCTTGGCTGTTCAATTAAGACATGGATGGGATGGTGTAGGAGGTAAAGACAAGAGCAATGGGCCAGGGATTGGAGATGGTTAAAGAAAATGGAGAAAAATGAGAGACAAACCAGTTGTTGTTTGTTGACAATACTGCAATTGTGGCAGGATCTGAGGAGGGATTAAGGAAGTTAGTGACAGAGTTTGGGAAGATGTGCAAAAGAAGGAAGTTGAAGATAAATATGGGTAAAAGTAAGGTGATGAGATATACTAGGCAAGAATGTGGCAGCAAACTGGAAGTGAGTATTGAGGGAAAGAGACTGGAGGAAGTGGATAGTTTTAGATACTTGTATGTGAATGTGGCGGGAAAGGGGGGAGTGGGGAGGTAGAATGTAGATCAGCAATTCCCAAACTATGGGTCGCGACCCAAACATGGGTTGCGAGACCTTGTTAAAAAAAAAAAAAATTAAATCAAAAGCTTCCCTACACTTGTGTTTTCAATAAAAGAAGACTTTCAAAATTGCTTTTTGATGCTTGGGTCGCCACATCTTCACCAGATCTGGATTTGGGTTGCGGCCAAAAAAAGTTTGGGAACCACTGATGTAGATTGAGAGAAACAAGTAAATGTCCTGAAGGATTGGAAAGTGTAATGAGAAATAGACATTTGGGAATGGATGCTAAGAGGATGTTGTATGAAGGCATGATTGTGCCGACAGCACTATATGGGGCAGAAACATGGAACAAAAGAGATGAGGAAGAGTTTAAAAATGTGTTTGAGGTGAAATGCCTGAGACGTATAGTAGGAGTTACTAGGCTGAGAAATGAGGAGAATGGGGGTGGAAAGGGAGTTGGGAGATAGGACTGATGAAAGAGTATTGGGATGGTTTGGACACATGGAAAGAATGAGTGAAGAATGATTAGTAAAAGAGGTGTGGAAGGCAGAGGTGGAAGGAGTGAACATGAGGGGTTACCGAAGGATGAGATGGATGGATGGAGTAAAAGGGGCATTGGGCAAGAAGGGAATGTCTGTTGAGGAAGGAAGGGGGAAAGCGGAAGATAGGGGTGAGTGGAGAATGGTTATGTATAGATGATGCTGTGATGAATGGGAATGGGTGGGGGGATGGGGGGGGGTGAGGAAGTATGTGTGAATGATATTTTGATGCAGCCCAAAGATTTTCTCCCCATCTTCTCTTTTTCTGCATGAAGGGATGGAGAGGGGGGGGGGTGTCACTGATTAAATGAAGCTGCCTTGATGTGAAAGTGCTGTGACATGCTACATTGCTTCTGACCCAGGGCAGTGGGCGAGATGCAGGGATGACCTGTCATCCAGGAGGAGCCAAGATAAAAGGAAGGGATGGGAGGGGGATAAATGGGAGTGGAGTATGGGGAGATGGAATGGGTGGGAGTGGATTTTATGCCTTTGTTTTTGGCTACCTCCCTTGTAAGGGGGAAAAAGCCATTGGTATATGTACGTATGTATATGCTGTTTCCATTGCACTCTCTACTTTCATCCTTTCCAATGTACAAGCAAGAGAACTGCACCACTTTACCTCCCCAATAGTGTTCCCACTTCATCTTTGGTACATCCCTCTCATGAAACAGGTCACTATTTTAATTGATATTAATTGATACATTTTTCTCCAACTTGCTCTGTCACAAACATAATTTTCACCAGCTTGACAACCTCACATGCCTCTTTTGGCTCATTCATTCATTCATTCATTCATTCTCTCATGAGAGACAAAGACAGAGTGAGACACAGACACAGAGACAGAGACAGAGAGAGACAGAGGGAGAGATAGAGATAGAGATAGAGAGAGAAGGGGAAGTTTTAGTATTTTGTCAGCTACAAGCAGCACTTCTATCTTTGAGGACAATATGACACAGAAGAGGTGGAGTCATAGCAGAGGTAAAGCAGAGATTTAAGGAGAGATAGTAAAAGTTAAAAAGTTGTCACTTTTTTTTGTGGAGATTATTCTCTAAATATAAAAGAATGGTGAATGACTAGTCCACAGGAATGTCAGGTAAATCCTTAAAACATTGACAGCATAAAATCTAAGTAGCTGCTCCCTCATATAGTGGGGGAAGTGGAAAGTGGGAAAGGGGGGAGAGAGGGAGGGAGAGAGGGAGGAAGTGAGGGAGGGGAGGGAGAAATAGAGTGGCAGGAGATAGACAGAGATGGGGGTGGGGGAGAGAAAGACAGAAAAAGAAAGTCATTTATATTGGCCAAGGCTCACAGTAGACCTTAAGTCCATAATGAGGTTGGATATAGAAAAAAGTAAACAACTGAAAAAAAATACATATATACATACATACATATACCAAATGTTTTTTCACCCTTACAAAAAAGGGAGGTAGCCCAAAAAACAAAGGCCCCTCATGCAGAAATGGAGATGGAGAGAGATCCCTTCAGGGTGCATGAATTTATTTTTCACACACACTTCCTCATCCCATCCCCCACCCACTCCCCCTCATGCATCATAGCATCATCTATACACAACCATTCTCCATTCACCCCTATATTCTGTCTTCTCCCTTCCTTCCTCAACAGACATTCCCCTCTTTCCCAATGCCCCTTTTACCCCATCCATCCATCTCATCCTTGGTCACCCCCTCATGTTCACTCCTTCTACCTCTGCCTTCCACACCTCTTTTAATAATCTTTCTTCACTCATTCTTTCCATGTGTCCAAACCATCCCAATACTCTTTCATCAACCCTATCTCCCAACTCCCTTTCCACCCCCGTTCTCCTCCTCACCTCCTCATTTTTCACTCTATTCAGCCTAGTAACCCCTATCATACTTCTCAGGCACCTCATCTCAAACACATTCAAACTCCTCCTCTCTTATGTTCCATGTTTCTGCCCCATACAGTGCTGTCAGCATAATCACTCCTTCATACAATCTCCTCTTAGTATCCATTCCCAAATGTCTATTTCTCATTACACTTTTTAATCCCCCAAGGCATTTACTTGCTTCTCTCAATCTACATTCTACCTCCACCTCCACTCCTCCCTTTCCTGCCACATTTGCTCCCAAGTATCTAAAACTACCCACTTCCTCCAGTCTCTCTCCCTTAATATTCACTTCCAGTCTGACACCACTTTCTCCCCTTGTACATCTATCTTCAACTTCCTTCTTTTGCATACCTTCCCAAACTCTGTTACTAACTTCCTCAATCCATCCTCTGAGATATATATATATACATACATACATACATATACCAAGGCTTTTTCCCCCTTACCAGGGAGGTACCCAAAAAGGGCAAGGCATAAAATCATTCCCACCCATTCCATCCCCGAAAACACTCCACACCCCTCCACCCTCCCTCCCATCTTAGCACCTCCTAGATGACGGGTCATCCCTGCACCCTGTCCACTGCCCTGGGTCAGAAGCAGTGTCGCAGGACACAGCACATCCACAGCAAGGCCGCTTCATTAAATTGGCGACCCCCCCTCTCCGTCCCCCCATATAAAGGAGAGGACAGGGAGAAATCGCTTCGGGCTCCGTCAAAATTTTTGCTCACACACATTACCTCACCCCCCATTCCCCCGTCCATTCCACCTCATGCATCACAACATTTTCCATATACAACCATTCTCCATTCACCCCTGTCTTCTGTCCTCTCCCGTCCTTCCTCAACAGACATTCCCCTCTTCCCCAAAGCCCCCTTCACCCCATCCATCCATCTCATCCTAGGATGTCCCCTCATGTTCACTCCCTCCACATCTGCCTTCCATACCTCCTTTACTAGTCTTTCTTCACTCATTCTTTCCATGTGTCCAAACCATCCTAATACATCCTAATACATCATATATATATATATATATATATATATTGATAATAACAATAATAAGAATAAATAAACAAATAGGCTGGCAGATGACCCAAGAACAGACATTACAGTATTCTGCTTTAATGTCTGCATGAAAGCATAACAGCTAGGGATACTCCACACTCTTTGCCACACACTTGTCTTTCAAACTTCATTTACATCCCAAATAGTTGCACACTATTAAATGCACAAGAATGTACAAGTCAAATATATTAACCTAATTTTAATTTACAGGAGATATATTCATGGTGCCTTGTTTCTTCAACTCTGTCAAACTTAGTTTCAAATTCAACTATATAATTTCTGGTTTATTTTTTCCTCTTAACTTAATTTTCATTTTTCCCCATGACTTCTTATCACTCTTCCATCCCAAACAAAGAGCTTCTCTGTCAATTCATTCCTCAATTTTCATTGTTCTGAGCAGATCCATCATATCATCTTTCTTCTTTTTTCTAATGGAGAATTTTTTTTTTTTAATCTTTCTTTATATGGTTTGTCTGCTAAGACAGGGGACCATCTTGTTTCCTGTTTTACATAATATCTTGATCTTATTTATATCCTCCTTTTTGTGGTGATCACACCACTGCTGTACATTCCAATCTGGTGCAAATCAGGTTCTTGAAATTCTTTATTCATCTTTCCGTCCATAAAGTGAAACATCATTCATATCTTCACCAATAGTTCACACGTCCTCCCAAAAATCTTGTTAATGTGCTCATTTGGTGACAAATTACCTGTAACCAATACTCCCAAGTTCCCCTTCTTTTATCATTATTTTTACAGTTCCATCATGTAAATCATCAATGGACAAGAGTCCATTTCCAAATTTTTGCAGTTTGTCCAATTCCAAAATTTAACAATTCTCATCATGTAAATTACTAATGGCCTCTTTGTCCATTTCCATAACTTTGCATTTCTCAGCATTCATTTTCTACACTTGGTTCTGGTCATATATTCTGTTGAGATCTTTGGTAATCACTTGCAATCTTTATTTTTTCTTCTAATCTTTGTATCATCAGCAAATAGATTAGTATGCCTTTTCATTCCTTCCATCATGTTGTTTATATAGATCAAGAATATCACAGGTGCCAGAATTGACTTGTGGGACTTCACTAGCTACTTCCTTCCCACCTGACATCTTGTCCCTTATAAGAACTCTCATATCCATTCCACAAGGCTTCCTATGTGCTCCAATTTCTACAATAGTCATCTGTTTTATACCTAATCAAAGGCTTTCTTTAGATCAAGATACAACCTGGGAGTATGAAAAGTGTTGTGAGAAATAGGCATAGAGATGAATATGAAGACTGAATGAAAGAGTGATTGTACCCAAGACCTTATATGGAACAGAAACTTAAATCTAGGAGAAGTACAAAGGAAGAGCCTCAACATGTTTGAGATGATTTGTTTGACAAGAAAAAAGAAATGTTACAAGAATATAAGAAAAGAATAATATACAAGATACAAAATAAGAATAAGAAATGTTACAATAATGGATGGATTGATTGAGAAATGTGAAGGTGAGGCAAGGAATAGTGATAGAAAGTGAGTTGCTGGACAACTGGACAAGGTAGATAAAAGAGTGCTGAGGTGGTCTGGGCTTATGGAAAGAATGAGTGAAGAACAACAAGCAAAGAAAGTGTGGAAAGCAGAAGTGGATGGTGTGAACTCAATTGACAGATGAACCAAAAATTAAATGAAAAGGGCAAAGAAAGAGGAATGTCTGTTAAGCAAGGAAGTGAGAATGTAAAAAATGGGTATAGAGAGAGGGTCTAAATCAATGAAGAAACAATACAACCTAAAGGGATACTGTCTTTGTCTACTCCATAAACTTTTAAACTTCTGAGTAGAATGCATATATATATATATATATATATATATATAAACCAACTCTGACAATTGAACCCTGCTGTGGAGATGTCATGTTTCACTGTAATTCTTTTCAATTAAGGCGTGTTATGGGGGACAGGGATGACTCCATTCATGAGGTGCTCAGATAGAAGATGAATATGTTCAGGATAGGTGTGGGATGGGTGTGAGATGGCTCCATGTTTGGATCTGGTCACCCCTTACAAGGGTGAAAAGCCCCTTACATATGTATTGTTGTTCATTTGTCAGATTGATCCAAGGCAATAGAACGAATGATTAACAAATATCAATTCACATTTCTACCATGACTCACATTTCCATTCACATATGACTTGTACATCCTCATCAAATGTTTTCTTCCCAGTCATTCTGTATACTAAACAAACTGATTTATCCTACTCCTAGTACCCATACAAACCTTATTAGTACTACACCCAATTTCTGTTTTCAATCTTGTTTCACTCATACATTCTTTTTTATTTGTTCTTCCGAGCCCTTTCACCCCATCCATTTCTGCTTTTTTTTACTTTTTTTTTTGCAAGCTTTTCTTCATTCGTTCTCTCTACATCCCTTAAGGATTCTCAAAAATATCTTGCTGCACCTTGAGCCATGAATTCATTTATTCATTTACATTTAGTTAGCAAGTACTCTACACAAGTAAATTCAAATACATTAAGAATCAAGTTCACTTACATCATTCTTATGATTATTTTCACATCTTTTTAGGGTTACTGCCTCCTTTCATCCAATGAGGTAAACAAATTCAGTACTATTCTTTATGAATAAATTCACTATTTCAATGGGCCTTAGACAAATAGACTCACTTGATGGTAACAATCTCAGCTAATTGGCTGGTGTTATCATAAAGTGGATCATTTCTCAGACAAAATGAAACTGAATATGGGGTATTTCTGTACAAGATTCCAATGTATGCAATGAACTAAAATTCAATTTCAAGGAATAGTTTTTCAATGTGGCTAAAATGAATAATTTCAATTCATGAAGTAAAAAAAAGTCCTTTCCACATACAAACAATAGGACCACATACTCATAAAAAGACAGGGTTTTCACAAAAAAATTCAAAAAACAATAAGAAAATCTATAATTAAATTTAGTGCAAATTCACACTCCATCTAAGGGTAATGAGATATCCATAGGTTATCCATGTGTCCTTGTGTTTACCTTTTTCAAAATTATAATTTCAACAACTACAAGCAACCTATGTTTAACTAAATGTCAAAGAAATAAGAAAAAAATAAAATAATAATAATAATAACAATAATAACAATAATATATAATAATAATATATGTATATATATATATATATATATATATATATACATATATATATATATTTATATATATATATATATATATAAGTATATATATATATTTATATATATATAGATATATATATACATATATATATAGATATATATATATATGTATACATATATGTATATATATATATATATATGTATATATATATATATATATATATATATATATATATTTATATACATAAAATACATACATAAAAGGACCAAGATTATTCCTATTCTACCTTCTACCTATATGAAAGAAAAAAGAGAAAAAATCTGACACACTCATGAACAAAATGAAGACGAAATGAAAAAAAAAAAAGTGAAATGAAATAAGACATTAGAAAAAAAGAAGGTTAAAAAAATCTAAAGTAGTATGTAAAAGTTTTGGAAAGCAGAATTCATAGGAAACAAAGCAAAGAAGTAGTGAAACAATGCAATGTAAGTTTAAGCTCACTCTGAATGAAAAGGACCATGGTACAAGACTCTTAGTTGGTCTGAGAAAAGTTATCCTTGGTTTCTGTCAACAACTGCCTTCAACCAAAATTCACTTTTCTCAAACATGCTTAGAGTATATCTGAAGATGGAGGAAAGCAGGAATAGAGAAGTATCCACAAAGAAAATCAATGAGGAAAAGAAAGGAAAAAGGAGCTAGAAAAAAATAAAATAAAATGGGTGGTGGATGGGGTTGATGTGAAACAGATTTTGCTGCAAAAAGTAAATGTTGAAGAGGAAGAGGAAATATGAGGATTTAAGAACAGGGTGGTGATGGTGGAAAGAGGGAGGGAAAGGAGGAGGGGAGGAGGAAATGGGAAGGGAATGGCAAAGGGGAAGAAAGAGGGGTAACAAGAAGGGACAAGGGAAGTCAGAAGAGGGGAGACAGACAGACAGACAGAGAGAGAGAGAGAGAGAGAGAGAGAGAGAGAGAGAGAGAGAGAGAGAGAGAGAGAGAGAGAGAGAGAGAGAGAGAGAGAGAGAGTGGGAAAGTGAGAGAGTGAGGAAAAAGGGAGGATGAAAGGGGAAAGGAAAGGTTGAAAGGAAAGGTTGAAAGGAAAGGGGGAAAGAAAAGGAGGAAAGAAAGGGGAGAGAGAGAGAGAGAGAGAGAGAGAGAGAGAGAGAGAGAGAGAGAGAGAGAGAGAGAGAGAGAGAGAGAGAGAGAGAGAGAGAGAGAGAGAG